>NC_042963.1:16236342-16580717 GCF_901001165.1 Salmo trutta | reverse complement strand
TGCAGCCCGGAGCCTTCAGTGGCGGTCTGCAGCCCGGAGCCTTCAGCGGCGGTCTGCATCCCGGAGCCTTCAACACATTCAGTGCACAACAGCACACAATACAAGACAAATGATAGGCCACCGTGTGTTGTGAAATCTATGAATGTATTGTAATGTTTAAAAAATTGTATAACTGCCTTAATTTTGCTGGACCCCAGGAAGAGGAGCTGCTGCCTTGGCAGCAGCTAATGGGAATCCATAGTAGATACAACTACAAATACAAATAAGTGTGTGGCGTCAATATGTGTGTGTTTTTAGTGTGTAAGTTGATGTAGTGTGTGTGTGTGTGTGTGTGTGCGTGTGTGTGTGTGTGTGTGTGTTGGAGTGTCAGTGTAGTTTGTAGAGTCAAGTGAGTGTGCATAAAGACAGTTCAAGAGAGTCAGTGCAAAAAAATTACGATAAAGTAATAAATAGTAAAGGGGATCAATGTAAATAGTAAATTGTCCGGGTAGCCATTTGATTAGCTGTTCAGCAGTCTTAGGCTTCAGGGTAGAAGCTGTTCAGGAGCCTTTTGGTCTAGACTTGGCGCTCCGGTACCGCTTGCCATGCGGTAAAAGAGAGAACAGTCTATGACTTGGGTGGCTGGAGTCTTTGACCATTTTTTGGGCTTTCCTCTGATTTTGGGCCTTCCAAGCCATGAGGTCAAAGGAATTCACCATATAGCTCCGAGACAGCATTGTGCCGAGGCACAGATCTGGGGAAGGGTACCAAAACATTTCTGCAGCATTGAAGGTCCCCAAGAGCACAGTGGTCTCCATCATTCTTAAATGGAAGTAGTTTGGAACAACCCGGCCAAACTGAGCAATTGGGGGAGAAGGGCCTTGGTCATGGAGGTGACCAAGAACCTGATGGTCACTTTGACAGAGCTCCAAAGTTCCTCTGTGGAGATGGAAGAACCTTTCAGAAGGACAACAATTTCTGCAGCAGTCAACCAATCAGGCCTTTATGGTAGAGTGGCCAGATGGAAGCCACTCCTCAGTAAAAGGCACGACAGCCCGCTTGGAGTTTTCCAAAAAGCACCTAAAGGACTCTCAGACCGTGAGAAACAAGATTCTCTGGTCTGATGAAACCAAGATTGAACTATTTGGCCTGAATGCCAAATGTCACGTTTGGAGGAAACCTGGAACCATCCCTAAGGTGAAGCATGGTGGTGGCAGAATCATGCTGTGGGGATGTTTTTCAGCAGCAGGGACTGGGAGATTAGTCAGGATCGAGGGAAAGATGAACGCAGTAAAGTACAGAGATATACGAAAACCTGCTCCAGAACGCTCAGGACCTTAGACTGGGGCAAAGGTTCACCTTCCAACAGGACAACAACCCTAAGCACACAGCCAAGACAACGCAGGAGTTGCTTCGGGACAAGTCTCTGAATGTCCTTGAGGAGCCCAGCCAGAGCCCGGACTTGAACCCAATCTAACATGTCTGGAGAGACCTGAAAATAGACGCCTCCCATCCAACCAGACAGAGCTTGAGAGGATCTGCAGAGAAGAATGGGAGAAACTCTCCAAATACAGGTGTGACAAGCTTGTAGCGTTATACCCAAGAAGATTCGAGGCTGTAATCACTACCAAAGGTGCTTCAAGATAGTACTGAGTTAAGGTTCTGAATACTTTTGTAAATGTGATGTCTAAGTTTAAAAACCTGTTTTTGCTTTGTCATTATGGGGTATTGTGTGTAAATTGAGGAGGGAAAAAAACAATTTCATCCATGTTAGAATAAGGGTGTAAGGTAACAAAATGTGGAAAAAGTCAAGGGGTCTGAATACTTTCCGAATGCACAGTATGTTTGAAACATTGAATTGCAATAAAATTACAGTGTTGAATCGCAATACATATAGAATCGTGTGATACATATAGAATTGCAATACATATCGCATTGGCACCTATAAGTCCCTGTCAACTCCCAGCCCTAGAATTGACTCAATTTGTGCTCAAAATAATGGAACGTCTGAAGGATTTTGCTATGTCAGTGGAATAGAGAAATCAGATGGAAGTTGTTTCTCACGTAATATTTGCTTTGAAGCAACTGGACGTGCTGGCAGTAAAGGTCTTCATGGGTCCAAAAAGTTGGACCCGTTCTCAAATGGATCGGTGGCTTTCCCACCCGAACCCAATATGCATAAATACATTTTCAAAAAATAGAGAACTGTTTCAAATGGACCCGAGGACAGTCGGACCCCTTTCCGAAGCGGGTTGTGAAAAAACAGACTCAAAAAGACCCGTGCTTGTTTCGGATTTGATAAACCCATTCAGATCTGAGGGTAGAACGAAAGAGAGCGAAAGAAAGCCAGCGCCATAAAGAACTAGGGATATTGGCCAAACGTTTATAAAACAGCTTATAACAAATTACCCAAAAAATATTCCTTGAATCGATGTGTAGCATATGCTAAACTGTATAGCCTATTAGGTTTGAACATTTCTAAAACAATAACGGTCCACCTCACAGTGGTTGATTGTGGCCGTCAGTTTGCCTCTCTCACCCTCTCTCTCCTCAGCAGCAGGCGCACGTAAAGGTGAGCTTCCGGAACCAGTTTCAGCTGGACCTGGCCCGGCCTAACATATAGGCCTATGTTTTATTGAGTTTCAATTGGTAACACAGTTATCACCTCACACCTAAAATTAACAGAGGATGGGTCAAACGATAAATTAATTGTAATTGCACATACCTGAAACCTGTAGGAATGATGTATATCAGATCCGACCCAGATCCAAGATGGACCCGTGAAGACCTCTAGCTGGCATGTTTAGATCAGCATAGACTGAAGGGATGGAGCTAGATTCCAATAATCTGATCAGAGACTTGATCAAGACCTAGCATAGCTCTGAAACATTTAGCTCTTTGCAGCAGTTAGTGTATCATCGCTCCAATTCATTGATTAACATATACACAGGCCATTCCCAATGGAACAAGTGAAACAATAGTTATCCCTAGCTTAATGTGCAAGTAATATAACATGTTTTGTTGATAAGTACCCATTGATCCTGACTCCTCTCTCTCTCTCTCTCTTCATTCATCCCTTTTTCAGAGCGAAATGGAAGCTTTAAGAAATAATGACCTATCTCCTTACTCAATTGGGATACAACAGTTGTTGCCATCTCCAATTTGTCAGTGGATGCAGAGAGCTACGCGCACGGTGCGAACGGCTGATATTTCATTCAGTGCAAACCTGCTTTTACTGATTCATCACTGACCTTGTCAAGCCTGACTGTTTATGCAACGCTTTCTGTATTCCCTCTCTGTATTCCATAGCACCTGATAAGTGCTCCGGAATTGAGGTTTTGAAATGAAAGTATCTCGGCAATGTGACCACCCCCCTTTTTGGCATCCATTCCCGGATTGTATAAATCTATGCGCCTCACAAGGTAAAGCAATGTAATTTGTATGCAAATGAAGTCACAGAAGCAGAGTAGGATATAGCGTACAGTATGAAATGTAAACATTTTAATCTGCCATATTATGATGAATACTGTACACGTGCCAATAAGAGAAATCACAAAACAAGCAAATGACAGACTGGGGTAAAATAGGTAAAGAGGCTATAACTGCACCACTAACATAGTCATAGTCACATTCTTTTTGATACCAAGAAATAAGGATACCAAGAAATAAGTTAATAGTCTTGCCATTTATCATCTTAGCGTTAGTGCCATAAAAGCATTTGATACCATTTTGTTGCAATGTGAACAACGCCTTTCAATTTCAAAGTTGTTTTGGTACCCAAGAGCATAGTCTTTGTGGATATTTCCAGGTTTCCACTACATGTAAATCTGGAGGATAGAAGTTTTTCATTTTACATAATGCAATGCCTGTGCTGGCAGCCTTGTGGCAGGGTTTGAGAGAGTGGGTTTAGAGGGCCATCTCGCTCTCAGACACGACATCTGAGAATGTTTGGGCTGAAGGAGTTTCGAGGGGTTCGATATCACTGCAGCATTCTGCATCTCTCACCACGCAGTCTGCACAGAGAGCGCTTTAAATGGCATATTCTTGGGGCTGATGTAACCATCCTCTTAAAAAGAGAGAAACGCCAGACGTAAAAGTTCCCCTATATCTGCAGGCTATGTTTTTCAAGAGGCCTCTTTTAGCCCACCTCAGCTAAACACATCCACAGAGGGCTATTGTATCATCACATACTCATGAGCAAGAAGGGTTTATTTGCTTTCAGCTAGCTTCATACCCATCTGGCCTGTAGAAAATCAATTGGACAAAAAGTTATTTGCACAATAAATAGATTTGAATACCTACCACAAATGCAAGTGCATCAATTATTTGTGAGTCTTTCAATGTGCCAGCTTTTCCGTGCCAGACAAGTCTTTCTGTGGAGATTAAATGTGAACAGTTGCTCTCATAGAGCTTGTGATGCTGTACTGCAGTGGTCATCAACCTTTTCTGAGTCAAGATCACTTCGAGTCAAAATGCAAGCAAACATAAGCCTATGCAACATTAACCTATTAAAAACAGTACTGCAGCAATGAGAGTTGTGCAGTAGGCTTTAGGCCCAATACATTATCACCGCATATTAGCTTTGCTTGAAATGCCCTGCCAATGCATTTTTGTTTTGACCATTTAAATATATATATATATATATATTTCAACACTGGTAATAGATCAGTTGTTGTATTACTTGTGAGGCACAGTTGAGTGACCATACATCTGATATACTGCATCTGATGGTCAGTCTCACCGGAGGGAGAGACCAGCAGACTGAGGGTCCGCCTCTCAACTTCCTTCCTCTCTCCCTTACCTCCACTGACACTGACCAAAAAGGGACACTGTCTTCCAACCGATGGCGAAACTTGAGTTGCACATCATTATTTCTACCTCATGCACAAATTAATGTTACTCCTGTGAACAGAGAAAGTTAATTATTCCTTGATATTAAAAAAGACCCAAGCTTCTAATAATAACAATACAAGTCTATCGATACACTTTCCTACTCATTCATTACAGCTGCAGTGTTGGTTGTAAGGCGAGTAGAAGTAGGAAGAACCTGCAGAGCAGCTGAATCAGGTGCACCTACCGCCAACAACGCGAGACAAATAAAAACATTAAAATAGGAACACAAGGCTTTATCATTAGGTTTTTCACAGAAATGTTTGATGATCGACTAGAAATGCCTTGGAGATCGACCAGTCGATCACAAACGACCAGTTGGTGACAACTGCTGTACTGTAACTTCCTTGTCTGAGGCAAAAACTCACAGAAAAACTTCAAAGGAATGTGCTTATCCCAGGGGCAGTACTGGAAGTAGTGGTATGACAACGGTAAACTTGTTTTAGAGGCAAACATGGAACTCTTATGTGGGTTAAGAGAAAAGGAGCAGGACTTAACAGTACGCTGCTGGGTTGTATAATGCTCTTTCTGTAAAGTATGAAGAGGAAGTGTCAATTGTGCAGAGGTTTTTTAAGTACCCATGTTGCTTTGTGTTTTTTTGCAGGAAAAAGTCTGATATACTGTGATGCTAGTGTAAAGGTTTACGGCACAGGTGGCTGCTGAGGGGAGCACGCTCATAATAATGGCAGGAACGGAGCGAATTAAATGTCATCAAACACATGAAAACCGTACAGTACAGTGAGGGAAAAAAATATTTGATCCCCTGCTGATATTGTACGTTTGCCCACTGACAAAGAAATGATCAGTCTATAATTTTAATGGTAGGTTTATTTGAACAGTGAGAGACAGAATAACAACAAAAAAATCCAGAAAAACGCATGTCAAAAATGTTATAAAATGATTTGCATTTTAATGAGGGAAATAAGTATTTGACCCCTCTGCAAAACATGACTTAGTACTTAGTGGCAAAACCCTTGTTGGCAATCACAGAGGTCAGACGTTTCTTGTAGTTGGCCACCAGGTTTGCACACATCTCAGGAGGGATTTTGTCCCTCTCCTCTTTGCAGATCTTCTCCAAGTCATTCCGGTTTTGAGGCTGACGTTTGGCAACTTGAACCTTCAGCTCCCTCCACAGATTTTCTATGGGATTAAGGTCTGGAGACTGGCTAGGACACTCCAGGACCTTAATGTGCTTCTTCTTGAGCCACTCCTTTGTTGCCTTGGCCATGTGTTTTGGGTCATTGTTGTGCTGGAATACCCATCCATGACCCATTTTCAATGCCTTGGCTGAGGGAGGGAGGTTCTCACCCAAGATTTGACGGTACATGGCCCCGTCCATCGTCCCTTTGAGGTGGTGAAGTTGTCCTGTCCCCTTAGCAGAAAAACACCCCCAAAGCATAATGTTTCCACCTCCATGTTTGACGGTGGGGATGGTATTCTTGGGGTTATAGGCAGCATTCCTCCTCCTCCAAATACAGCGAGTTGAGTTGATGCCAAAGAGCTCCATTTTGGTCTCATCTGTACACAACACTTTCACCCAGTTGTCCTCTGAATCATTTAGATGTTCATTGGCAAACTTCAGACGGGCATGTATATGTGCTTTATTGAGCAGGGGGACCTTGTGGGCGCTGCAGGATTTCAGTCCTTCATGGCGTAGTGTGTTACCAATTGTTTTCTTGGTGACTATAGTCCCAGCTGCCTTGAGATCATTGACAAGATCCTCCCGTGTAATTCTGGGCTGATTCCTCACCGTTCTCATGATCATTGCAACTCCACGAGGTGAGATCTTGCATGGAGCCCCAGGCCGAGGGAGATTGACAGTTCTTTTGTGCGATTATTCGCAAATGGAAGAAACACAACTGTTGTCACCTTCTCACCAAGCTGCTTGGCGATGGTCTTGTAGCCCATTCCAGCCTTGTGTAGGTCTACAATCTTGTCCCTGACATCCTTGGAGAGCTCTTTGGTCTTGGCCATGGTGGAGAGTTTGGAATCTGATTGATTGATTGCTTCTGTGGTTGATTGCTTCTTTTACAGGTAACAAGCTGCGGTTAGGAGCACTCCCTTTAAGAGTGTGCTCCTAATCTCAGCTCATTACCTGTATAAAAGACACCTGGGAGCCAGAAATCTTTCTGATTGAGAGGGGGTCAAATACTTATTTCCTTCATTAAAATGCAAATCAATTTCTAACATTTTTGACATGCGTTTTTCTGGATTTTTTGTTGTTATTCTGTCTCTCACAGTTCAAATGAACCTACCATTAAAATTATAGACTGATCATTTCTTTGTCAGTGGGCAAACGTACAAAATCAGCAGGGGATCAAATACTTTTTTCCCTCACTGTATACCATTCCACTGATTCGGCTCCAGCCATTACCACAAGCCCGTCCTCCCCAATTAAGGTGCCACCAACCTCCTGTGGTGTACAGAGAATACATAACTACGTACACTGCTATTGCACCAACCTATCTGTAACTACAGTTGAAGTTGGAAGTTTACATACACCTTAGCGAAATACATTTAAAATCTCAGTTTTTCACAATTCCTGACATTTAATCCTTGTAAAAAGTCCCTGTCTTTGGTCAGTTAGGATCACCATTTTATTTTAAGAACGTGAAACGTCCGAATAATAGTAGAGAGTGATTTATTTCTGCTTTTACTCCTTTCCTTTCACATTCCTAGTTGGTCAGAAGTTTGCATACACTCAATTAGTATTTGGTAGCATTGCCTTTAAATTGTTTAACTTGGGTCAAATGTTTTGCGTAGCCTTCCACAAGCTTCCCACAATAAGTTGGGTGAATTTTGGCCCATTCCTCCTGACAGAGCTGGTGTAACTGACTCAGGTTTGTAGGCTACCTTGCTCGCACACGTTTTTCAGTTCTGCCCACAATTTTTTTATAGGATTGAGGTCAGGGCTTTGTGATGGCCACTCCAATACCTTGACTTTGTTGTCCTTAAGCCATTTTGCCAAAACTTTGGAAGTATGCTTTGGGTCATTGTCCATTTGGGAGACTCATTTGCGACCAAGCTTTAACTTCCTGACGGATGTCTTGAGATGTTGCTTCAATATATCCACATAATTTTCCCCCCTCATGATGCCATCTATTTTGTGAAGTGCACCAGTCCCTCCTGCAGCAAAGCACCCCCACAACATGATGCTGCCACCACCATGCTTCACGGTTGGGATGGTATTCTTCAGCTTGCAAGCCTCCCCCTTTTTCCTCCAAACATAACGACGGTCATTATAGCCATGCAGTTCTATTTTTGTTTCATCAGACCAGAGGACATTTCTCCAAAAGTACAATCTTTGTCCCCATGTGCAGTTGCAAATCGTAGTCTATCTTTTTTATGGCGGTTTCAGAGCAGTGGCTTCTTCCTTGCTGAGTGGCCTTTCAGGTTATGTTGATATAAGTCTCGTTTTACTGTGGATATAGATACTTTTATCCCTGTTTCCTCCAGCATTTTCACAAGGTCCTTTGCTGTTGTTCTGGGATTGATTTGCACTTTTCGCACCAAAGTATGTTAATCTCTAGGAGACAGAACTCATCTCCTTCCTGAGCGGTATGATGGCTGCGTGGTTCCATGGTGTTTATACTTGCGTACTATTGTTTGTACAGATGAACGTGGTACCTTCAGGCATTTGGAAATTCTCCAAAAGATGAACCAGACTTGTGGAGGTCTTGGCTGATTTCTTTTGATTTTCCCATGATGTCAAGCAAAGAGGCACTGAGTTTGAAGGTAGGCCTTGAAATACATCCACAGGTACACCTGCAATTGACTCAAATTATGTCAATTAGCCTATCAGAAGCTTCTAAAGCCATGACATCATTTTCAGGAAATTTCTAAGCTGTTTAAAGGCACAGTCAACTTAGAATATGTAAACTTCTGACCCACTGGAATTGTGATACAGTGAATTATAAGTGAAATAATCCGTCTGTAAACAATTGTTGGAAAAAGTACTTGTGTCATGCACAAAGTAGATGTCCTAACCGACTTGCCAAAACTATAGTTTGTTAAGACATTTGTGGAGTGGTTGAAAAACGAGTTTAATTGACTCCAACCTAAGTGTATGTTAACTTCCGACTTGAACTGTACATCGTGTAACTACTATAATTTCAATAGGTTACATGGTTTTATTGTCACTTGACAAAGTGAAAATGGGAGGTTTTCTGATTATATTTATTTGTAGTGGTGTTATTAGCAGTATCAGCACAACACCTTTTCACTTTAACATATAATACTGCCTGAATTAATTTGATCCCAGTGAAAAACAACACACCAGTGTTGTTTATTGAGGAAATATCTACAAGCAACATATAAATAGTATTGTTACATGAAGGAATGTCAATTTCATACCACCAGAGTAATAATGTCCCCTGTAGTGCTGCAAACCCCTTTACCCCTAATGAGCAACAACAGTGTGGAAATTGCTTGATTTTCCAACCTTTATCAAAATTATACAACACCGTAACATGGGTGTGGCGTGCCGTATTCCATACAGAACAGACTTGTTAGCTGAACACAGGATATTAACACATGAAATACCTGCCTGGCTTGATATTGTCACCTCCCCCCTATAATTTGATATTCCACATCAAGTCCCAACTGGCTGCAATGAGTCCTGATTGCTGCAGTGCCTGGGTACTGCGATATCCCCTGATAGCCACTGCTACTAGCCGAGCTCGGCAGCCTTCGTTAATATTTTATAAGGATAGGTAGCTTACAAAAGGAACACATTACACTGTGAGAATCAGACTGTCCTTACACAGAGCCAGTACACTACTACTCCTATATTTTCATGCCATCATTAGAGGCAACCACCTATATGCCCCCTCGCCGTGTGGTTTTCACAAGGCCGTAATAGGTGATGTAAGTAATGAATGACCAATTATTTAATACAAATTGTAATCAATTTTTTCTATTAATCAGGCAAAGACCTTTCCCCAGTTTGCAGCGCTGAGCGAGGCACGATCATGTAGTGGTTTAATTACTATGTAGTGACATGGGGAATCTGCCCATTCATTAGATAACAATTAATCAAATTGGGAATTGGACTAGATTTCTGATTTATTGGGTGTTCACACACAGATGCTACTCCCACCCTGCAAGATAGATACTTGAAGACATTGACATAATACGTGCATGGAAGATTGAATACAGGGTACAGATAAAATTGAAATATTGAAGCTAAAAGGAGTGTCATTTCATTAACAGGTACACAGCACTTGAACTGGATTTGATGGAAATCTACTTTGAGCACTCTAACTGGGGAGTCCTATGGCATTTCAACTTGAAGGGCTATATAGTGGAAATGGCAACATAGCAGAACAGATTTGGTGAGAGGTTTCATAACTCCATGGTGTAAGGCTGCTGATTTTCTGACAGCCCTTTTTTGTAGTTTTTATTTTACCTTTATTTATACAGGTTTCTCTCATTGAGATAACATCTCTTTTCCAAGAGAGACCTGGTCCAATAGCAGCAGGGGGAACAACATTTCAGATAAAACAACTAACATACACCAACACAACATTAAACAAAACTATAAACACACATACAGTACAACAATTACATATTATGTTAAAAACACGAAAGTCTTGACTAAAAGCAGCTGTCCTAAAGACAATTACACTCTTCTAGGATATGTACATCAATCAAGTGTTTAAACTCCACGAACAAAACGAGATCATCAAATTTTTAAATGTTCAGGAGAGAATTCCAGGACCACGGAGCTAAGTAACTAAAATTATTTCTACCATGACCTGTTCTAATTTTTGGTACTGTTAGAAGCAAATGAGAATGGTACTGTAATTGATATTTATTTACCGACCTGACTAAAAAAGAACAGAGATAAAATTGCATTTTACCCAATATGGCCTTATAAATCAGTGTATACCAGTGTTAACGCCTACGCAAGGTCAATGACGACCAGCCAACAGCGCAGTTGAGATCACAAGGATGTGTTAGACGTTTTTGATTTGTAATGAACCTGAGGGCTGCATGATACACTGAATCAAGTGCTCTCAGGGTAGTGGTTGAGGCCTGCATATATATATAACATCACTAAAATCTAAAACTGCCAGTAATGTACATCGTACCAGCTCCTTCCTGGCCTCCAAAGAAAAACAAGCCTTCTAGGCGATAGTGATAGATTAATGTGTGTACAATGTGCCCTCTGCATGGCGTGGTGGCAGGTGGCTGAGGGTCGAAGGTCACAGCAAGTCACGAAACAGCTAGCTCTAAACCTTGTTTACTGTACCCTCCGAGACAACATTTAGTCATACATTTAACTAAACTTTCAGAAGTGTTTACTAGATTATGTCGCATTCATTTTGAAGTTTTATCAGCGATTTCCTTCAGACAACATCCCATCATGGCGCCCCTCAGAGAAGTGACGCACACAAACATTCCCCAAACTCCCTTAATTACACCCAACAATGATATAGATGACAACAACTAAGCATAACAATTTGGAGGTTGGGAACACCAGGGGAAGCAAATTGGCCATTACCCTTAAAAAGGTATCAATTTAGAGTTAATAACTAGTTGTGTTTGGGACATTAATGTGGCGAGATGGCTCCCCTGATGGAGCTGGAAGAGACACAAAGAGATGGAACTGTTGCAGACGGACTGTAACGAGAGATTGGATTCCAAGGGGAGATCATCGCTTAAGTCAGAGCAGAGAGCCTAATGATATAATAGAGAAGTCTGAAAATTATGGAAGGTTATTATGGACCCAATTAAAGATGGAGGACTTCTCCTGTTGATGCACCGACGGGCCTTATTCAGTGCTGTTTATTTATATTCCCTGTGATGGATTTGTCACATCTGGCAGAGGTTTTTGAGTGCAAACAAATCAAGCTAAGCACATAAGTCGATAATACAGTCTGTCAGGCGCCACCTAATGTTTTTTAAACACCTAAAACCAAGTGATACAATTTGATATAATCTGAAATGTAATGCAGTTCTCACACTCAAGAGTGGATGGAGTGACTGGATGGATGGAAGGATTTCTCTGGCTCCCTCATCTGTATTCTGCTACTGTCCACATGAATGAATCAGATAGTGATGGTCTGTTTCTCTCTCCCACTCTCTCCCTCCCTTCCTCCATCTCTCTCTATACCTGTTCTCTCTGTCATGACCCTTCACTGTCTTTCCCTGTCTATTTTCTTTCCTCTCCATTTTCTTCTTATCCACTCTGTCCTCTCTCCTCCTCAAATCCATCCCTCATCTCTCCTTCATCTTGTACGTCCTCATCTTCACTTTCTCTTTCATTTCCTCTCCCCCTCTACTTGCTCTCTCATTCCCACCTTCTTCTCTTATCTACCTCACCTCTCTCTCTTATCCACTCTTTTTGGCTCTCTGTCTTGCTCTCCTCAACACATTCCCATCTCCACATCTTCACTCCTATCTCTCTCTTGCTCCTACGTATCTCCACGCCTCCATTCCTCTCTTTCACACTCTTCCCTCACATCTCCCTCCTCACTACCTCTCTTGCAACCCCTCCACTTCTCTTTCTTTCCAACCCTCTATCTTCCCCCTCTCTCTTTCTCACCATCTTTCTACGCCTACAACCCCTTCTCTCACCCCCTCCCTCCATACCTCTACTGCTCTCTCTTTTACCCTACCCCATCCACCATTCCACTTCCTTCTCTCCTTCATCTTTTCCCTTTGTCAATCCCTCCTCTCTCTCTTTCCCTCCCTCCTCCTCTCCCCACAGGTGGTGTGTGCATTGCCCAGTCTCTGAAGATCCCCAGGGAGCCCAAGCCGGGGGAGTTTGACAAGCTCATTCTGCGATTGCTTGAGACCTCCAATGCCCGAGCCGTCATCATGTTTGCCAATGAGGACGACATTAGGTGTGTATCTCTGTCGCACACACACACACGTCCTTCTTCAGTCAGTGCACTCTAGTCGCCATCAACTTAAAAACAGTGTTTATCCTCCATCAGTTAATCCACAAACCCTTCACTGTGGATTGCGATAACGATGTTCCGATTAACTCCGGGACACTATAGGTAAGACGGCCTGTCTATGCGGTGGAGTGCATTGTATTGCAGTTCCTTTCAGCACATAAAGAACTCTGGTTATCTCGCCTTGATCTGAATAAGATTGAATTAAGCGGCAATGATCATCTGCACATTTGAATATTAGAACTCGAATGAAAGCTCTCTCAACCGAACACCTGCAACTCGAGAGAGGGAAAAAAAACTCAATTTCTAATGCTCCTCAACCGAAAGCTCAGCACCTGAGGGTAATAAGTAAACTCAGTTTCCCAAACTCCTGAGGACTGGGTAGAGCCACAGATCTTTCCTAAAATGGTTATATTAGACCGGTTCTCCCTGAGGTTGAACTGAGGAGGAGTTGAGAACGTCTGGGGAGGGTTGCTTTGCAGGAATCAAAACTGTAATATGGTTTCCTTCCACATTTACCAATTTCTTTAAATAGCTATATGGAAGCCATCAGGTTAGCAAAGCTTAGATGGATCATTGGAGATATTGGATACGTATCTCAGATTGGACAATGACATTTGAATATCTTTCTCTCTCTCTTTATAGTTGTATATTTATTTAATTTAACCCTTATTTTGATTGAGAACACATTTTCATTTACAGCAATGACCTGGGGAATAGTTTTAGGGGAGAGGAGGGGGGATGAATGATCCAATTGGAAGCTGGGGACGATTAGGTGGCCATGATGGTACGGTATGAGGGCCAGATTGGGAATTTAGCCAGGACAACGGGGTTAACACGCCTACTCTTACGCTAAGTGGCATGGGATTTTTTTAGTGACCACAGAGAGTCAGGACACCCGTTTAATTCTCATCAAAAAGACAGTACCCTACACAGGGAAATATCCCCAATCACTGCCCTGGGGCATTGGGATCTTTTTTTAGACGAGAGGAAAGAGTGCCTCCTACTGGCTCTCCACACCACTTCCAGCAGCATCTGGTCTTCCATCCAGGACCGACCCTACTTAGCATCAGTGGCAAGCCAGTGGTGGGATGCAGGGTGGTATGCTATTGGATGATGTTGCGGTTGGGGTCGAATATATACAAGAAGTGAATCGGAATTAAGTTAATTGAAATTCAGTGAATCGAAATTCAGTGAATCAGAATGTAACAACTTTGTTTTCTTCTCACAGGCGTATCCTGGACGCAGCCAAACGCAACAACCAGACTGGTCACTTCCTTTGGGTTGGCTCAGACAGCTGGGGGTCCAAGATCTCCCCTGTGGTCCAGCAGGAGAGAGTGGCAGAGGGGGCCATCACCATCCTCCCCAAGAGAGCCTCCGTGGACGGTGAGAGAGCAAGAGACACTGAGCCTTATTGACCCTACTCAGCAAACAATGGTTAATAATGCATGTGTTTGAAGCACTGTGAGATGTACACCACTTTTGTGTTATAGAATGTGGCTTCAGGCTGAAATAAGTTTATTTTGTCTCTGTTTTTATTCCTCTTCTCAATTTTCATCCTTATCTCAGCCTTCGACCGTTACTTCCGGAGTCGCTCCCTCTCCAACAATAGAAGGAATGTATGGTTCGCGGAATTTTGGGAAGAAAACTTTGCGTGCAAGTTAGGGATGCATGGCAAGCGACCTGGGAGCCCCAAGAAATGCACAGGTACAGCATGTTCTTTCTTAAGCACTGAGGGAAGAGCATTATCTGGGGACGAGGAAGTACCTTCCGGCAGAGGTCTGTGCGTTCCCTCAGTGCAAACCTGTCTGTTTAAACAGTGCACTGCAGAGATAGGCAGTGAACAACAGAGAGACAATAGTCTGTTGCTGGGGTGTATCTTCATCCCAATACTATACAGACCCTAACCATGATAGTCTGGACTATCACACACCCCATCCAATCAATGCCATGCTTTTGGTAGCCAAGAGGTGATGGATGGATGGTACAGGAGGTTGGTGGTACCTTAATTGGGAAGGACGGGCTCATGGTAATGGCCAGAGCGGAATAGGTGGAATGGTATCAAACACATTACATTTACATTTACGTCATTTAGCAGACGCTCTTATCCAGAGCGACTTACAAATTGGTGCATTCACCTTATGATATCCAGTGGAACAACCACTTTACAATAGTACATCTATATATTTTTTTTTTGGGGGGGGGGGGGGTTAGAAGGATTACTTTATCCTATCCCAGGTATTCCTTAAAGAGGTGGGGTTTCAGGTGTCTACGGAAGGTGGTGATTGACTCCGCTGTCCTGGCATCGTGAGGGAGCTTGTTCCACCATTGGGGTGCCAGAGCAGTGAACAGTTTTGACTGGGCTGAGCGGGAACTGTGTTTCCGCAGAGGTAGGGGGGCCAGCAGGCCAGAGGTGGATGAACGCAGTGCCCTTGTTTGGGTGTAGGGCCTGATCAGAGCCTGAAGGTACGGAGGTGCCATTCCCCTCACAGCTCCGTAGGCAAGCACCATGGTCACATCAAACACATGGTTTCCATGTGTTTGATGCCATTCCATAAGCTCTGTTCCAGACATTATTATAACTCATAGCTCCAGTTATAGCACTGTAATCTCATTCCACCGGAATTTCACTTTCAATATCTCTGGGAATATGTAGGGGAAAGGGTTTGCTCTAGCTTGAAATGGAAAACATCCGTATGTAGCACTCTTCGAATGTAACTCTCTGAGGCACAAACAACCATTTTGCAGAGACATGCTGTATGTCTGAAGATGTGGATGCATGTGTTTGTGTTGAAGACCTCTGGAGACAAAGGCATCAGATCCACACATTCTGTGTAAATGTGTTTCTTTGAGTGTGTGTGTGCAGGGAAACTTTATGTGCGTACGTTGTGTTGGAATTCATGATATTTTTATAATAACAATTTTATAAAAATGCAGGATGTGAGTGTATTAATGTGGCTGTGTTTGAGCTTTTTTTGCCCCCAAAACTCTATTTGTGTCTGGGGATATGCAGAGGCAGACGGCTGTCCGTTGCCCATATCCCAGACAACACTTATTGTTCTGACACGGTGACTGGAAGTAATGAGAATAATTATGGAGCTATTGTCGCCGTGCTCTCTCTCTCACTCACTCGCTCCCTCCTCCCCCTCTCCGCTCCTTATCTGCAATAGGATGCACACAACGCTGCAGTGCTGATAGATTCGTCTGTTAACAACACAGCCAGATCGCCTGATTATTATCTTTTTTTAAAGTCAGTAGGGAAGGCATCAAATCACGACAGTGTGACAAAAAATGCAGTGCATTCTGTCATTAACAAAGCGGATGCGCCATCATCCAGCGAAAGCAAGTGGCACATACTAACTATTGTGTGCAGAAAATTATAAAAAGGTCTTGCACTTAAGCCGACTGAGGGAGACAGCCAGATCAGCCCGAGGGTGTTCCAAAATGAATTCCACATCACTAAGCTTCGCATATACAGCGCTTGTCTACTGAGAGTTGCATTGTGCTGACGACAATGTCCCCACTGTGTGGGCGAAAGAAATGTAATCCTTGATGATTTTGAGGAGTTTTTCTGGAACACAGGCACTTTTGGGACAAATCCTTTGGAGACATGGCAGACACACCAAACAGGATTTGGTAAACGCACGGTGAGAGTAGCCAGGCAGCAGCACGACCGAGGGGAGAAGAAAAAATAAACACCAATCTCAGCTTTCCAAAAATACCCCCATGTTCGTATCTCCCTCCATTATAAAACTCATGTAATTTTGCCTGAGCAAGGTAGACGGTTTGAAATCTGTTTGCCCCTGTCAAAAGCACTTCGGGCTTTTTCACTCTATTCTTTCCCTGGTGTGGGAGCGAGGGGAGCAGCTTGAGTAAATTTTATTAGCAACTCGAGATTGAGTTTTAGTGCCGTGAGGAGAGGAGCTGCATGGGCATCTAGAGCTGTCGCTGTCTGCAGAGTAATCATGCAACAAGACAAACGGCTGAATCAGCACCACCTCTGATCATTGTCCATATGTGTGTTTGTGTGTGTGTGTGCACGTGTGTGTGCTTATTTTTTTTGTTTGTGGCCATTGCAATATCACACAATATCCCCATCCCTCTCTTAAACCTATAAAGAAAAGTGCTGACATGCTAAAGAATGCATTTTGTGTTTAGAACCAGATGTTTGGTGCTGACATACAGTACCAGTCAAAAGATTCCAAGAGTGTGCCAAGCTGCCATCAAGACAAAGGGTGGCTACTTTGAAGAATCTCAATATATCAATATATTCAATATATATATATTTTGATTTTATAACGACACAAGGCGAGACCCAGATGCAGACACAGGAGGCAGATGGTTCGAGTCTCTGATATTTATTGAACAACGAGGGGCAGGCAAGAGGCAGGTCGAAGACAGGCAAGAGTTCATAACCAGGTCAGAGTCCGAACAGTACAGGGCGGCAGGCAGGCTCGAGGTCAGGCCTAGGCAGAATGGTCAGGCAGGCGGGCTCAGTGTCAGGGCAGGCAAAAGGTCAGAACCTTGAGGACTAGAAAAGAGAGACTAGGAAAAACAGGAGCTTGGAAAAACGCTGGTTGACTTGGCAAGACAGGACAAACTGTCAACAGACAAACAGAGAACACAGGTATAAATACACTGAGGGTAATAGGGAAGACGGATGACACCTGGAGGGGGGTGAAGACAATCACAAGGACAGCTGAAACAGATCAGGGTGTGACAGATTTGTTTAACACTTTTTTGGTTACTACATGATTCCATATGTGTTATTTCATAGTTTTGATGTCTTCACTATTATTCTACAATGTAGAAAATAGTAAAAATAAAGAAAAGCCCTGGGTTGAGAAGGTGTGTCCAAACATTTTGACTGGTACTGTATATGAACATTGGCGTGTGTACTTACAGTATGTGTATCTGTCTATGTAAGCAAATGTGTGTACAGACTTGTGTGTCAGCACATAGACGGAGTAAACAGGAAACTGTGAAATGGATGCACCTTCGTTGGCATACAGTAAGTGCTCTCAGACATTAACATCAGATACTGTATCCTGTGAAATGTCAATGATGTTTGATTTAGCGTTGCGTCACACCAATGCTCTCTTCTCTCATTACATCCTATGTGAGGCTAAGGTTTAGTCATACTGCAGTACTGCAGTACAATCACAGATGTATCCACTTGCTTCTTATGTAGTTCTTACCCTGCAGTGTTTCCTCTTCACTATTAAGTTGGGCAACCCGCCTGGCCGCCACCCACTTCCAGCCAATTGCCCACCAGGAAACAAAGGCTGTCCAGATACCCCAAGGCAGAATGTTCAGTCACAGACACACACTCAACATCACTGGTGGAACAGCTCTATAGTTTCTCCTACCTTGAAGCAACAAATACAGAACTGAAGCCATAGAAGTCATGGTACAAAAGCTGTTCTCCACTGGGAAATGGAAAGAGTCATAGGATCAACAGACACTTATGCACTAAGCAGTGGTACACAATTCACTACAATGTGATATAATGCAGAACTAGTGGGTCACTTCAACAACTAAAATAAATTGTTTTGTTCTTTGAAAGTGTGTCTGTGTGTCAAGTAGTTCAGGCGTGTTAAGTGCTCTGTTAAATTATAATTGCTCTGCATCGCAAACTCCTCATTTAGTTCTCTGTTACTGAGTTTTTCAGTATCTTGCAGTGATGATAACATTGAATACTATATGAGCACTTATCTCTAGTAGTGGAGGAGAGGGAATCAAAAGGAACTCAATATCGAAAGGGATATACTTCAGCTCTATGGTGCAAATGCTCTCTGGTTTTGACATGTCATATATTAAATGGAGGTTTTCACGCAATTAAATAGCTGTCACTTCATATTACAAACTGTCATTTTTTGTTATTTTTTGACAGAACTCCGGGGCCAGCATCAATCTCATCCTCGTCAATGTTAACGCCAAAATGGTAGTGAATTGTATACAGTGATAATGATTTCCAATGAACCCTTACTGTATTACCTGTGTTCCTTATTCTTTCCAGTGTTTTGTTACATTGTATGTCTTCAGGCTATGTGGGCATTTTGGTCCATAAATCACAGTAAATAAGGGGTAAACACCCTTTTGTGGTCCTATTGATTTCCATGTATTAGTCTGAAAGAGAGAGTGAGAGAGGGGGATGGATAGAGAGAGAGGGGAGAGAAAGAGAGAGGGGGGAAGAGACACTTGAGGGAAAAATGAGAACATGCTCTATGGCTTTGGTCTTGAAGGGCCTTGATCATTGATGGTAATTAATAAGGATAATTAAATATCTTTATTGACACAATGGCCTAAGGTCAGAGAGCACAGTGTCTACATTCCATCATGCTGTCCGTGTGCCGCTGGTGATATTGTCAGCATTCGTCTCTGATGATGAGCTATAGACATGTTCACAGTCTGCACAGTAGCTCTAAGCACCTAATTTCCCATCAAGTCATTTAAGAACAAATTCTTATTTTCAATGATGGCCTAGGAACAGTGGGTTAACTGCCTTGTTCAGGGGCAGAACAACATATTTTTACCTTGTCAGCTCAGGGATTCGATCTTGCAACCTTCCAGTTACTAGTCCAACGCTCTAACCACTAGGCTACTTGCCGCCCCCAAATGAGTGTGTCCATTGTTTTTTAAAGCAGTACAATAACTTAATTATGCCCTCCTACCACCCATCCAAGAGAATTTAACTGAATGAGGAAATCCATGCAATGACTACAGATAGTTTTTTCCCCTCCCCTTTGTCCTTACTGTTAATGTCATCATATTTTCCCCGGTATAGTAATGTGATTTCAATAGAACTAAGCACATAGGCACTTAGTCAAAATGAACAATTGAAGAACAAAATAACTAGTGTTTCAATTCAATATTGATATAGATACTGGTATACCTACTACAGTCACATCCAAAATTATTGCCACCCTTTTATAAAGATGAACAAAAAAGACAGTGTAAAATGAATAATACAAATACTGAGCTAAGCTCAAAAAAGAAAAAGTTTTATTACACTAATTTTGTTGAACAAGTAATATAATTTTTTCTCAAAAAGATAAGTGTCAAAATAGTTTGTGTTACTTTGTGCACCCTCCCCTTGCAAGGATAACGGCACTGAACCTTTTTCTATAATGTTTTATGAGATTTGAGAACACATTGGGAAGTCTCTTAGATCATTCCTCTATACAGAATCTTTCCAGATCCTTAATATCCTTCAGTCTGCACTTATGGACTGCCCTCTTCAATTAAAACCACAGGTTTTCAATGGGGTTCAAGTACAGGGACTGAGATGGCCATTGCAAAATGCAGATTTTTGGGCAATTAACAATTTATTTGTGGATTTTGATGTGATTGTTTCTCATATGAGCAATCCAATCCAAGTGCTAATGCCGTTAGCAAGCTCCAGGCGTTTACATTTGTTACTGTCATTAAAAAAAAAAATCACGCAACCTTTCCAAAGAGCCTATTGGCATGCAGGTGGCGTCAACAGTAATTCTAGATTAAGAGACTTGGTGACCCAAAGATTCAACCAATTTCTGTAATTCTCCAACTGTGGCCCTTCTTTGCCTCCAGAACCATCTTCCTCACTGTGCGTGGGGACAAGTTACGCATGTGTCCTCTACCAGGCAAGTTTACCACTGTTCCAGTGGTTTTAAACTTCGTAATTATTGAGCTAATAGTGGTTAGTGGTATATTTAGTTGTTTCGCTATTGTTTTGTACATGGTCAAAACCATTTGTCTTTTTCCGTTTGAGAGTTTTTTGCCTTTCCCTGTGGTGATGGATGACAAATGGATTTTGCATGCATGATGCTTCATTTTAGTGGTGTCAATCATTTAGATACATATCTTTTTGAGAAAAAAAGATGACTTTTTAAACAAAATATCTTCCTGTGAGCGATTTGTTAGTATAAAATATAATTTAACATTTTTTTTGCATACAATATAGCTTAGTATTTGTATTATTTTTTTGATAAAAAAATGTTTTGCTCATCAAGGGTTACATACAGTAACACAGCAATGCGATGGACTATTTTCCCTTGTTTTTGGCCACAGCTTTATCACATATTTCGATTTCGCTTTCCTACTATGCAACAGACACACTTGTCCACAGATGCCCTGAGCTTTCAATGTTTACGGCACAATCACTTCATGCCTCCAGTTATGACTTTCTGATGTGTACTACTCATAGCGTATTCTAACCTTGAACAATGGCAGGAAGAATAGAAAACTAAGCCTGAACAAGATTGGTACAATTGCAGCTTTAACCAACAATGTGGATCAGAATCAATGCAAACTGCCCTGAGACAAAGAAAGCAGGCTGATGTCAATTGGACTTAATTATCAATATTTTATTACAGATTTCTGCTTTGATGCACTTTACCTCAGCCGAGCAAAGTAACCAATTTGTATCCTCTTTCGAATAAAGGTTGCTACTGTTCTCTTCCCGTTTTAAATGTATCCTTTATTTAACCAGGCAAGTCAGTTAAGAACAAATTCTTATTTACAATTGTCAGCCCACCCCATCCAAACCCAGATGACACTGGGTCAATTGTGCACTGCCCTGTGGGACTCCCAATCACGGCCAGTTGTGACACAGCCTGGTATTGAACTAGGGTCTATAATGACGCCTCTAGCACTGAGATGCAATGCCTTAGACCGCTGTGCCACTCGGGAGCCCCCTTCAAGCATGCAAAGATACAAAATACTGAACAAATTCACTGAAAGAGGTCGGAGTCACATGAAAGCTTACTCTTGGCAGACATTTTGTCCTGCCCATTTGATGCCACATCTTTGCACTCTTGTGTGCTTGATTCCAAACATATCCAGATCAAACACAATCTTGACAAAAACCCAGTCTGTCGCCCTATCCCTCCATTTTTGTCTACTGGTTCTCTTCCCTCTAATAACTTGGCTTCTTGATTTAAAAGCAGAGTGACAGTCAGGGGAGGAGTCGCCTTGTATTGCAGGTTGGAGATGGAAGCTAAGTGCACAGCGCTCAGGAACATTTTGGAAAGTACACTTTTGATTAGGGATTTTCTTCAAAGACTCTTATAGGGTAATATGTTACATCTTCCGCCAGACTTCTTACCAAGCTTGTTAAAGTATCAAAGGCCTGCTCTTGTCATTCCCCTTTGAAAGTAATGGCGAAGCTGAAGTGTATTGATGCGAAGGGGTTCTAACACCAGCCAATATCTTAGGAGAGATAGTGTGGGTCGGACAGTATATAGGTCTGACTTACTGTACAGTACACTGGCCATTAACATTCTACTTGTAGATTTTCAGCCCAACACTAATCTAGTGGACCTGATTCTAATAATTAGCTGGTTGATAAACTGAATCAGATTAGTTATAACTGGGGTTGGAGTAAAAACCTACAGGAGAGTAGTTCTCCAGAAACAAGGTTGGAGAGCACTGGTCTACATTTACTGGATTAGACAGGATGATAGGGCTTTGAAATGAATAGCCTTACATTTATATTTTTTATAGGCCTTGTACAGGCACTCAGTAAAGTCAAACGGTTGTAGGAAATAGATCTCAACATCTTGGACAAAATACAGTCATAAAAACAATGAACCCAGATAAGAGCGAAAAATAAGTGGCACAGATGACTTTTTTTAGCGGCCAGAAGTGTCCTGCCAGTATCCTGCCAAATTCCTTAGGGCTACTTCCTCCTTGCCAAGAAACAGGAGATTTGACAAGGATATGCAAATACCATACCATTGTATATCTCAATAAAACCTGTTAAGGATAGGGGGCAGTATTTTCACGTTCAGATGAAAAACGTGCCCAAATTAAAACTGCCTCCTACTCAGACTCAGAAGGTAGGATATGCATATTATTAGTAGATTTGGATAGCACACACTCTGAAGTTTCTAAAACTGTTTGAATGATGTCTGTGAGTATAACAGAACTCATATGGCAGGCAAAAACCTGAGAAAAATCCAACCAGGAAGTGGGAAATCTGAGAATTGTAGTTCTTCTTTTGAATCCCTATCGTAACTACAGTGTCTGTGGGGTCACGTTGCACTTCCTAAGGCTTCCATTGGCTGTCAAC
The DNA here is from genome assembly GCF_901001165.1 of Salmo trutta. Taxonomy (NCBI): domain Eukaryota; kingdom Metazoa; phylum Chordata; class Actinopteri; order Salmoniformes; family Salmonidae; genus Salmo; species Salmo trutta. The sequence goes on along the minus strand of NC_042963.1, from coordinate 16,557,890 downwards.
AGCCTTTAGAAACTTGTTTCATCCTTCTCCTGTTACCGGGCAGAAAATAGGAGCTCAGTCAATCAGTGGACTGCCTAAGGACAAAGGACTTGGTTATGCGCGAGCCCACGAGCATGCCGTTCCTTCTTTTTCTTCTTGAATGAATATGCTATTGTCCGGTTGGAATATTATCAACGTTTTATGTTTAAAAGACCCTAAGGATTGATTGTAAACAACGTTTGACATGTTTCTACGAACGGTAATGGAACATTTTGACTTTTCGTGTCTGGATTTATGCTCGCGCGTTATGCCTTTGGATAGTGATCTGAACGCACGAACAAAACGGAGGTATTTGGACATAAATATGGAGTATTTCAAACAAAACAAACATTTATTGTGGAAGTAGGAGTCCTGGGAGTGCATTCTGACGAAGATCAGCAAAGGTAAGTGAATATTTATTATACTAATTCTGAGTTTAGTTGACTCCGGAACTTTGCTGGTATCTGTATAGCTTGCTTTGATGGTGAGCTCTGTACTCAGAATATTGAAAAATGTGCATTCGCCGAAAAGTTATTTTAACATCTGACACAGCGGTTGCATTAAGGAGTAGTATATCTATAATTCCTTCAATAACTGTTGTAAAGTTTATCAACGTTTATGATGAGTATTTTTGTAAATTGATGTGCTCATTCACCGGAAGTTTTGGGTGGCAATACATTTTCTGAACATCACACGCCAATGTAAAATGATTTTTTTATATAAATATGAACTTTATCTAACAAAACATACATGTGTTGTCTAACATTGAGTCCTGGGAGTGTCATCTAATGAAGATCGTCAAAGGTTAGTAATTCATTTTAGCTGTATTTGTGGTTTTTGTGACGCCTCTCCTTACTTGCAAAATGGCTGTGTTATTTTTCTTGTTTAGGTGATGTGCTAACATAATCTAATATTTTGCTTTCTCCGTAAAGCCTTTTTGAAATCGGACACCGTGGTTAGATTAACGAGAATCTTATCTTTATAATTATGTATAATACTTGTATGTGTGAGAAATTTGAATTATGAGATTTTTGTTTTTTGAATTTGGCGCTGTGCTATTTCACTGGCTGTTGTCAAATCGATCCCTCTAACGGGATTCGCGTGTTAAGGGGTCACTAACAGGTTAATTGCTAACGTATACATGTTCTATGTAGAAAAGAATACAAAAACACACATCACCTCCCACCTCCCTTCACGGCTTTCGTAGCAGGCTGCTGTAATTCAAATAGAGAAATGTGCATGGCAACAAAATACACTGGGCCAGTGTGTAATTTCACATTTGCTAGTTTAAAATATTGAATATCTTAATGAGCAAACCAGAAAGTCATTAGCAGAGCCCCTGTGAATGGAATGATATACAGTGCCTTTGGAAAGTATTCAGACCGCTTGACTTTTTCCACATTTTGTTAAGTTACAGCCTTATTCTAAAATGGATTACATAAAACCATTTCCTCAGCAATCTACACACAATACCCTATAATGACGAAGCGAAAACAAGTTTTTAGACATTTTTGCAAAGTTAATTAAAAAACAAAAACAGAATACCTTATTTACATAAGTATTCAGACCCTTTGCTATGAGACTTGAAATTGAGCTCAGGTGCATCCTGTTTCCATTGATCATTCTTGATCGTGGAAGGAAGTGACTTGGTCAGGGAGGTGAACAAGAACCCGATGGTCACTCTGACAGAGCTCCATAGTTCCTTTTTGGAGATGAGAGAAACTTCCAGAAGGACAACCATCTCTGTAGCTCTCCAACAATCAGGCCTTTATGGTAGAGTGGCCAGACGGAAGCCAATCCTTAGTAAAAGGCACATGACAGCTCGCTTGAAGTTTGCAAAAAGGCACCTAGACTCTCAGACCATGAGAAACAAGATTCTCTGGTCTGATATAACCAAGACTGATGAATGCCAAGTGTCATGTCTGGAGGAAAGCTGGCACCATCCCTACGGCGAAGCATGTAGGTGGCAGCATCATGCTGTGGGGATGTTTTTCAGCGGCAGGGACTGGGAGACTAATCAGGATCGAGGGAATGATAAACAGAGCAAAGTACAGAGAGATCTTTGATGAAAACCTGTTTCAGAACACTATGGACCTCAGACTGGGGCGAAGGTTCACCTTTCAACGGGACAACGGCCCTAAGCACACAGCCAAGACAACGTAGGAGTGTCTCTGAATGTTCTTGAGTGGCCCATCCAAAGCCCAGACTTGAAGCTGATCTAACATGTCTGAAGAGACCTGCAAATATCTGTGTAGCGACGCCCCCCCCCATCCAACCTGACAGAGCTTGAGAAGATCTGCAGAGAAGAATGGGAGAAATTCCCCAAATACAGGTGTGCCAAGCTTGTAGCGTCATACCCAAGAAGACTTAAAGGCTGTAATCGCTGTCAAAGGTGCTTTAACAAACTACTGAGAAAGGGTCTGAATACTTATGTAAATGTTATATTTCAGTTTTTTATTGTTAATACATTTGCAAAAATCTCTAGAAAACTGTTTTTGCTTTGTCATTATGGGGTTTTGTTTGTAGATTGATGAAGACAAAAGCCAATGTATTCCATTTTAGAATAAGTCTAACATAACAAAATGTGGAATAGGTCAAAAGGTCTGAATACTTTCAGAATGCACTGTATCTACCGAAGCTTTGATTGGACTGATCACGTCAATTTCATACTTTCAAAATCTTAGCTAGCAAGCTAGACAGGCGGTCATCATCATGAATCAAGTCAATAATCTACTGGCAAATTATTTTCAATGATGATGAGAAATTGTACATAAAACATATTGGTGCTCATTAGCCATTGGAAATAAACATTATACAACAAGTTGGAAATCGCAAATTTAACAATGAGTGGTTTGGAAGGAATCAGTGGCTAACTGCAAGCTTTGCAAAGCAATCACTAGCCTGCTATTCAGTGGAGTGGGTGTGTGGTCCTAGTCTGGGTTTAAGGGTCTCTTTTCCAAGCTTAAAAGGATAAACATTCACATGCAACACCATGGCCCGGAAAAGGTTGAATACATTGGCGATGCTGTCAATCCAGCATAACTTCTGCCATGTTCAAAACAACTGGAAACTCGGAACAGGGATATCTCAGACTTCAGTGAGTTCAAGACAACTGGGAACAGAAAAAACGAGCTCCAACTGGGAAAATACGTAATCCAACTCGGAATTCCAAGTCGGGAACTCGGGCCTCTTTCTAGAGCTCTGACCTGAAGATCACTTTCCGACCTGATTCAACCTCGTTTTTTTTCCAGAGTTCCCAGTTGTCTTGAAAGTACCATAAATCCAGAGAATGCCAGACTTTGATGACAAAGTTTGATGACAAAATTTACCCACAAGACGGACTGCCGCGCCACCATCCTGTTCAAGTGAGCACAGCAGAACAAGGTGACTCCAAAAATGTATTGTATGCTGCTGCATAAATTATGTAATATGCCAGGGAGATATTTATACTGTAGCTCATTAAGTAAACTGTTAGTAGCCCATGTGCCTCACCTTAATAATTTGGTCCATTTCCCCCCCATAATTCAGCCTACTGTTCTGACTTGGTGGTGCATATGTAGCCTATAGCCTGTTTTAGAGAAATGTAATCATTGAATATTGTAAGAGCGTTCATTGTCTGTTTAAATGCCCCCTCTATTTATCCTACGGCTCTGACTTTGTGTACAGAGAGAATACTGTAGGAATGGCCCATGTTCTGAATTCTGTTGCTGTCCATCCTAGCTCGCTGATGAATGTCTTAATCAACATTTTGATTGTCCCTTATCCTCTTGTTGTTCCCTTATGCTATAGTTTGTACATCTCAATTGTTGTTGAAACCACATTTGTTAAAGCAAATCAGCCATATCAGCAGTTTCTTAAAGGCAGTAAATTAAGCTGTTTCGCTGCTAGACAAGGCTCTGCTGAAAGGCATGTTTAGCGGTAACAAGGATTCACTCCATGGTGCTGAAAAGAAAGCTCTTCTATTGGGACAGCTTTGTGTAGGCCTTAACAGTTTGTGGGTACCAATTGTCACTGTTATAGTGCAATTAATGTATTGTTTAGTGTTGTGTTGTGTTGTGTTGTGTAATGGCTTTGCTGGCATGCATCCCTCATTTTTATGTGTTTGCCCCACCAATATTTACATGCTAAAATCGCCACTTGAGGACACAAAACCTCTGAGAATAGGACCGCCAAGTGGTGAAGCGCGTAGCACGTAAAAATAATCTGTTCTTGGTTGCAACACTCACTACCGAGTTCCAATCTGCCTCTGGAAGCAACGCCAGCACAAGAACTGTTCGTCGGGAGCTTCATGAAATGGGTTTCCATTGTCGAGCAGCTGCACACAAGCCTAACATCACCATGCGCAATGCCAAGCGTTGGCTGGAGAGGTGTAAAGCTTGCCACCATTGGACTCTGGAACAGTAAAAACGCGTTCTCTGGAGTGATGAATCACACTTCACCATCTGGTAGTCCGACTGATTAATCTGGCTTTGGTGGATGCCAGGAGAACGCTACCTGCCCAATGCTTAGTGCCAACTGTACAGTTTGGTAGAGGAGGAATAATGGTCTGGGGCTGTTTTTCATGGTTCGGGCTAGGCCCCTTAGTTCCAGTGAAGGGAAATCTTAACGCTACAGCGTACAATGACGTTCTAGACCAGTGGTCACCAACCTATTCTGAGCCAAGATCACTTTCTCAGTCAAAAAGCAACCTGAGATCTACTGCTCAGATTTTTTTTACATTAACCTCACACAAACATTTTTGTAGGAATGAGGTTTGGGCAGTAGGCCTAATACATTATCACAGCATATTGGCTATATGATTGGCCTGCCAATATTGTTAATCAGACCATTTATATTTCAAAACTCGAGCTTTGATAACAAAATAGATCAGTTGGTTTAGCACTTGTGAGGCACTGTGGAGCATGAATTAGCTTTTTTATTTTACTGGACTGATGGTACCTGCATCTGATGGTACCTGCATCACGAGATCAGTGATCTTCAGGATGAAAAGTTGGAGCTCTAGAAAGATGCCCAAGTTTCCGACTTGGAATTCCGAGTTGGATGACCGTTGAAAACATTTTTTTCCCCAACCGCCTCTCACGGTCACTGCTCACTCCTTCCTTTCCTCCGGTGAGACTGACCAGAGAGAGGGGATACGTCTTCCATCTGACGGTGAAACTCGAGTCGCACCGCATCTGCCTCATGCACAAATTCATGTTGTTCCTATGACAGGGAAAGTTAAATATTCCTTAATATTAAAATCAACACGATGAGCTGCTAATAATAATACAATGCAGGGCTATAGATACTTGGCTACTCATTCATTGCAGCTGCAGCCCGAGTGGAAGTACGGAGAAGCGTGTTTTGTTATAGTGTTGAATAAAAACAGTGACAGTGCTGAATATAAACTTAAACATGAACTCACTCATAAAAACGGCAGCTCTTTGCTGTATTCATTGACAGTCTCTCTGTGGTCATGGTTTTAAAAGTTGCTAAATCTTACATAGGCTAGTAGCCTATTAAACTTGGCTGTGGCCAGGGTCATGTAGGTGATTTGAGCTATCCGATTGGGCAGCGCAGTAGGAGCCCTCAATTCAGTCACAGCTTTGCCGGTCCGCAGCATATGCGGAGTTTGTCTTATGGGAACACTTTGCTTAGCCGCTGCGCAGGACTTTTGAATCAAGTGCACCTACCGGCAACAGCTCAATACGATTTTAAAAAAGGAGCGCAAGCCTTTAACATTCGTTGGCTTTTCTACAGAAATATTTGGTGATCGACTAGGAATGCCTTAAAGATCGCGATCGAACAGTTGGCGACCGCTGTTCTAGATGATTCTGTGCTTCCAACTTTGTGGCAACAGTTTGGGGAAGGCCCTTTCCTGTTTCAGCATGACAATGCACAAAGCGAGGTCTATACAGAAATGGTTTGTCGAGATCGGTGTGAAAGAAATGTACTGGTTTGCACAGAGTCCTGACCTCAACCCCAACAAAAACCTTTGGGATGAATTGGAACGCCGAATGCAAGTCAGGCCTAATTGCCCAACATCAGTGCCCGACCTCACTAATGCTCATGGCAGAATAGAAGCAAGTCTCCCAGCAATGTTCCAACATCTAGTGGAAATCCTTCCCAGAAGAGTGGTGGCTTTTATAGCAGCAAAGAGGGGACCAACTCTATATTAATGCCCATGATTTTGGAATTAGATGTTCAATGAGCAGGTGTCGACATACTTTTGGTCATGTAGTTTACTTTTGAGTTGAGTTCAATGCATACTATTGAAGCATACTACTGAAGACTAGACGGATTGAAGGAGACATATTTAACCTGTAATGTCAGTACCTACTCAATTCATTCAATTTTGTCTGCTTAGTATTTCTATGTATTCTATAAAAAATGTAAATCTTGCAAAACAATGCTAGACCTAGAAGCATGTCATTGTTATTGCTACGTTGATAGAATCTGACACATTTTTTACGTTAGTAAATAAGAATGGGGAGTATAACAATAAGCTATTAATGTAAATATATTCAGGCTTGTCAGATTGCCTTATATGCTCTGATTTTTGTATTTTTTTCTTCTTCTCATCACACAAGACTCTCTGTAAATAGTTTTTAATTTATATAATTTTCTAATCTAATTGAACCCCAGGGCATGACAGAAAATGGAAAACAGAAACTTGTCTGTCCTGTACAGAGGTAATACATTTGCCCTGGTAAGTGATGTTTAATTGAAATACCAGCACCTGTGATTATGTTGTCTGTCAAGTGTATAGAGCCTCAACGTGGAGGTGTCATAATACTCATAAAACCTAGCGTTCAAACAGCGTTCCAATCGGTTTTCCACCATTCATTTTTCCCATAGGGGATTTTAGAAACACTTAAAATAAGGGCTATGTTTTGTGTAGCCTTACATTGGCGTGACATTTTTATAACCATTTAAATCTCTCTTGGACAAGGTGACTTTAATCAAAATATTTAGCTCTATTTACTAACAGATTCAAAAATGATAATTAGCATCGAAGTAGACATCATGCAAAACTACAAATCCCTGCCACATCCAGCACGTCTTCTCTAGCTAACACCTTTGCTAACAGTTATTGTGTCAACTTGCACTCGTCGAAGATCTCATTCCAAAATCATGGGTATTAATATGGAGTTGATCCCCCTTTGGTGATATAACAGCCTCCACTCTTTTGGGAAGGCTTTCCACTAGATGTTAGAACATTGCTGCAGGGACTTGCTTCCATTCAGCCATAAGAGCATTAGTGTGGTCGGGCACTGATGTTGGGCGATTAGTCCTGGTTCACAGTCTGCGTTCCAATTCATCCCAAAGGTTTTCGATGTGGTTGAGGTCAGGGCTCTGTACAGGTCAGTTAAGTTCCTCCACACCAATCTCGGCAAACCATTTCCATATGGACCTCGCTTTGTGCACAGGTCATGCTGAAACAGGAAAGGGCCTTCCTCAAACTGTTACCACAAAGTTGGAAGCAAAGAATAGTCTAGAAGGTCATTGTATACTGTAGCATTAAGATTTTCCTTCACTGGAACTAAGGGACCTAGCCCGAACCATGAAAAACAGCCCCAGACCATTATTGCTCCTCCACCAAACGTTGCAGTTGGCATTATGCATTTGGGCATGTAGCAATCACCTGGCATCCGCCAAACCCAGATTCGTCTGTCGGACTGCCAGATGGTGAAGCATGATTCATCGCTACAGAGAATGTGTTTTTCCAGTGCTCCAGAGTCCAATGGGGGTGAGCTTTACACCACTCCAGCCAAAGCTTGGCATTGCGCATGTTGATGTTAGACTTGTGTGCAGCTGCTTGACCATGTAAACCCATTTCATGAAGCTCCTGACAACCAGTTATTGTGCTGACGTTGCTTCCAGAGGCAGTTTGGAACTTGGTAGTGAGTGTTGCAACCGAGGACAGACGGATTTTACACTCTACGCGCTTCGACACTCGGCAGTCCCTTGCTCAGAGCTTGTGTGGCCTACCACTTCGTGGCTGAGCCGTTGTTGTTCCTAGATGTTTCCACTTCATAATAACAGTGCTTACAGTTTACTGGGGTAGCTCTAGCAGGGCAGAAATTTGATGAACTTAATTGTTGGAAGGATGACATGATTAGGCCGTCATTGTAAAATAAGAATTTGTTCTTAAAAGAGGTTAACTGACTTGCCTAGTTAAATAAAATGAATAAAATGCCGGTGCCACGTTGAAAGTCACTGAACTCTTCAGTAAGGCCATTCTACTGCCAATGTTTGTCTATGGCGATTGAATGGCTGCGTGCTTGATTTTATACACTTGTCAGTAATGGGTGTGGCTTAAATAGCCGAATCCACAAATTTGAAGGTGTATATATAAACAGAGTGTACAAAACATTAGGAACCCCTGTGCTTTACATGACATAGACTGACCAGGTGAAAGCTATGATACCTTATTGATGTCACCCAGATGAATATCGCCCCATAGCACTCACCCCGTCATCATTAAGTAATACAAGAAGCTGGCCCACATCAAGGCCAGCATGCCAGGCACACTGGACCCACTAATTTGCCTACTGCTCCAACAGATCCACAGAAGATGCCATTTCATCACTATTCACATGGCCATAACACCTTATTGATGTCACCTATGTGAGAATGCTGGTCATTGACTACAGTTCAGTATCCAACACTATTGTTCCCTCCAAGCTCAGAGCCCTGGGTCTGGACACTACCCTCTGCAACTGGATCCTGGACTTCCTGACAGTAAGACCACAGGCTTTTAGGATTGGCAAAAGCACCTCCTCCACGCTGACTCTGGGGCCCCCCAGGGGTGTGTACTCAGCCCTCTGCTGTACTCCCTGTTCACCCACAACTGTGTGGCTTTGCACTTTTCACGACACAAACTCCATCATCACATTTGCTGACGATGCCACGGTTGAAGGCCTGATAACCACAGTTGAAGGCCTGATAATGACGAGCCAGCTAATAGGGAGGAGGTAAGTGACCTGGCATTGTGTTGCCAGGACAACCTCTCGCTCATGGTCAGCAAATTAAAGAAGTTGATTTTTGACTTCAATCAGCAGAGGGAACACACCCCGATTCACATCAACAGGACTGAAGTAGAAAGAGTCAGCAGTTTTAAGTTCCTCAGCGTCCACATCAATGTTGACTTGACATGGACCAACAACACCACCGATATTGTCCAGAGGGCGTAACAGCACCTCTACTTCCTAAGGCAGCTGAAGAAATTCATGCCACAATGCAATATCAAGAGCGTTCTGAACAGGTACATCACGGCCTGGTATGGGAATTGCTCCATCCACGACCGCAAGGCCATCCAGCCGATGGTGAAGACGGCCCAGTACATCACTGGGGTCGTGTTCCCACCCATCCAGGACTACTATTTGAAACGGTGCCTGAGGGGCAGACGGTATCAGAGCAAGATGTCTGATACCAACAGGCTCAGGCTGAACACTTGAACTGAACTTACCAACTGCACTGACTCTCCACACCTTAGCACACATGCACTCACTCACGCAAACAACCACACAAACATATACACACATACATTCATGCTACACATGATTCACAACTGCTGCAACCAGACTCTTATTTACTATTGCTAATACTGAACGATTTAACCCTTTCCTGCTCGGAAAGTCAGGAAACCAATTTTTTACTGGACCATGACATTGGCGTGCATAAATGAGAATAACTAGCTGGTGTCAAACCTTACATGAAAACATGATACATAAAAGCTGAGAAACAGCTCTTTTAAATGATATGACATACAATAGCACCACATCAAATTGTAATCAGCCAAGAAACACATTTTCACAGGTGTTTATCTTATATGAAAATCAATGCTTTTCTCTCAAACAACTGCCATTTACAAAAATGGCTAATGACGACAGAGAACAACTTGGAGCATATTGAGTCTCCTTTATTTTGTAAGGTTTGATCATCTGAAATCAGAAGAGAAATATATTTTACTGTCTCAAATTCTATGGAAAGTTATGTGATGAGAAACTTCATCTGGATAGTATATTAAACACATATCTGCAACAAACAAAAAAAATACAAATAGCATTTAATCTAATATATATATGATAAGGAAATATATAATTTTTATAAAACAATAACTTTATTGAAAGAATAATTTTAGGGGAATACATTGTCTCATTCAAACCTGAAAATTAAGACATTTAAATCGCCATTATAACCATATACAACTTTCAAATCAAACTCAATCACAAAATATGAAACAATTAAGGCATATAACAATTATTAGCTTTTTACAACTACAATTTCTCCATTCAACTAGCATATAGTGTAAGTACAGACGCTGGGAGACGAGAAGCAAGTACAGGGAATGAACATTTAATGGATAACAGACAAGAAACAAACAACGACAGCATCTGGACAGGGGAAAACATAACAACATCAATGCTGACACGGGGATCAAACCGAGGAACAGACAGATATAGGAGGAGCAATCAACAAAGTAATGGAGTCCAGGTGAGTCCAACGGAGCCCGACGAGCTGGCTGAGGCATGACGTGGGATGGGAGCCTGATGAGCCGACTGAGGCGTGGGAACCTGATGAGCTGGCTGAGGCATGACGTGGGATGGGAGCCTTCTGAGCCAACCGAGGCAAGGAAACCTCTCGAGCCAGCTAAGGTGTGGAAGCCCGACGAGCCAGCTGAGGCATTCCTGGTTCCTCCAGCAGCGGCAACCGGACCCGACGTCACCAACAAAAAACCTCCCTGATGCTTCAAATTGTGGTGTCAGCATTCTGTAAGGACAGACGTTGGGAGACGAGAAGCAAGTACAGGGAGTGAACAATAATGGATAACAGACAAGAAACAAACAAGGACAGCGTCTGGACATGGGAAAACATAACGACATCAATGGTGACACAGGGATCAAATCGAGGAACAGACAGATATAGGAAGGACAGTCAACAAAGAAATGGAGTCCAGGTGAGTCCAAAGAAGCGCTGGTGCGCGTAACGATGGTGACAGGTGTGCGTAATGATGGGTCGCCTGGTGCCCTCGAGCTCAAGAGAGTCAGGAACGGGAACATTTCCAAAAGCATTTTATTTCTTTTTTTACAGTCATTACAATTTACAAGTCCTTAACATCCCCAATGACATCAGAGTCAGTAATTAAACATAAAAGGAGGCTGGCACGCAGGATGTCTTTGATAAGAAAGGGAAAACATGCAAGGGAGAGGGAACATGCAGGAAAGGGAAACATGCAAGAGAGGCAAAATTACAACTGAACGTCTGAGCTACATCTGAGTCCCTTTGCTAGTGCCTATTTCTGCAATGAGACACACTCACTGGAGTGCAATAACCTAAAAATGTTTGTTCATCTATGATGCAAAATCATTTGCCCTAGCATTCAGCTGCCACACAAACAAACCAGGTCCTGTTCCCCTTTCTATCTTTCATGTAACACAGCCAACAATTTCTAGAGGGGTTCTGTAGACTGGGAATGTGCTGTGTAAAAAGATGAGCTTACAGTTTTCACAGACAAAAGGTCCCACATTCACACATTTGGGACTGTACCAACAGTGGACTGATGAAAAAAAAGATTGTTCCTTTTAGGCATCTCTGTGCAAGAGATTTGTTATGCGGTACGTTGGCTACCCCTCATACATTTGAGGTTTTTAGAAAATGGACATCACTGCATCTGCTTGGCGCATACAGTCCTCAGCTCGAGGGAAAAGTCCGTCAGGACTTCCTGGCTTCAGAGAGCATATCGGTGATACGGGAGTGGGCTATATCCCATAGTGAGATACCAAAACAAATATTTGAAAGAGATCTTAAAATCTGTTATGGTATAGGGGCAGTATTTTCACTTTTGGATGAAAAGCGTGCCCAGAGTAAACTGCCTAATACTCGGGCCCAGAGTCAAATATTTGCATATTATTAGTAGATTTGGATAGAAAACACTCTGAAATTTCTAAAATTGTTTGAATGATGTCTGTGAGCATAACATAACTCATATGGCAGGCAAAAACCTGAGTAAAATCCAACCAGGAAGTGGGAGATCTGACACTTGTAGTCTTTCAAACGATTGCCTATTGAAACTACAGTGTCTGTGGGGTCATTGTGCACTTCCTAAGGCTTCCACTGGATGTCAACAGTCTTTAGAAAGTTGTTTGAGGCTTCTATGGTGAATTATGAGGGAATAACAGCCGGTTCAAGCAGTGGACTGTCTGAGGTCATGTAGTTACTTCATGCGCATTCACGCATGGCTAGCATTTTTTTTCTTTTCTGTAATGAATACGCTATTGTCCGGTTGAAATATTATCGATTATTTATGTTAAAAGCACCCTAAGGATTGATTGTAAACATCGTTTGACATGTTTCTACAAACGGTAATGGAACTTTTGAGCTTTTTGTCTATTGATTTGCGCCCCGCATCGTGCCTTTGGAATAGTGTTCTGGACGCGCCAACAAAACGGAGGTATTTGGACATAAATTATGGACTTTATCAAACAAATGAACATTTCTTGTGGAAGTGGGAGTTCTGCGAGTGCATTCCGCCGAAGATCAGCAAAGGTAAGGAAAGATTTATAACACTAATTTCGAGTTTTATTGATGCCATGACTTGGCGGGTAGCTGTATAGCTTGCATTGATGGCTGAGTTCTGTACTCAGAATATTGAAGAATGTGCTTTCGCCGAAAAGCTATTTTAAAATCTGACACAGCGCTTGCATTAAGGAGTAGTATATCTATAATTCTTTAAATAATTGTTATATATTTTGTCAGCGTTTATGATGAGTATTTCTGTAAATTAATGTGCACATTCACCGGAGGTTTTGGGAGGCAAACATTTTCTGAACATCACGCGCCAGTGTAAAATGCTGTTTTTGGATATAAATATGAATTTGATCGAACAAAACATACATGTATTGTGTAACATGATGTCCTATGAGTGTCATCTGATGAAGATCGTCAAAGGTTAGTGCTTAACCTGTTGGGGATAAGGGGCAGTATTTGCACGGCCGGATAAAAAACGTACCCAATTTAATCTGATTACTACTCCTGCCCAGTAACTAGAATATGAATATAATTATTGGCTTTGGATAGAAAACACCCTAAAGTTTCTAAAACTGTTTGAATGGTGTCTGTGAGTATGACAGAACTCATATGGCAGGCAAAAACCTGAGAAGATTCCTTACAGGAAGTGGCCTGTCTGACCATTTCTTGCCCTCCTTGATCATCTCTATCCAAAACAGGGGATCTCTGCTGTTACGTGACACTTCCTACGGCTCCCATAGGCTCTCAGAACCCAGGAAAAAGCTGAATGATGTAATTCCATCCCCAGGCTGAAACACACTAGCGCTTTGGCAAGTGCTCTATCAGAGGGCCATCAGACTGAGGCTCGTGCATGAGGGGATAGCATGCTTTTACTTTCACTCTCTTTGTAATAAAAAAAACGATTTCCCGGTCGGAATATTATCGCTTTTTTATGAGAAAAATGGCATAAAAATTGATTTTAAACAGCGGTTGACATGCTTCGAAGTACGGTAATGGAATATTTAGAATTTTTTTGTCACGAAATGCGTCGTGCTCGTCACCCTTATTTACCCTTTCGGATAGTGTCTTGAACGCACGAACAAAACGCCGCTATTTGGATATAACAATGGATTATTTGGGACCAAACCAACATTTGTTATTGAAGTAGAGGGCCTGGGAGTGCATTCTGACGAAGAACAGCAAAGGTAATAACATTTTTCTTATAGTAAATCTGACTTTGGTGAGTGCTAAACTTGCTGGGTGTCTAAATAGCTAGCCCTGTGATGCCGGGCTATCTACTTAGAATATTGCAAAATGTGCTTTCACCGAAAAGCTATTTTAAAATCGGACATATCGAGTGCATAGAGGAGTTCTGTATCTATAATTCTTAAAATAATTGTTGTGTTTTTTGTGAACGTTTATCGTGAGTAATTTAGTAAATTCACCGGAAGTGTTCTGTGGGAATGCTAGTCACATGCTAGTCACCTGCTAATGTAAAAAGCTGGTTTTTGATATACATATGAACTTGATTGAACAGACATGCATGTATTGTATAACATAATGTCCTAAGATTGTCATCTGATGAAGATCATCAAAGGTTAGTGCTGCATTTAGCTGTGGTTTGGGTTTATGTGACATTATATGCTAGCTTGAAAAATGGGTGTCTGATTATTTATGGCTGGGTACTCTGCTGACATAATCTAATGTTTTGCTTTCGTTGTAAAGCCTTTTTGAAATCGGACAGTGTGGTTAGATTAATGAGAGTCTTGTCTTTAAAATGGTGTAAAATAGTCATATGTTTGAGAAATTGAAGTAATAGCATTTCTAAGGTATTTGAATAACACGCCACGGGATTCCACTGGCTGTTGAGTAGGTGGGACGCTAGCCCAGAGAGGTTAATGTTAGCTGTATTTCTGGTTTTTGTGACGCCTCTCCTTGCTAGGAAAATGGCTGTGTGGCTTTTCTTGTTAAGGTGGTGTGCTAACATAATCTAATGTTTTGCTTTCGCTGTAAAGCCTTTTTGAAATCGGACAGTGTGGTTAGATTAATGAGAGTCTTGTCTTTAAAATGGTGTAAAATAGTCATATGTTTGAGAAATTGAAGTAATAGCATTTCTAAGGTATTTGAATAACACGCCACGGGATTCCACTGGCTGTTGAGTAGGTGGGACGTTAGCCCAGAGAGGTTAATGTTAGCTGTATTTCTGGTTTTTGTGACGCCTCTCCTTGCTAGGAAAATGGCTGTGTGGCTTTTCTTGTTAAGGTGGTGTGCTAACATAATCTAATGTTTTGCTTTCGCTGTAAAGCCTTTTTGAAATCGGACAATGTGGTTGCATTAAGGAGAAGTGTATCTTTATAATGGTGTTAAATAGTCATATGTTTGAGAAAATTGAATTATGAGATTTTTGATGTTTTGTATTTCGCGCCCTGCTATCCCATTGGCTTTTGGCTAGGGGTCCCGCTTGCGGAACGGGGTTCCGCTAGCGGAAAGTCTGTCCTCAACAGGTTAAGGTTAATAGCGCAACTCCGGTTCTCTGATAATAGAGTTAGGTATATCATCGCATTTCCCTGTTCACAAGAGCACAAGGAAGAATGATATGCTTGAGAACAAGTCAGAGGGCGGGATGGTGGCAACTTTTATAGAGTGGGGTCCCCACCAGTTGCCACACTTCCGGTCTGTCTACGACAGACGTTGTGTGATTTGAGCGTTTAGTGATCTCCCCCAGAAACGGGTATATCCCATAGTGAGATAACCTCACTCTATTATCAGAGGACGCAAGTAAGTTAACCCCTCTTGAGTAATGAGAAATCATCTTTCATTGGTTTTTGATGAGAGACCCATCTTATATAATGCAGGCTTTTGTCATTTTCCTGTGTAATTTGCAAATGCCTTGAATTCCTCATACTTGTAGATTAGTACAAATTATTTAGGTGTTCTGAAGTAATATCCTCAAGGCAAACTAATGATTAGCAAACTTGGCCAGTGCAAGTACAGTATGTGCATACTGATTCCTATAAAAATAAGTTATAGCACACCAAACCAGTTATGAATAAGAAAGTATGCATTTCTATATATTTACAAACTTAAATGCTTTTTGGAGAACTGCAAAAACAAGCAAAAATGAGCCCAGCAATAATCAGCTTGGCTATAGCCTATTAACTATACAATTGTAATGTTATACCCCTGAAAGGAGGGAAATATGAGAAATGATTCACACTGACACGTAGCATCAGCAACTGTTCAGTCAGTTGTAATGATGAATTGCATAAACAAACTCTTTTCTCAAATTACATAGCATTCACATTTTTATTCCTAGGCATTTCTAATCAAGCTCCGCACAAACAGACATCAATGGAGCACATAGATGATCATATTATCACATTAATTATTAGAATATTACATACGATTCTGTATTAACATTATTGATGTAGTGGTAAAAAAGGTGGGTAATGAATAAGACGAACAACATAAACATATGAATTTGTTGTAGCTATTTTGTTTGCATTGTGATTACATTTTTATGTTGGCCTATAGGGAAGATACAGTAATATTTGAATAAGGCTTTACGCTAAGTAGTGTGTTAATTTAACGCTTTTCCAGTGTCTATCAGTGTTGATTTAACACTCTGTGGTAATTATTGTTATTAATTATACTTTTAACACAAAAATGTGTCTTATAAATCAATGTCCTAGGCCATTTTTTGTGGAGATTCATTTAAGGTGCCTTAAGAAAGCATTCACACTCCTTTACTTATTCCACATTTTATTGTTACAGCCTGAATTTAATATGGATTCAATTGAAATGTTGTGGAATTATGTTTTTAGAAATGTTTACAAATTAAAAATCTGCAATGTCTTGAGTCAACAAGTATTTAACTATTTTGTTATGGCAAGCCTAAATAAGTTCAGCAGTAAAAACTTACTTAAGTCACATAATAATTTGTATGGACTCTGGATTTGTATGTGTGCATTAGTGTTTAACATGATTTTAAAATGACTACCAAATCTCTGTACCTCACACATAAAATGATCTTCAAGGTCCCTCAGTCGAGCAGTGAATTTCAAGCACAGATTCAAAGACCGGGGAGGTTTTCCAACGGTTCGCAAAGGGCACCTATTGGTAGATGGGGGTAAAAAAAGCAGACATTGAATATCCGTTGGAGCGTGGTGCAGTTATTAATTACGCTTTGGATGGTGTATCAATACACTCAGTCGTGTCACATCTACTCCCGCTCCTCCTCTCCAGCATTCGACTTCACCGGTTTACCTAACCACCGTTCCTGGGAATCATCATTATGTGCACTTGGCGTTCATCATTACGCACACCTGCGCTTCATCATCACGCACACCTGTTCTCCATTACCTCCCCTTTATCTGGCACTCCCTTAGGTTCCTTCCCCAGGCAGTATTGTTTCTGTTTGTTCATGCCTGGATGCTACGTGTGTAGAGCCATGTTCGTTGTTATATTAAACTTAACACCTGCTTCTTGACTCCCAGCATCTACGTTACAAGCCACTACAAAGATACAGGCACCCTTGATAACTCCGTTGCCGGAGAGGAAGGAAACCACTCAGGGATTTTACCATGAGGCTAATAGGGATTTTAAAACAGGGTTTAATGGTTATGACAGGAGATGATTACCCAACAACATTGTAGGTACTTCACAATACTAACGGCAATTACAAAGTGAAAAGGAAGCCTGTACAGAATAAACGTATTCCACAAACACGGATCCTGTTTGCAAAAAGGCACTAAAGTAATACAGCAAAAAAAAGTGATGTTTGGGGTAAATCCAACACAACAAATAACTGAGTACCACTCTATATACACTGCTCAAAAAAATAAAGGGAACACTTAAACAACACAATGTAACTCCAAGTCAATCACACTTCTGTGAAATCAAACTGTCCACTTAGGAAGCAACACTGACAATACATTTCACATGCTGTTGTGCAAATGGAATAGACAACAGGTGGAAATTATAGGCAATTAGCAAGACACCCCCAATAAAGGAGTGGTTCTGCAGGTGGTGACCACAGACCACTTCTCAGTTCCTATGCTTCCTGGCTGATGTTTTGGTCACTTTTGAATGCTGGCGGTGCTTTCACTCTAGTGGTAGCATGAGACGGAGTCTACAACCCACACAAGTGGCTCAGGTAGTGCAGCTCATCCAGGATGGCACATCAATGCGAGCTGTGGCAAGAAGGTTTGCTGTGTCTGTCAGTGTAGTGTACAGAGCATGGAGGCGCTACCAGGAGACAGGCCAGTACATCAGGAGACGTGGAGGACGTCGTAGGAGGGCAACAACCCAGCAGCAGGACCGCTACCTCCGCCTTTGTGTAAGGAGGAGCAGGAGGAGCACTGCCAGAGCCCTGCAAAATGACCTCCAGCAGGCCACAAATGTGCATGTGTCTGCTCAAACGGTCAGAAACAGACTCCATGAGGGTTGTATGAGGGCCCGACGTCCACAGGTGGGGGTTGTGCTTACAGCCCAACACCGTGCAGGACGTTTGGCATTTGCCAGAGAACACCAAGATTGGCAAATTCGCCACTGGCGCCCTGTGCTCTTCACAGATGAAAGCAGGTTCACACTGAGCACATGTGACAGAGTCTGGAGACACCGTGGAGAACGTTCTGCTGCTTGCAACATCCTCCAGCATGACCGGTTTGGCGGTGGGTCAGTCATGGTGTGGGGTGGCATTTCTTTGGGGGGCCGCACAGCCCTCCATGTGCTCGCCAGAGGTAGCCTGACTGCCATTAGGTACCGAGATGAGATCCTCAGACCCCTTGTGAGACCATATGCTGGTGCGGTTGGCCCTGGGTTCCTCCTAATGCAAGACAATGCTAGACCTCATGTGGCTGGAGTGTGTCAGCAGTTCCTGCAAGAGGAAGGCATCGATGCTATGGACTGGCCCGCCCGTTCTCCAGACCTGAATCCAGTTGAGCACATCTGGGACATCATGTCTCGCTCCATCCACCAACGCCACGTTGCACCACAGACTGTCCAGGAGTTGGCGGATGCTTTAGTCTAGGTCTGGGAGGAGATCCCTCAGGAGATCATCCGCCACCTCATCAGGAGCATGCCCAGGCGTTGTAGGGAGGTCATACAGGCACCTGGAGGCCACACACACTACTGAGCCTCATTTTGACTTGTTTTAAGGACATTACATCAAAGTTGGATCAGCCTGTAGTGTGGTTTTCCACTTTAATTTTGAGTGTGACTCCAAATCCAGACCTCCATGGGTTGATACATTGTATTTCCATTGATTATTTTTGTGATTTTGTTGTCAGCACATTCAACTGTGTAAAGAAAAAAGTATTTAATAAGATTATTTCATTCATTCAGATCTAGGATGTGTTATTTTAGTGTTCCCTTTATTTTTTGAGCAGTATATTTTCAAACATGGAGGTGGCTGCATCATGTTATGGGCATGCTTGTCATCGGTATGTTTGTTTTGGGGGGGGGTAAAAAGAAATGGAATATTGCTAAGCACAGGCAAAATCCTAGAGGAAAACTTGGTTCAACGTGCTTTCCAACCGACACTGGGAGACAAATTCACCTTTCAGCAGGACAATTACCTAAAACATGACATTGAATGTTCCTTAGTGGCCTAGTTACAGTTTTGACTTAAATCGGCTTGAAAATATGGCAAGACTTGAAAATCTCTGTTTAGCAATGATCCACAACCAACTCGACAGAGCTTGATCATTTTTATAAGCATAATTGCCAAATATTTTACACTCCAGGTGGGCAAAGCTTTTAGAGACTTACCCAGAAAGACTCACAGCTGTAATCACTGCCAAATGTGATTCTAACATGTATTGACTCTGTCACGCCTGCTCCCGCTCTCCCTCTCTGGCACCAGGCTGCCCTTCATTACGCACACCTGTCACCATCATTACCCGCAGCAGCGCTCATTGGACTCACCTGGACTCCTTCCCTTTATTGATTGCCCACTGCTCCTAGGCTGTCATTGAAAATAAGAATTTGTTCTTAAATAGGGGGCAGTATTTTCACGGCTGGATAAAAAAATGTACCCGTTTTAATCTGGTTACTAATCCTACCCAGTAACTACAATATGCATATACTTATTATATATGGATAGAAAACACCCTAAAGTTTCTAAAACTGTTTGAATGGTGTCTGTGAGTATAACAGAACTCATTTGGCAGGCAAAACCCTGAGACAGATTCTGACAGGAAGTGTATACCTGATGTGTTGAATTGACTAAGCCTATACCATTGAAAAACAAAGGGGGTGAGGAATGTTTTGGCACTTCATATTGCTTCCACAAGATGTCCCCAGCCTTTACAAAGTGTTTTGAGTCTTATACTGTGAGATCTGACTGAAGAAGAGCCTTGGAACGGTGATGGCCCATTAGACACCTTGTGCGCGAGTTGATGGTGGGTACTCTCATTCCGAAACGTTTTAAAAGAACCCAATGGTCCGCCTTGAATTTTATTCATGTTCTGGTTAAAAAAGGCCCTAATGATTTATGCGATACAACGTTTGACATGTTTGAACGAACGTAAATATATTTTTTCCGTTCGTGAAGTGAAGTGAAGTCCGGCTGGCTTAGATCATGTGCTAACAACACGGAGGTTTTTGGACATAAATGATGAGCTTTTTTGAACAAAACTACATTCGTTATGGACCTGGGATTCTTTGGAAGTGACATCTGATGAAGAGAATCAAAGGTAATGGATTATTTACATAGTATTTTCGATTTTAGATCTCTCCAACATGGCGGTTAGTCTGTATCGCAATGCGTATTTTTCTGGGCGCAGTGCTCAGATTATTGCAAAGTGTGATTTCCCAGTAAGGTTAATTTTAAATCTGGCAAGTCCATTGCGTTCAAGAGATGTAAATCTATAATTCTTTGAATGACAATATAATATTTTACCAATGTTTTCTAATATTAATTAATTATTTTGTTGTCATGACTTGACTGCCGGTATTGGAGAGAAACGATTTCCTGAACATCAACGCCATAGTAAAACGCTGTTTTTAGATATAAATATGAACTTGATAGAACTAAAAATGCATGCATTGTCTAACATAATGTCCTAGGAGTGTCATCTGATGGAGATTGTAAAAGGTTAGTGCATAATTTTAGCTGATTTTATGGTTTTGGTGACGCCTGTCTTTGAATCGACAATGCATTACACACAGCTATTGTCAATGTACTCTCCTAACATAACCTAACTTTATGCTTTCCCCGTAAAACCTTTTTGAAATCGGACAACGTGGTTAGATTAAGGAGATGTTTATCTTTCAAAGGGTGTAAGTTAGTTGTATGTTTGAGAAATTTGAATTTTGACATTTATTTGGTTTCAAATTTGCTGCTCTTGAAATGCACCTGCTGTTGATAGGGTGCGCCACGGGTGGCACGCTAACGTCCCACATAGCCCCAAGAAGTTTTAACGGACTTGCCAAGTTAAATAAAAAAAATAATGTGTTTAGGTCCAGATGCTCTCTTGTCCTATGTCCGTGCTAATTAAATGTTCACTCCCTGTACTTGCTTCTTGTCTCCAGCATCGACCATTACAGACTCAGGGGGTTGAATACTTATCTAACCAAGATGTATTAGTGTTTTGTTTTCCGTTAATTGTTAAAAAAAATAAAATCTTCCACTTTGACATTAGAGTATTTTGTGTACATCGTTGACAAAAAAAATGACAAATCAATTTAAATCCCACTTTGTAACAACAAAATGTGGACTAATTCAAGGGGTGTGAATACTCTGTAGGAACTGTAAGCCATGTCGAGATGTTCATATTGAAACATATATTATTTTTGGAAGTTCAAAACTTGATTGACAACTTGATTAGATTTTCTCAGGGGACCCATATGGGTCCTCTACCCCAAGTTTGGGAAAAACTGTACTAACCTCTCTGTCTCCTCTGCTTCCTACTGCATGCATTGCAGCCTGCCTCAGCCTCACCACTGAGCTCCACATCACTGTCTATCCCAGTATCCTACTCTCTGTAAAGCAAAGATATTTATCTTCAGTTGAAGTCGGAAGTTTACATGTAGTTAGGTTGGAGTCATTAAAACTCGTTTTTCAACCACGCCAAAAATGTCTTCTTAACAAACTATAGTTTTGGCAAGTCGGTTAGGACATCTACATTGTGCATGACACAAGTAATTTTTCCAGCAATTGTTACCTGCAAGATTATTTCACTTATAATTCACTGTATCACAATTCCAGTGGGTCAGTTGTTTACATATTCTAAGTTGACTGTGCCTTTAAACAGCTTGGAATATTCCAGAAAATGATGTCATGGCTTTAGAAGCTTCTGATAGGCTAATTGACATAATTTGAGTCAATTGGAGGTGTACCTGCGGATTTATTTCAAGGCCTACCTTCAAACTCAGTGCCTCTGCTTGACATCATGGGAAAATCAAAAGAAATCAGCAAAGGCATAAAAATAATAATTGTAGACCTCCACAAGTCTGGTTCATCCTTGGGAGCAATTTCCAAATCCCTGAAGGTACCACGTTCATCTGTACAAACAATAGTACGCAAGTATAAGCACCAATGGACCACGCAGCCATCATACCGCTCAGGAAGGAGACGTGTTCTGTCCCCTAGAGATGAACGTACTTTGGTGCGAGAATTGCAAATCAATCCCAGAACAACAGCAAAGAACCTTGTGAAGATGCTGGAGGAAACGGGTACAAAAGTATCTATATCCACAGTAAAACGAGTCCTATATCAACATAACCTGAAAGGCTGCTCAGCAAGGAAGAAGCCACTGCTCCGAAACCGCCATAAAAAAGCCAGACTACGGTTTGCAACTGCACATGGGGACAAAGATTGTACTTTTTGGAGAAATGTCCTCTGGTCTGATGAAACAAAAATATAACTGTTTGGTCATAATGACCATCGTTATGTTTGGAGAAAAAGGGGGAGCTTTGCAAGCCGAAGAACACCATCCCAACCATGAAGTACGGGGGTGGCAGCATCATCTTGTGGGGGTGCTTTGCTGCAGGAGGGACTGGTGCACTTCACAAAATAAATGGCATTTTGTGCCATCTATGTTGTGGATATATTGACGCAACATCTCAAGACATCAGTCAGGAAGTTAAAGCTTGGTCGCAAATGGGTCTTCCAAATGGACAATGACCCCAAGCATACTTGCAAAGTTGTGGCAAAATGGCTTAAGGACAACAAAGTCAAGGTATTCGAGTGCCCATCACAAAGCCCTGACCTCAATCCTATAGAACTTATGTGGACAGAACTAAAAAAGCATGTACGAGCAAGGAGGCCTACAAACCTGTCTGTTACACCAGCTCTGTCAGGAGGAATGGGCCAAAATTCACCCAACTTATTGTGGGAAGCTTGTGGAAGGCTACTCAAAACATTTGACCCAAGTTCAACAATTTAAAGGCAATGCTACGAAATACTAATTGAGTGTATGGAAACTTCTGACCCACTGTGAATGTGATGAAAGAAACAAAAGCTGAAATAAACATTCTACTATTATTCTGACATTTCACATTCTTAAAATAAAGTGCTGATCTTAACTGAGCTAAGACAGGGAATTTTTACTATGATTAAATGTCAGGAATTGTGAAACTGAGTTTAAAAGTATTTGGCTGAGGTGTATGTAAACTTCCAACTTCAACTGTATAAGCGACTACCAGTTGTGCACTCATTTTCCAAGTCGCTTTTTGTTTGTTTGTGGAATGTCTGTATACACGGCAGGTGTCGGGGGACAGTTTTAAATTTGCTTTTTGTCCTACATCTTGCAACCACACTGTCAGCAGCGTGTCTAGTTTTGTCTTTTTCTCTTGTGACCTGACTACGAGTTTGGTTTAGTTCGTTTCACATCTCAGGCCACCAGCCTGTGCCGCTAGAGGGCGGAGTTAGCCATTCGAGAGAGTGGTGAATGTGCTGCTAAAAGGCAAATTTGTGCGGCAAATCTGGAGGAAGCAAGCGAACATAACAAATCACTGTTCGTGATTCCACTCATTGGCAAAGAGGCAGGTGCTATTAGAACCCAGTCAGGTCAAGAATATAAGCATTCTGAACTTTGATCAATGCTGGAGCAATATTTAGATGTATTTAATTTTCTCATTGTGTACAAAACAAGTTATATATACGATTGTTCTAATTAGAACAAATTACAGAGGTTGGTGTTGTGGCCATGGTGAGATGTACTGTATATATTGTGAGATGTTGTTTTCCATTGTGAGATGTAATCATTTACACCAGGACTGTGTGAAAAAGTCAGGGATATTCATATTGAGTAGATCACGAATGTGAGAGTCTTAAGTATTGACTGCCTTACTCTTCAATTTACACCTACTAGGTACAAGTGCGAATACTTGGGAATTGACAGTCAACAACATGACTGTCTATTGACCAGTGGAATTTATGTTGGTGTTTTTCTCCTCTTGTCCAGGACTGGAGAAGGTGGGTCGTGACTCAACCTATGAACAGGAGGGGAAGGTACAGTTTGTGATGGACGCGGTTTATGCCATGGCCCAAGCCCTACACCGCATGCACCGTGAGCTCTGCTCAGGGAACACAGGCCTGTGCCCACGCATGTACAACATTGACGGCAAGGAACTACTGACCTTCATTCGGGCAGTAAACTTCAATGGTAAGGACTCTTTTCTACATCATCATAATACCTCCTCAGCCATTTGCATGTCATACACTTGTTCACCTATTTCATTTCAGTTTTTCAACTTTTTAAAAACGTTTTCATTCTTCCTCATCACACTATGATTATTATGTAACTCTCTCCACATTTCCATTATTGCCCTCCTTTGTTTCCACTTCATCGTGGTTATGCAGTACCTCCATAGACACTTCTTCGATATTACTGCAATTCCTCTTCCTTAAGCACCCATTCATTAATTTATTTCTTAGCCTTGACCTCTTAATTTCTGTAATAACATACACTTTCCTCCTCTGTTCTTCTCCGTTCACCCTCCACCTTCCCCTTTACTCTCTTTTTCTGGCCGTCACTCATTTAACCCACCCCCCGATCAGTTCATCTTTTTCTACCCCTTTCATCCTCCTCTTCCTCACTCCTTACTCTCCATACAGTATCTTCTATTACTGACTGATGCGTTTGCTCCTTTACTTTCTCCTCTCATCTTGGGTATAGATTGATGAGGGATGTTTTTTAAAATCAATTTTAAAATAAGGCTGCCATGTAACAATACTTTCCGAATGCACTGTACATATAAATTCCAGTCATACTTGATCAAAAACCTTTTCAATGTCAGGCAGGCTTCCAAGATTTTTCATAGTGTTATATTGATTCCAGTACTTATATTATCTACAATGTTTTGTCCATTTAAAAAGCCTGTCTGATTAGGATGAATAATATCTGACAATACCGCTTTAATTCTATGCGCTATGCATTTTGCTAGACTTTTTGCATCACAACACTGAAGTGTAAGGGGCCTCCAATTTTTTTATGGACTGGAGCTTTATATTCACCACTTTGCTCCTGTTTCAGTAATAATGAAATCAGACCTTGTTGAGTATCTGATAATCTACCATTTTATAGGAGTGGTTAAAACATGCTAATAACGGTCCTCTGAGTACACCAAAAAAGGTTTGGTATACCTCCACTGGTATGCCATCCTGCCCTGGAGTTTTCCCAGACATAAATGCTTCAATTGCATCAAGAAGTTAAACCTCTGTAATTTGCACTTCACATGAGTCTTTCTGTATAGCTGTTAATTTTACATTATTAAAATAAAAAAACGGTGCTGCTACTCTCTGTTTATCATATATGCATAGTCACTTTAACCATACATTCATGTACATACTACCTCAATTAGCCTGACCAACCAGTACCCCCGCACATTGGCTAACCGGACTCAAATCAAATTTATTTATATAGCCCATCGTACATCAGCTGATATCTCAAAGTGCTGTACAGAAACCCAGCCTAAAACCCCAAACAGCAAGCAATGCATGTGAAAGAAGCACGGTGGCTAGGAAAAACTCCCTAGGAAAAACTCCCTAGAAAGGCCAAAACCTAGGAAGAAACCTAGAGAGGAACCAGGCTATGAGGGGTGGCCAGTCCTCTTCTGGCTGTGCTGGGTGGATATTATAACAGAACATGGTCAAGATGTTAAAATGTTCATAAATGACCAGCATGGTCAAATAATAATAATAATCATAGTAGTTGTCGAGGGTGCAACAAGCACGTCCGGTGAACAGGTCAGGGTTCCATTACCGCAGGCAGAACAGTTGAAACTGGAGCAGCAGCACGGCCAGGTGGACTGGGGACAGCAAGGAGTCATCATGCCAGGTAGTCCTGAGGCATGGTCCTAGGGCTCAGGTCCTCCGAGAGAAAGAAAGAAAGAGAGAATTAGAGAGAGCATATTTAAATTCACACAGGACACCGGATAAGACAAGAGAAATACTCCAGATGTAACAGACTGACCCTAGCCCCCTGACACAAACTACTGCAGCATAAATACTGGAGGCTGAGACAGGAGGGATCAGAAGACACTGTGGCCCCATCCGATGATACCCCCGGACAGGGCCAAACAGGCAGGATATAACCCCGCCCCACTTTGCCAAAGCACAGCCCCCACACCACTAGAGGGATGTCTCCAACCACCAACTTACCGTCCTAAGACAAGGCCGAGTATAGCCCACAAAGATCTCCGCCACGGCACAACCCAAGGAGGGGGGCGCCAACCCAGACAGGAAGACCCCGTCAGTGACTCAACCCACTCAAGTGACGCACCCCTCCCATGGACGGCATGGAAGAACACCAGTAAGCCAGTGACTCAGCCCCTGTAATAGGGTTAGAGGCAGAGAATCCCAGTGGAGAGAGGGGAACCGGCAAGGCAGAGACAGCAAGGGCGGTTCGTTGCTCCAGCCTTTCCATTCACCTTCACACTCCTGAGCCAGACTATACTTAATCATAGGACCTACTGAAGAGAAGTCTTCAGTAAAGACTTAAAGGTTGAGACTGAGTCTGCGTCTCTCACATGGGTAGGCAGACCATTCCATAAAAATTTAGCTCTATAGGAGAAAGCCCTACCTCCAGCCGTTTGCTTAGAAATTCTAGGGACAATTAGGAGGCCTGCGTCTTGTGACCGTAGCGTACGTGTAGGTATGTACGGCAGGACCAAATCGGAAAGATAGGTAGGAGCAAGCCCATGTAATGCTTTGTAGGTTAGCAGTAAAACCTTGAAATCAGCCCTTGCCTTAACAGGAAGCCAGTGTAGGGAGGCTAGCACTGGAGTAATATGATCACATTTTTTGGTTCTAGTCAGGATTCTAGCAGCCGTATTTAGCACTAACTGAAGTTTGTTTAGTGCTTTATCCGGGTAGCTGGAAAGTAGAGCATTGCAGTAGTCCAGCCTAGAAGTAACAAAAGCATGGATTCATTTTTCTGCATCATTTGTGAACAGAAAGTTTCTGATTTTTGCAATGTGACGTAGATGGAAAAAAGCTGTCCTTGAAACAGTCTTGATATGTTCTTCAAAAGAGAGATCAGGGTCCAGAGTAACGCCGAGGTCCTTCACAGTTTTATTTGAGACGACTGTACAACCATCCAGATTAATTGTCAGATTCAACAGAAGATCTCTTTGTTTCTTGGGACCTAGAACAAGCATCTCTGTTTTGTCCGAGTTTAAAAGTAGAAAGTTTGCAGCCATCCACTTCTTTATATCTGAAACACAGGCTTCTAGCTGGGGCAATTTTGGGGCTTCACCATGTTTCATTGAAATGTACAGCTGTGTGTCGTCCGCATAGCAGTGAAATTTAACATTATGTTTTATGACATCCCCAAGAGGTAAAATATATAGTGAAAACAATAGTGGTCCTAAAACGGAACCTTGAGGAACACCGAAATTTACAATTGATTTGTCAGAGTGGAGATGGAGGAGACTAAATGTCACGTGTGATCCCTCTCAGGCCTATCTGCATTGTGTCCCGCCACCCGCCACCTTCCAACCCCTCTTTTACGCTACTGCTACTGTCTGTTCATCATATATGCATAGTCACTTTAACCATATGTACATCTACATGTACATACTACCTCAATCAGCACGACTAACCAGTGTCTGTATATAGCCTCGCTACTGTTATAGCCTCGCTACTGTGTATATAGCCTCGCTACTGTTATTTTTCACTGTCTTTTTACTGTTGTTTTTATTTCTTTACTTACCTATTGTTCACCTAATACCTTTTTGGGGGAAATTGCACTGTTGGTTAGAGCCTGTAAGTAAGTATTTCACTGTAAGGTCTACACCTGTTGTATTCGACGCACATGACAAACTTTGATTTGATTTGAAAAATCCTTACAATTAACTTTGGTTAGTGGAGATGGAGGAGAATAAATGTCACGTGTGCTCCCTCTCCGGCCTCTAGGTCACCAGACTGCTCGTTATGGCGCACGCCTGTCACCATCATTACACGCACCTGCGCGTCATCAGACTTACCTGGATTCCATCACCTCCTTGATTACCTTCCCTATATATAATCCAAGATGGCGTAGCAGTCAGACGTCTTTGTCCTGTCGTGTCCCTTGTATATATCTTTTTACATCTTTTTCTTCGCACATCTTTTTAAAATATTTTCCTAAACCTCAACTTCTAAATACTCTCCTGCAACCCGCCTCACCCAATGTGGCGTGGATCTGTTTTTTGTTTTCTAAAGTATTTCTATTTACTTCGGATCTGGAATCCCTCAACTGAAGCTAGCCAGCTAACTACCTACCAGCTATTAGTCAGCAAACCATTGCTCGCAGTCATCAGCTAACCTTTAGCTCGGAAAGCTCTCGCCAGTTCGAACAACGTGACTCAAACCAGAGCATAAATGACCTATTATTATTATTATTTCCCCATATCCCCGGATTCCTACTGCAAACTCTTAAAATTTTCATCTGGATCTTCGCAACTAGCTAACCGCAATCCCGGGTGACTACTTCTGGCTAGCGTTTCCATCCCGGAGCAAGCACCAATTAGCCTGAAGCTAGCCTGGCCAGGGCTCCTGTGCTACCACCGAAGCCCACTCCTAGGTTACAATATCCGGACCCCTTCTACTGCTGGTATGGGGCACGGAACCCCGCCGATCCTCTACGACTGGAATACTGACATAATCTGCCCGAGGATTCCAACAGGCCCCTCAGGCGCGACGTCCGCTGAAGGCCCATTCTGCTAACCGCGGCCTACTAGCTACTTGGAACCCTACTAGTTCCACGACTGGTCTATCGAAGTCACCGCACGAAGAGGCAAAAACAGACTTACCCCCATCGCGATGTCCCCCAAAGGCTAACTTTCTAGCACCGGTCTGTAACTGCTAGCTTGCTTGCCCCGGTCTGCTAACTGCTAGCTTGCATGCCCGGTCTGCTAACTGCTAGCCCCGGTCTGCCAACTGCTTGCTTGCTAACCCGGTCTGCTAACTGCTAGCTTGCCAGCCCCAGTCTGCTAACTGCTAGCTTGTTTAGCCCCGGCCTGCTAACTGTCTGAATCTCCGTGTCCCCAGTCAGCCTAACCACTCACTGGACCCATATGTTCACTTGGCTACGCATGCCTCTCTCTAATATCGTCCATTACTCTCCTGGTTAGTGATTACTGTCTTATTTCACTGTAGAGCCTCTAGCCCTGCTCAATATGCCTAAACCAACCATGTTGTTCCACCTCCTAAATATGCGATGACATCACCTGGTTTAAACATCTCTAGAGACTATATCTCTCTCATCATTACTCAATGCCTAGGTTTATCTCCAATGTACTCACATCCTACCTTACCTTTGTCTGTACACTATGCCTTGAATCTATGCTATCGTGCCCAGAAATCTGCTCCTTTTACTCTCTGTTCCGAAAGTGCTAGAAGGCCAGTTCGTATAGCCTTTAGCCGTACCCTTATCCTACTTCTCCTCTGGTGATGTGGAGGTTAATCCAGGTCCTGCAGTGCCTAGCTCCACTCTCTCTCCCCAGGTGCTCTCATTTGTTGACTTCTGTAACCGTAAAAGCCTTGGTTTCATGCATGTTAACATTAGAAGCCTACTCCCTAAGTTTTTTTTACTCACTGCTTTAGCACACTCTGCCAACCCGGATGTCTTAGCTGTGTCTGAATCCTGGCTTAGGAAAACCACCAAAAACCCTGAAATCTCCATCGCTAACTATAACATTTTCTGCCAAGATAGAACTGCCAAAGGGGGCGGTGTTGCAATCTACTGCAAAGATAGCCTGCAGAGTTCTGTATTACTATCCAAGTGTGTACCCAAACAATTCGAGCTTCTACTTCTAAAAATTAACCTTTCCAGAAACAATTCTCTCACTGTTACCGCTTGCTATAGACCTCCCTCTGCCCCCAGCTGTGCCCTCGATACCATATGTGAATTGATTGCCCCCATCTATCTTCTGAGCTCGTGCTACTAGGTGACCTAAACTGGGACACGCTTAATTCCCTGGCCATCCTACAATCTAAGCTTGATGCCCTCAATCTCACACAAATTATCAATGAAACTACCAGGTACAACCCCAAATCTGTAAACACAGTCACCCTCATAGATGTCATCCTAACTAACTCGCCCTCCAAATACACCTCTGCTGTTTTCAATCAAGATCTCAGCGATCACTGCCTCATTGCCTGCGTCCGTAATGGGTCTGCGACCAAACAATCACCCCTCATCACTGTCAAACGCTCCCTAAAACACTTCTGCGAGTAGGCCTTTCTAATCGACCTGGCCGGGGTATCCTGGAATGACGTTGACCTCATCCCGTCAGTAGATGATGCCTGTCTATTCTTTAAGTGTCTTCCTCACCATCTTAAATAAGCATGCCATACTCAAAAAATGTAGAACTAGGAATAGGTATAGTCCTTGGTTCACTCCAGACCTGTCTGCCCTTGACCACTACAAAAACATCCTGTGGCATTCTGCATTAGCATCGAATAGCCCCCGAGATATGCAACTTTTCAGGGAAGTTAGGAGCAAATATACACAGGCAGTTAGAAAAGCTAAGGCTAGCTGTTTGAAACAGAAATTTGCATCCTGTAGTTTGCATCCTGTAGTTCTAACTCAAAGTTCTGGGACACTGTAATGTCCATGGAGAATAAGAGCACCTCCTCCCAGCTGCCCACTGACGGGGGGTACACAACCCCCCCATCCTAGGAAAAATATGATTTGTCCCCCCCAATATATCACTGTAAACATAACTATGTAATTTAAATAATATTAATAATACGCAATGAAAGCAATTGTGCTGATTATAGACACTTAATAGCGCTTTTTTAAGTTTCAAAAGATTGCGACCCCCCACCCATGGCCTCACAATGGTTTGATCCACTGCCAGTTCCTTAGTTGGCAAGGTAACAGAGGGTCCGTATCTACTGTCTGAAAGGCACTCAATGCACGTTACTGACATGAGGTTAATCCAGTCAATCACGCCATAGCAATGTTTTGTTTTATGTTGGCAGGGTTCACACACACACTAGCTGAATTTGCAGAGCTAGCGCGCAAATATTAACTATTAAGCTAGCTAGTACCTATTCCATTTATGTGTCGTCGTCAAAGATGGAATCTTTGCTATCGTCAATTTATTCCAAGATCAGCAATGTTGCTTCAAAGTCCCTGTGATAAGGTTAGCGATAAACTGAAGCCCAAACTGAACAGAACTACACTCTCTTCTACCATCGTCTTAAATATATTTAATGGTCTCGTTGCAAAAGCTAAATTGTCGCAAGGGAACTTTTATTTATTTATTTTATTTCACCTTTATTTAACCCGGGCAGCAAAGATTATAGCAAACACCACTGAAATGGAATTTGTGCTCGCTAGCTTTGCAAATTCAGCTATTGTTCGAAGCCAAACAATATGAAACAAACGGTTAAAATTACAAAAGGTTGCAGCATATGTTGTGTAAATGGTGAACTCATACAGCTGTCAACTCTTGTCACTGCAATCCGTTTCACATTTGCTAGCTACCTTTAAGATCGAAGCCCAGATAGGATAGAAGCCCATCTCCTACTGTAAATAACCTACACACTGTGTGTGTGTGTGTAGCCAGCCAGGTAGAAAAATGGCAGAAAAAAGACAGACATCAGAGTATTTTTCAGTACACCAAAACGCAAAGTAAGAACCCTAGTAGCCTAATATCTCAAAGACTAGTTGATAAAATGTTCATAAGAAAGAAGTGAAATGCTAATGAAAATGTTTCACAATGATGTCATTAGGCAGAGCAGGCAACAGATGGCACACAGACAGCAGAGCTGGGGACAGATAGGCAGGGACAGACTGGCAGAGACAGGGAGTCTCAGGTAAGTTTGTTGAGTCTTTGTTTGGCAACATTATGAAAGGTTCTCAATTTTTTTGACTTGTAAAATAGGAACATAATTGGAAAATGCCATGGATACCCCCCACTCTCAACTTACACTGGTGACTGAACTAAGATTTGTTAAAGGCAATGGTATTGCTGTTGTGATTAGTTGTGTAGTTTTGGGTACCGGTAGTTAGGCAAACACCTTATTTCTTTGGTTCCTCAATATACATTTACCATATTACAATGTAGGCTATGTGTTACAGCACTACTTTTGGTGTCCCCCTCAGAAATTGCTCTTGAGAAAATTTTATGTTATTGTCCCCTCCAAAGTTGATATCAGATTTTCACCCCTGGTTCTACTGTTTTATTGACTGTATGTTTTGTTTATTCCATGTGTAACTCTGTGTTGTTGTATGTGTCGAATTGCTATGCTTTATCTTGGCCAGGTCGCAGTTGCAAATGAGAACCTGTTCTCAACTAGCCTACCTGGTTAAATAAAGGTCATTGCTTCTGTTTCAGTTTCATATCTGTTTGCTGTTTGAGTTTCTTGTTTTGTATTATGTTCCGTTTATTTATTATACCACGGGTATGACAAAACGTTTATTCTTACTGCTCTAATTACATTGTTAACCAGTTTATGATAGCAATAAGGCACCTCTGGGGTTTGTGATATATGGCCAATATACCATGGCTAAGGGCTGTGTCCAGACACGATGTAACGCTTGATCTTTCTTGACTAAGTTTGTTTTTCCTTTAACGTATTCTGTGCCTCTGTGGTATGGTTTTTATTTTTATCTATCTGTACTTAGTCCCTCTATTTCCTTTGTTAATATGAATTATTTTGACCTGAATTGCTGAAGATGATTATTGAATTGCATGGCCTATAAAGGCACATGTCCCATACAATAAGGAGATCTGCTGTACCTATATTATGTCGGGGAAAAAGTCAGTTGTGAATTTTTCTGTCCTGGTTAAAAACAAGTTGTCATCCAATAGGCTTTGATTAAATTTCTAATATCCTCGCCAACGTGGAAATTCTGTAAGAGTAATGTATATGCCAATTATTTGATGGTCTGACCACTTTCTGTCCCCATCAACAGTTTTTTTTTAACTTTTGGTGCCAGAGAGAATGACAGAAGAAAGTAGTCAAGACGATTAGATTGACTGAACCTCCGCCATGTATATCTCACTAGGTCAGGATATTTAATCATCCATATATCCAAGTTCCAATAAATCCAGGATATTCATGATTTAACACATATGGACTCATGTAGTAACCAAAAAAGTGTTAAACAAATCAAAATATATTTTATATTTTTCAAAATAGCCACCCTTTATGACAGCTTTGCACACTCTTGGCATTCTTTCAACCAGCTTCACCTGGAATGCTTTCCAACAGTCTTGAAGGAGTTCCCACACATGCTGAGCACTTGTTGGCTGCTTTTCCTTCACTCTGCGGTCCAACTCATCCAAAACCATCTCAATTGGGTTGGGGTCGGGTGATTGTGGAGGCCAGGTCATCTGATGCAGCACTCCATCACTCTCCTTATTGGTCAAATAGCCCTTACACAGCCTGGAGATGTGTTTGGTCATTGTCCTGTTGAAAAACAAATGATATTTCTACTAAGCGCAAACCAGATGGGATGGCGTATCACTGCAGAATGCTGTGGTAGCCATGCTGATCAAGTGTGCCTTGAATTCCCCAAGCCCAACTCAAGAGAAGACTTGATGTGCGAATGCATATACAGTTTTAGCTGTTTGAAAAGGCATGCAAAATTGAGCAAGAATGGGGAGATTTTATAAACCAATGTCAAGTCCTAGCTGATGGAGCTCCCATTACAACCCACCCCCACACTGAAACATACACACTCTGGTCCCCCATTGTAAACATTTTCCCAAGCATTTCTGTGCAGTCAGACCTTTTGATTATTTTGTGGCACCAGGGCCACAATAATTTGACCCTTCTCTAATTGTCCGAGTGTGAGCCCTATTCCCATGGGTCACTGCAGCTAGTGTTGCCAGCACTGCCACTACCTGGGTGGGGGCACCCCACGGAAATTCCCACCGGCTAGGTACAAGGTCATCAAGGTTCTCATTAGGAGCTTCGAGAAACTCCTTGTATATTATGCTCACCCATCTGGGGGCTTTGGCTTTGTTGGACCAACCCTGCCAGGCAGGCTCAGACTCCTGAGCGGGCAGTGCTGCTTTAGTGGGTCTCTGACCGCATTTATCTTTCTGTCTTGGCTGTGTTTGGGCTACTTGCAGTAGGCCTATAAAACAGATAAAGACTTATCATTAGGGTGTGGGTCACTCAGGTGGGTGTCTAGGGTATACGGTTGGGGACCGTTCCATCATGATAGGACAATAAATAAATAAATAATATTTATAATTCATATCTCTGACATTTGCAACCATTTTTCTTTTTCATTCACTTAACTCCACACTTTTCCAAACACAGAAACGCACACCCCAACTTCCATCATAATACACCATCACATACCCACATACTGTGCCTTCTATGTCCTCTGTTTACTGTGTTTTTAACCCTACTATGTTGATTACTACCTAATTTCCAGTTTGAAGTACTTCTGTGTTCCAGTTCCTTATATTTCAAGATGCATCATTTCAATAATTATCCTTTTTTTCTAATGCTGTCTTTTATACATTTATGAATACTATGAATAGAAAGTAAAATACAAATTATTTTACAACATTCCGTATCTTGAATGGTATAGTGTAGTTTTAGTTTATTTATTTATTTTGCTATTTTTCTTCCCAATGTCAATCTTGTCTCATCGCTGCAACTCCCCAATGGGCTCGGGAGGCGAAGGTTGAGTCATGCCTTAGACCACTGTGCCACTCGGGAGGCCCCTGTAGTTTATTTCATTATCAATTGTTGTATTTTAATGTATTTTATTTAAATCCCTACCATGGACAGTATTGGGTGTTCCATTATTCAACTCCTCTATGGAAACATTGTATTATTTGCAAGGTACTTATTGTTTGTAAGCTAAGAACACACTCTGATGCCATTACTTAATACTACATAGTTACTGGATTATACAGTAACTATTGGGCAGGTAGGAGTGGCTTTCTCCTGCTATTGTGTTTTTGTCACGTGTGCTAGATTGTTGATTCACAGGTACAACTCAGATACAGTCGTCTATATGTCTCTCTTATCTCTCCAGCTTGGAACACATGCAGAGCTGAAGACAGTGCGTGTTCAGTGGTGTGAGATAACAGTGTGATTAATTTAATGTTGGCCCAGTACTTTTGTAATTCTACACCAAAGTACGTATTAAATGGGTTTGATGAGAGGCTAGATAAAGCCGGTACACCTTCATCTCTTGTCTATTATTTCTGCATAGATTTCCAAGGTTGATATCCTTTTCCAAGCGTGTGGTGAGATGGACCTGCTTAGATAAAGGTAGAAAGAAATAATACACACTTCGCATATCTCCCCATACTCTGTGGAAGGTTTTGAAATGGATTTCTTTATACTCATAGTGCTGAATGAGTCAGTTATTTCATCTATGTGCACTATTCAACCCTAGCCAACTGTCTGTATTTTACTGTAGACACACATACAAAGGTAGAAAGACAACAACAAAAAAATCAAGAATGTGGCCCATCCTTTCAGCACAAAGGCCCTACCTCCAATTTGGGAATATTTCTCAGTCCTTAAACTAACACCAGACTGTTTTGTATCCTGTTAGGCACGCTTTGTCTTGATCTGCCTCAAAATTGTAATAACTCAGCCGGGAAAGATTTTATATATCTCCAAGTGGCTCTCCTTCCAGCTCCCTACCTGAGAGGGAAAGGCAGATTTGAATAATTCTGTTATCTTCTTCTCAGGCAATGGGCTAGGGAATGATATG
This sequence comes from Salmo trutta, assembly GCF_901001165.1. Lineage (NCBI taxonomy): Eukaryota > Metazoa > Chordata > Actinopteri > Salmoniformes > Salmonidae > Salmo > Salmo trutta. The sequence goes on along the minus strand of NC_042963.1, from coordinate 16,522,242 downwards.
GGGCGGGGAAATAGGCTCACTAGCTTTTCATGGCAAACATGCAGAACTGGTAAAGCTTCAGTCGATTTTTTTAACAATCTTCAAACCTTGAAGGGATTCATATCTCTGCCAAGCTTGATGAATGTGGAACTGTACTGTGTTATTTTAGGGGAAAAAACATTGAATTAGCAATGAATATGACCGCAGGGCTGAAATTGCAAGTCTGTGTTCAGTCAAACCCACGTTACTGCTGGGTTGTATGATGAAACACTATCTTTTGTGTGTGCCTTGATCATTAAATTAAATGAGAAGTAGGGAAACAAAAAGAGGAAAAAGTGATGTTTGCTTGCATTTTTCAATTCTACGTGTAGGATGAATGTTTTGCCGGATAATCTTTTAATAAATAATGCAGATTGGTAAATTCAAGAGAAGAGGGGAAAGGGATGTGGGAATACAGTGTGTGTTTGTGTGTGCTACACTTGATTGAGCCTGCAGGGTGCCTAAGTGTATGAAATACATAAAATATTTCAGGAGGAAGCCTTTGGGTATTTTATAGTCTGTATCTGTCTATCTGTTCCTGCCTGTGTATTCCATGCTTAATTTAACCTGTATGAGTGGCATATGAACACACACACACACACACACACACACACACACACACACACACACACACACACACACACACACACACACACATATCACATATGAGCGTCAGAGGGTTTTTTCAACACTGGTTTTCTGTGAGCAGAGCATAAGGTTATCCATAATCAGAGTTTGAAATGTACCAAATCAGACTTACATTTACATTTTAGTCATTTAGCAGACGCTCTTATCCAGAGCGACTTACAGTAGTGAATACATACATTTCATGCATTTTTTATTTATTTTTGTACTGGCCCCCCATGGGAATCGAACCCACAACCCTGGCGTTGCACACACCATGCTGGCGTTGCAAACACCATGCTCTACTAACTGAGCCACAGGGAAGTCAAGCAACACCGCCAAGCAACACTTTGACAGTGACTTTGACTATAGCCAGAGGCTAATTGCTAACCCAACAACTTTCCTTTTGAATACGCTTATTTTTAGATTACCATTGAGAGGCTAATAGAGAATGAGCATACAGGACTATTTGTTTCTAATGCTAACATTTACTATTATAAGACAAACGGAATATAAAGGCTTTTGTTCCTTGTTTTGAACATGACTACTAGAGAAAATAAAAACAGAATAGCCATCAGGGTGATTTATTGCATTAGTTTACATGAATTTGAACTAAAGGGTGATAAAAGTCAATTTGCAGTTTTGGTGCATTTTGCTTTATCACATTATTCATGCTTTCCTTTGGAAAGACGAACAAACAAACAAATTGCTAACCCTATGGAGCATTTTGCAGAATGAACAACACATTTCCTCTCCCACCCCTGAGCCCTCTGTGTAGCCAAGGCATAATCAATAGTGGGAGATTCATTCAATAAGCTAGAAATCTCCCACTGCTTTTTCTCATGCCTAATGCCCGCTGCCTGTCAGTGTCCTAAAGAATGTTGCTTCAGTCTGGGATCTATTAAATCACAATCGGTGAATTAATAGAACATTAAGCCTCTTGGCAATGACTACTCTCACCTTATTTGCTGACAGCAGGGCTGGCATTAGATACATGACACTGTTGGCACTTTAATAGGGAAATTGTGGCTGTTAACATACAGGTATCTGCCAAAATTAAGGAAACACCAACATAAAGTGTCTTAATATGGCATTGGGCCCCCACGAGCTAGAAACAACTTCAATGCACCTTGGCATAGATTCTACAAGTGTCTGAAACGCTATCAGAGGGATGCAACGCCATTCTTCCACAAGAAATTTCATAATTAGTTTTTTTGTAGATGGAAAAACTGTCTCAGGTGCCGCTCCAGAATGTCCCAGAAGTGTTCAGTTGGGTTGAGATTTGGTGAATGAGGTGGCCATGGCATATGGTTTACATCATTTTCATGGTCATCAAACCATTCAGTGACCAGTCGTGCCATGTGGATGGGGGCATTGTCATCCTATGGGGGCATAGCCATGGTAGCCAAAATAATGGCCTGCCCAACATTTTTATACAAGACCCTAAGCATGATGGGATTTGAATTGCTTAATTAACTCAGGAACCACACCTGCTTTCAATATACTTTGCATCCCTCATTTTCTCAAGTGTTTCCATTATTTTGGGAACACTTGAAAACAATTTTTCCCCCATTATTTTGGATATATTGTATATTGCATGTTGGCAGTGCAATAGCTTGTTTGCACTGCCAATAGATTAAATGAAATATGTGTGGACATTCACCTCCATTGAGGTACATGAAATGTGGACATGTCCCCAGAGTCAGAGAGTTACTAGTGTCTACATGACCTACTGTACAATAACACTCTTCCATCATTTTTATTGACAATGTGGCTGTAGCGCTCCTTCCACCAAACAAAAAATATTGTTTTCATACAGTGTTATCTGGAAGAGTATATCTGCCGTACCCTCGTGATTGCACGAATCAGATTGCCATGGTTTTGAAAGTGCTTGTATACAATAACCCATTTATGAAGCAACACAGTATACCATTCACAGTATGTACGTGTTATTTAATTTTTTTACAGATCATCAAGCCAACCGACAGTTCAGTGTCATCTGTCAACGCATTCCTTTTACAAAAGCTCTTCTTTTTAGCCTTAGATTAAGATTAAAATCACTTTATTCAGGTAAGGTCCAACCGAAATTTGACTTGCACTTCATCCCAGTTGTTATGGGGGGATTAAGTTCCTTGCTCAAGGGCACAACAGCAGGCAATGGCACCTAGTATTTGATACCAGAAGCCCTCCGGTTGCCAGCTCAATTCCCACCAAATATTTCCTGTCTGACCCAGTATTCAAACTGGCAAACCTTTGGTTGCTGCCTCGCCTCTCTAACCTCTAGGCTACCTTCCACCATTGCATAAAGTCATGCTTTTAGCATTCTGGATTGTGATGAGTTGCTGAATTCAAGGTCCACACCAAGGTTGATCTTGAACATAAAACCCTTGTATGTGGCCTGTAAATCTCTTATCACCAGTCTTAGCTTTACAAATACCCATGGCTGTGACAGCAATTTGAAGACATAGGTAAAGTGTGTGTGCGTGCATACATGCGAGACAAAGAGTCCTTGCAGTATTTCACATTATTTCTGTGCCGCCTCCACATGCTTCTCTATTCATATCCCCTCATTCTCCAACACTGCTGTTGCCACCCCAGTAGGTCTACCTTGAGATTTATGCATTGGCTAGTTTTCCTTCAAACTCACTGAAAGAGAGGTGCACACATTTTCACCCATGCTAAATGCAAAGATTCTGTATGCAATGTATACCAACATTTTTTACATTAGCAATAAAACAACTATTTAGAAGAATTAGATGTCAAGGGCTGGCTCAAGAAAGCAGGAGAGGTAGAGTCAGGCGCAGGAGACAGAGAATTCTTGACCATACTTCTTTATTCCAAAAAAATAGATGTGGTCTCCAAAAAATAGGGACGCAGCCCTTAAATACTTCTGCGGTGGTGAACACAACGAAACCAACCACAGGCAGAGGAAAACCAGCACACGTTCCTCAAGCACACAAAACGGACAAGAAACATAATCACGCACAAACACAGACATCCTACGCTAAACTAAATACCCCCCCTACTAATGACTAACCCAAAACAGGTGCGTGCCTACCTAGACCTAACCAACAGAAAGTGAAACAAAAAATGATCGATGGCAGCTAGTAGGCCGGCGACGACGACCGCCGAGCTCCGCCCGGCCCAGGAGGGGCGCCACCATCCGTCGGTGTCGTGACAGTACTCCCCCCCTGACGCGCGGCTCCCGCTGCGCGTCGACGCCGGCCTCGAGGACGCCCCGGAGGGCGAGGCGCAGGGCGATCTGGATGGAGGCTGTGGAACTCCCGGATGAGCGCTGGGTCCAATATGTCCTCCACCGGTACCCAGCACCTCTCCTCCGGGCCGTACCCCTCCTAGTCCACGAGGTACTGCAGGCCCCTCGCCCGGCGTCTGGAGTCCAAGATGGACCGGACTGTGTACGCCGGGGCCCCCCCGATGTCCAGGGGGGGTGGAGGGACCTCCCGTACCTCATTTTCCTGCAGCGGACCAGCTACCACCGGCCTGAGGAGAGACACATGAAACGAGGGGTTAATACGATAATAAGAAGGAAGTTGTAATCTGTAACACGCCTCGTTTATTCTCCTCAGGACTTTAAATGGCCCCACAAACCGCGGACCCAGCTTCCGGCAGGGCAGGCGGAGGGGCAGGTTCCGGGTCGAGAGCCAGACTCTCTCCCCTGGGGTGAACACGGGGGCCTCGCTGCGGTGCCGGTCAGCGCTCGCCTTTTGTCGCTCCCTGGCTCGTTCCAGGGATTCCTGCACAGCGTCCCAGGTCTCCCTTGAGCGCTGAACCCATTCCTCCACCGCAGGGGCCTCCGTCTGGCTCTGATGCCATGACCCCAGGACCGGCTGATAACCCAACACACATTGGAATGGTGACATGTTGGTAGAGGAGTGGCGCAAAGAGTTCTGAGCCATTTCGGCCCATGGCACGAACCTTGCCCACTCCCCTGGCCGGTCCTGGCAGTAGGACCACAGAAACCTGCCCACCTCCTGGTTTACCCTTTCTACCTGCCCATTACTTTCGGGGTGAAACCCCGAGGTCAAACTGACCGAAACCCCCAGTCGCTCCATAAATGCCCGCCACACTCGGGACGTGAACTGGGGGCCTCGATCTGAGACGATACCCTCGGGTACCCCGTAGTGCCAGAAGACGTGGGTGAATAAGGCTTCCGCGGTCTGCAGGGCCGTAGGAAGACCGGGTAACGGAAGCAGACGGCAGGACTTAGAGAACCGGTCCACAACGACCAGGATCGTAGTGTTGCTCTGAGACGGCGGGAGATCGGTCAGGAAATCCACCGCCAGGTGGGACCATGGTCGTTGTGGAACCGGGAGGGGCTGTAATTTCCCTCTAGGCAGGTGCCTGGGAGCCTTACTCTGAGCGCACACCGAACAGGAGGAGACATAGTGCCTCACGTCCCTCACCAAGGTGGGCCACCAGTATCTCCCACTAAGACCACACACTGTCCGCTCAACCCCTGGGTGACCCGAGGAGGGAAGCGTGTGAGCCCACCGAATCAGACGATCGCGAACACCGAGCGGAACGTACTTATGACCCACTGGACACTGCGGAGGAGTAGGCTCCGTCTGTAACGCCCGCTCGATGTCCGCGTCCACCTCCCAGACCACCGGTGCCACCAGGCAGGAGGCTGGAAGTATGGGAGTGGGATCGGTGGACCGTTCCTCGGCGTCATGGAGACGAGACAGTGCGTCGGCCTTAGTTTTCCGGGAACCTGGGATATACGAGATGTTAAACTGAAATCTAGTAAAGAACATTGCCCACCTGGCTTGACGCGGGTTCAGTCTCCTCGCCGCCCGGATGTACTCCAGATTGCGGTGGTCAGTCCAGATGAGAAAAGGGTGACGCGCCCCCTCAAGCCAATGTCTCCACACCTTCAGGGCTCTGACCACAGCCAACAACTCCCTGTCCCCCACATCATAGTTACGCTCCGCCGGACTCAACTTCCTAGAGAAGAAGGCGCAGGGGCGGACTTTGGGGGGGGCGCCCGAGCGCTGGGACAGCACGGCTCCTACCCCAGCCTCTGACGCATCCACCTCCACTATGAAGGGCAAAGAGGGGTCCGGGTGCGCCAGCACCGGAGCGTCGGTGAACAAAACCTTCAGACGACTAAAGGCCCTGTCCGCCACCGCGGACCACCGCAACCGCACCGGGCCCCCCTTCATCAGTGAGGTAATAGGAGCCGCCACCGGCCCAAAGCCCCGGATAAACCTCCGGTAGTAATTGGCAAATCCCAAAAACCGCTGCACCTCCTTCACCGTGGTGGGAGTCGGCCAATTACGCACGGCTGATATGCGGTCACATTCCATCACTACCCCTGATGTGGAAATGCGATACCCCAAGAAAGAGACGGCTGGTTTGGAAAACTCACATTTCTCAGCCTTGATGTATAGGTCATGCTCCATCAGTCGCCCAAGCACTTTACGCACCAGAGACACATGCTCGGCGCGTGTAGCGGAGTAGACCAGAATGTCATCGATGTACACCACTACACCCTGACCGAGCAGGTCCCGGAGAATCTCGTCCACAAAGGATTGGAAGACTGCGGGAGCATTCTTTAACCCATACGGCATGACGAGGTACTCATAATGGCCAGATGTGGTACTAAATGCCGTTTTCCACTCGTCCCCTCCTCGGATACGCACCAGATTATATGCACTCCTGAGATCCAATTTCATGAAGAAGCGCGCCCCGTGAAATGACTCTATCGCCGAGGCGATGAGAGGTAGTGGGTAACTGAAACCCACTGTGATGGCATTTAGACCTCTATAGTCAATGCACGGGCGCAGACCTCCCTCCTTCTTCTTCACAAAAAGAAGCTTGAGAAGACGGGTGAGTTAGATGGCCGAATGTATCCCTGCCTCAAAGACTCAGTGACGTATGTTTCCATAGCCGCTGTTTCTTCCTGAGACAGGGGATAAACGTGACTACGAGGAAGTGCAGCGCCCACCTGGAGGTTTATCGCACAGTCTCCTCGTCGATGAGGTGGTAATTGGGTCGCCTTCGTTTTACTGAAGGCGATAGCCAAATCGGCATACTCTGAGGGAATGTGCACGGTGGAGACTTGGTCTGGACTCTCCACCGTAGTCGCACCGATGGAAACTCCTATGCACCTGCCCGAGCACTCATTTGACCACCCCTTAAGAGCCCTCTGTCCCCACGAAATCTTAGGGTTGTGAGTGGCTAGCCAGGGAATCCCTAGAACCACTGGAAACGCTGGGGAATCAATGAGGAAAAGACTAATCCGCTCCTCATGACCCCCCCGCATTACCATGACCAGTGGCACGGTGACCTCCCTGACCAGCCCTGACCCTAGTGGTCGACTGTTTAGGGCGTGCACGGGGAAGGGTTGGTCCAACTGGACCAAGGGATTCCCTAACTTAGCCGCGACCCCACGGTCCATAAAACTCCCCGCCGCGCCTGAATCGACTAGCGCCTTAAACCGGGAGTGAGGGGAGAAACAAGGAAAAGACACTGACACATACATGTGACGGACAGGGGGCTCTGGGTGAGGCTGGTGCTGACTCATCTGAGGTGTCAAAGGAGCGCTCTGCCTGCCTTCTGGACTCCCAGGTGAGTCTCTCCAGCACCGGTCCACAGTGTGCCCTCTGCGACCACATGAGGTGCAGGAGCGAATTCCCCCTCCAGTCTTCCTGGCTGCTGCCCCCCCCCCTATCTCCATAGGCGTGGGAGCAGGAGGGCTGGAGGGTGGAATGAGCAGGGCTCGGGTCGGACGTCCGCGGGCGGCCAGCAGATTGTCCAGTCGGATGGACAGATCCACCAGTTGGTCCAGGGTGATGGTCGTGTCCCGACAGGCTAATTCCCGGCGGACGTCCTCCCTCAAACTACAACGGTAGTGATCTATAAGGGCCCTCTCATTCCACCCTGCTCCCGCGGCCAGGGTCCGGAACTCGAGAGCAAAATCCTGCGCGCTCCTCGTCTCCTGCCTCAGGTGAAACAGCCGCTCACCCGCCGCTCTCCCCTCCGGGGGATGATCGAATACTGCCCGAAAGCGGCGGGTGAACTCTGGGTAGTTGTCCCTGGCTGAGTCCGGACTGTCCCACCCGGCGTTTGCCCATTCCAGGGCCTTACCCGTGAGACAGGAGATGAGGACGCTGACGCTCTCCTCCCCCGAGGGAGAGGGACGAACGGTCGCCAGGTATAACTCCAACTGGAGTAAGAAGCCCTTACACCCAGCGGCCGTCCCATCGTACTCCCTGGGGGGAGCGAGTTTCACCCCACTGGTACTGGGTGCTGTGGGTGCTGGTGGGGGCGCAGGCTGTTGACCTGCCGCGTTCAGGGGGCTGAGAGCGCTTCGGTCCCAGCTCTCCATGCGCGCCAACACCTGATCCATGGCGTTCCCCAGACGGTGGAGCAGGGTGGAGTGTTGGTCAACTCTTTCCTCCATGGACAGGGTTGGCGCTGAAGCTCCTGCTGACTCCATCAAGTTTGGTGCGTGATTTCTGTCAAGGGCTGGCTCAAGAAAGCAGGAGAGGTAGAGTCAGGCGCAGGAGACAGAGAATTCTTGACCACACTTCTTTATTCCAAAAAAATAGATGTGGTCGCCAAAAAATAGGGACGCAGCCCTTAAATACTTCTGCGGTGGTGAACACAATGAAACCAACCACAGGCAGAGGAAAACCAGCACACGTTCCTCAAGCACACAAAACGGACAAGAAACATAATCACGCACAAACACAAACATCCTACGCTAAACTAAATAAGCCCCTCCTACTAATGACTAACCCAAAACAGGTGCGTGCCTACCTAGACCTAACCAACAGAAAGTGAAACAAAAAAGGATCGATGGCAGCTAGTAGGCCGGCGACGACGACCGCCGAGCTCCGCCCGGCCGAGGAGGGGCGCCACCATCCGTCGGTGTCGTGACATTAGAGCAATGTGCGCATCCCTCACTCTTTTGTCATCCACTGTCATCCATAGGCCTATCATTCTCATACCAGCACTTAGAACACAGTTTTTGTGGGGTTTTTTCAATGTCAAGGTTCAGTCTGTCAACAGGGATCAGGCATTACATGGAGGACCTAAGGACCTGGAGGACTTGAGAGCACTATTCTGGATCCATGAAAAAGTGTCTGACATTCAATCGCCTGTAGATTTGTTATCTCAGTGTGACTGGGGCTTGTTTCCAATCATCAAGACTGATATCAAGAAACATGTCAAACATATTGATACGGTTGCTAAGTTGGGGAGAGGTCTGTCCGTGATAAAGCGCTGCTCTGCTTTCTTGACATCACAATCAACCAGACACGTCCGACATTCTTAGAAAAAAAGATTCCTTATAGAACCAAAAAGGGTTCTATTGCTTGCTTCATATATGGAACCCCTAAAAGTTATATATTGAACCCTTTCTTAGGGTTCTTTAATCAGAACCCTAGAGGTTCTTCTTCATTGAACCAAAATGGTTCCATGTAGAACCTTGCATGGTGCCATTTATGAATTATGGCCACCACTATTGAATAGTAATATTTTTTGTTAAGAATATAACATAATAAACAATTAGATAATGGACAAAATAATACCAGCATAGTTTGTTTAATCTTCTGTCATTGGAAATGTGCACTGGTGGCCAGGGAGGCATCTGTTCGTTTGAATGATGACGCACGTCTACTCTTGCTGACTTCTTTACAATACAATACAATACATTAGTTACAGCGAACAACAAAGATGTGGCTACTGCTCCGTTCTCAACCCACCCAAACAGCACACCTCACACATACAGTTGAGACGAGCACAGGTTGAAGTTGCAGTGCAGCACTCCTGGATGGAGAGCATGTTGTGGGTATAAGGGTCTTGCTCAAGGGCCCAATGGTAGGGGAATGTTTTGAGGATGTAAATCCAGCAGCCCTCCAGTTGTCAGATCAATTACTATCTTTTTTCCAGCGCCTGGCCCAGGATTTAAACCGGCCACCTTTCGGCCACAGGTACTGCTCCTGCCTCAGGTCCAACTCCTTAGCCGCTGGGCTACCTACCACCAGTACAGTATGGGTTGTTGCCTGACTGGTTCCAGAGAAGAACAAAAAAAGGAGCAAAACCATGAGTTCATCTTTAGAAATAAGCAAGAGTTAATCTGCCAAAATTAAAACAAAATATTATGCAGACATACTTATTATGATGTAGAAGATCTGGTTAAATAAAGGTTAAATGAAAAAATGTAAATAACTTACAGGAAGTTGCTGTCAGCAGCAGCCAAAAGAGAGATCCTCTGCCTCTAATACTTCTGGGTTACAGCCAGACTGAGCAAATCATAGAGATAGTGTGTTAAAAGTAATGTAATGATTAACTAGGCTATTGAATCACCAAGACTTATTATACATAATTTATTCTAAATAATTAATACATACCTCCTCTCAGTCAGCAACAGTCTTCTATGGCTTCATTAAACATAGTCCCCTCAATTGAATACACACTGAAATACTGAAATAAAAGTAACAATTAGCTAATTGCCAATGTTAGGCTGGGCCTGTAGCTCTACTTGGCATATCCCATAATAAAAAAAAAAGTATTTGAAAGAGTTGACTGGCTAGCTTGTAAAGTGGCAAATTAAAGTAGCCTAGCTTTAGCTTTGCTAGCTTACAAACGTGCTCAAATTCGAATAATGTTTACATTTTATTTATCTAGCCTGCACTTTATCATGTGACTTTGGCTTCATATATTTGAATTAATTCATCAACTTTCCTTACCTTAAGACATGTGCTTATTGGTAGGCTACTTGCAAGTTGGTTCAACCACCATCCTATTGCATCTTTATGCTGGAATGGCAGTTGGTTTTTGATTTTGACTCGGAATGGCAGTTACTTTTGGAATTGAACAAAAGGTTCTATAAAGAACCCCTATTATATCTTAGGGTGCATTCGTCAAATTCAATCTGGAGTGCCAGAGTGCGCTCAGAGTGCGCTCATTTGTAAATTCAGAGCGTTGTCAGATTGTCAGTTCTTAAATTCAGAGCGTTTCGCTCTCGGAGCGTTCTCTGGCTGAGGAGTAGGGTTGGTCTGGCTTCACAATGGCAGTCAAGCACCCAAGCTAACTGGCTAATGTTGGCTAGCTTGCTAGCTACTTCCAGACACAAATGAGAGAACACCTCACTCTGACCATTTTACTCACCCTACCAGAGCTGGATAGGCTGTTTTATGTTATCTAGAGCGTCGGTGACTATAACTGCTGCTGGCAACAATTTAATTAAATTTTTTTGTCAAAGTTTACTGACACCGGTCATATTCAACTGGTGTTGAGCCTTCGTAAATTCGTCAGTTTTTCTGCGCTCTGAATTTACAAATGCACCCTAAGAGTGTATGCTTTTATTAAACACATTTCCTCTTGCTTCTAGCAAACATTTACTTTGCAACAGCACAGGTTTGTATGAACCTTGCTGTTTGCCATTCAGACCTTGGCAACAATGTTGCAAAATAGGAATTTGATCCTCCCCCTGCCATAGAGAGCTAATGGTGTTATTTATATAATTTAATTAATATACATTTAAAACAGCTGTAACAAATTAAAAGGGAATGTTAGCTGTCATTTCAGAGTTTGATGTGACTGGGTTAGCTTTGTTAGCTGTTGTTTTCTAAAATCCGGTTCCCCATTGTACTCTGGGGTAGGGATAGAACTCTCAAGGTTCTTTAGGTACTGTATATATAACCTTTTTTACTAAAAGGTTATTTAATCTCATCCAAAGTACCAAAAGGTTCTATATAGAACCCCAAAGAACCCTTTTTTCTAAGAGTGTCGTTTTATCATACCTGGACTACTGCCCAGTTATATGGTCAAGTGCTGCAAAGAAGAACATAAGCATTTTACGGTTGGCCCATAACAGAGCTGCATGGCTGGCCCTTAAATGTACACAGAGGGCTAATATCAAGAACATGCATGTCAATCTCTCCTGGCTCAAAGTAGAGGAGAGATTGACTGCAACACTGAATGTTGAAAGCACAGAGCTGTCTGTTCAAACAGCTAACACACAGCTCAGACACCAATACATATCCCACAAGACATGCCACCAGGGGTCTCTTCACAGTCCCTAAGTCCAGAACAGAGGCTGGGAAAATGCACAGTACTACATAGAGCCATGGCCACATGGAACTCTCTTCCACATCAGGTAACTCAAGCTAGCTGTAAAATCTAATAAAAAAGCAACATAAAATAACACAGACATTGTAATATTGTATAATTGTATTGTTGTAATATTGTACATTTTATATCATACATTTGTAATGGTAGAGCAGTGTACATTTTTATAGTGTACAATGTCTTGTGTGATGTATTGTTTTATTTATGATGTTGACTATTGTTTTGTTGTGATGTTTTGTTCCTGTTTGGACCCCAGGAAGAGTAGGGGCTGCCTTGGCAGCAGCTAATACGGATCCTAATAAATACTAAATACTCAAATATAGTACCAGGTTGCCCGTGCCATCATCATATCGAGAAATATTTTGGGAATATCAACCAGATTTTGCTTGGGGGATCTGGATCCCGAGGATGGTGCGGTGATTCATTACTGTGCAGATGCGATTTCCCATGCATTTATTCATGTTGTAGAAAGTAGGGCTTGGATATAATCAAAACGTGAGCCCACCCACTAATCATAAATTACAGAGGGTGTCTGCTCTTTTATTACAATATTTTATTGATTTATTTCACCTTTATTTAACCAGGTAGGCAAGTTGAGAACAAGTTCTCATTTACAACTGCGACCTGGCCAAGATAAAGCAAAGCAGTTCGACACACGGAGTAAAACAAACATACAGTCAATAATACAGTACAAAAACAAGTCTATATACAATGTGAGCAAATGAGGTGACATAAGGGAGGTAAAGGCAATAAAAAAGGCCACAGTGGCGAAGTAAATACAATATAGCAATTTAAAAACACTGGAATTGTAGATTTGCAGTAGGTGAATGTGCAAAGTAGAAATACTGGGGTGCAAGGGAGCAAAATAAATAAATACGGTAGAGGATGAGGTAATTGTTTGGGCTATTTATAGATGGGCTATGTACAGGTGCAGTGATCTGTGAGCTGCTCTGACAGCTGGTGCTTAAAGCTGGTGAGGGAGATAAGTGTTTCCAGTTTCAGAGATTTTTGTAGTTCGTTCCAGTCATTGGCAGCAGAGAACTGGAAGGAGAGGCGGCCAAAGGAGGAATTGGCCCTGGGGGTGACCAGTGAGATATACCTGCTGGAGCGCGTGCTACAGGTGGGTGCTGCTATTGTGACCAGTGAGCTGAGATAAGGCGGGACTTTACCTAGCAGGGTCTTGTAGATGACCTGGAACCAGGGGGTTTGGCGACGAGTATGAAGCGAGGGCCAGCCAACGAGAGCGTACAGGTCGCAGTGGTGGGTAGTATATGGGGCTTTGGTGACAAAACGGATGGCACTGTGATAGACTGCATCCAATTTGTTGAGTAGGGTGTTGGAGGCTATTTTGTAAATGACATCACCGAAGTCGAGGATCGGTAGGATGGTCAGTTTTACGAGGGCATGTTTGGCAGCATGAGTGAAGGATGCTTTGTTGCGAAATAGGAAGCCAATTCTAGATTTAACTTTGCATTGGATATGTTTGATGTGAGTCTGGAAGGAGAGTTTACAGTCTAACCAGACACCTAGGTATTTGTAATATGCTGTTGCTCTGGATTTAGTTTCTAAAGGAATCTACTTTGGAGGCTGCGTGGGTAATTGGAGGCTTGAGTGTGGGTCAACCTGTGATTATGTCTGGGGTTGGTTCAATCAACGCATCGCCCCACCACCTAATCATCGATGTAAAGAGCCCTAGAGTCGCACTATAAAGACATTTTGTCACATTTGTTCAAGTTACAGTCAAGGGGCTTATTGGAGTGCAGAACAGTTAGGAATGAGGATGCCTGGGTTTATTTTTACAGACATGATGAGTTATTGTTTAAGTCACGGGTGGTTCCGTTCTGCAACACCACTTGAACCCATGGGACAATGCACAGCCATATCTTATTAGTGTGAGATATTTATTAACTTCATATATGACTGTATATCATGTTAAATGCAGTGATACTCAAGGCAAGCTAATTGTTGCTGGTTAATCAGTCAGCTAAATGTTTACAAGTCAACGTACATGTCACTTAGAAATGGCCTTGTTTTTGAACGAAAAAAAACATTGTCCATTAAAATAGCATCAAATTGATCAGAAATACAGTGTAGACATTGTTAATGTTGTAAATGACTATTGTAGCTAGAAACTGCAGATTGTTTTATGGAATATCTACATAGGCGTACAGAGGCCCATTATCAGCAACCATCACTCCTGTGTTCCACTGGCACCTTGCATTAGCTAATCCAAGTTTATCATTTAGAAGAATTAGAAAGCACTTTTGCAATTATGTTATCACTGTTGAAAACTGTTGTCCTGATTAAAGAAGCAATAAAACTGCCCTTCTTTAGACTAGTTGAGTATCTGGAGCATCAGCATTTGTGGGTTCGATTTCAGGCTAAAAATGGCCAGAAAGAAAGAACTTTCTTCTGAAACTCGTCAGTCTATTCTTGTTCTGAGAAATGAAGGCTATTCCATGCGAGAGATTGCCAAGAAACTGAAGATCTCGTTCAACGCTGTGTACTACTCCCTTCACAGAACAGCACAAACTGGCTCTAGCCAGAATAGAAAGAGGAGTGGGAGGCCCCGGTGAACAACTGAGCAAGAGGACAAGTATGTTAGTGTCTAGTTTGAGAAACGGACACCTCACAAGTCCTCAACTGGCAGCTTCATTAAATAGTACAAGTAAAACACCAGTCTCAACATCAACAGTGAGGAGGCGAATGATGCTGGCCTTCTAGGCAGAGTTCCTCTGTCCAGTGTCTGTGTTTTTTTGCCCATCTTAATCTATTCTTTTTATTGGCCAGTCTGAGATTTGTGGTCTGCAGTGAAAGGCAGCTAGATGTGCTGTGCATGGCCAAACATTCAGAGATATTTTTCCTGTTTAATTTGCTTCTCTCTGCCAAGCCGCTGCACAAAGGAAAGTGGGTGATAGGTGTGTGCAGCGGCAAAGTGTGTGAATGGATTAATTTATCATAGACAGACACAGGAAGCGAAACATCTGCACAGAGCTGTGGGTGCTGTTTTGGAGATGAGTCAAATCTCTTTACTTCAGGCCCAATCCTCTCAACTTCTCTCTAGCAAATGTAACAATACATGGCTTTCCCGAGATGCATATTTTTAATAATGCTCTCCTCTTCCTTCCCAACTGTGTTGGATTTTGCAGGTTTTAAGGACCCAAGGTGGTATGTGAGCAATGTTACTGTAGAAGGTCATCTGAGAGACAAGATAGCTACTTGAAAGGAATTTGGAACTTGGCAGTGTAGATTGTAGTCAATCAATGTTTTGTCACAAAACATTTTGTCATCATATTATTTCATTTTTTAGATACCATACCCATGGGTAAACACTGAAGATACTTTATGTTGTGATAGCACCACCAGCTAAGTTCATTGTTTCAGTAATGTTAACTTTTTCCTGTTTTACAGGAAGTGCTGGGACTCCTGTCACATTTAATGAGAATGGCGATGCTCCAGGACGCTACGATATCTTTCAGTACCAGATCAACAACAGGTCAACAGCAGAGTACAAGGTCATCGGCCACTGGACCGACCAGCTACACCTAAATGTAAGGACGAATGCGTAACTGCTTTGTCTTGTTATTGTATGCAAGTCTAAATAACGTTACTTGTTAATAAATCACATTAACATCCATGGGGACTCATTTTCCACGATACCTATCAAATAACTGTCAAACAATCAATTTAAGTTATTTGCCAACGTTGAAAAAATAAGATTTGAAATGTTAAAAAAAGTCATTTACCAGACGCTCTTATCCAGCATCCATGCACACATTTACGTACTGGTTCCCCGTGGGAGCCGAACCCACAACCCTGGCGTTGCACTACCAACTGATGATGTTGATAAATTAAGTTGATGTTAATGAGTCATCTTCTTTTAGTTCTTGCCCACCTTTAAGATCAATGTAACACATGTTCTGCCCCACTCAGAAGGATGCCATGCAGTGGACCAGTGGAGACCCCTCTGTGCCCGCCTCTGTGTGCAGCCTGCCCTGCAAGATGGGTGAGAGAAAGAAGGTGGTGAAGGGAGTACCATGTTGCTGGCACTGCGAGCGCTGTGAGGGCTACCACTTCCAGGCCAGTGAGTTCATTTGCGAGCTGTGCCCATATGAGCAACGACCCGACCAGAACCACACTGGGTGCCAACCTATCCCCATCATCAAGCTGGAGTGGCACTCACCCTGGGCAGTGGTGCCAGTCTTCATCTCTGTCCTGGGCATTCTGGTTACCACCTTCGTCATTGTCACCTTTGTGCGCTACCACGACACGCCCATTGTCCGAGCCTCGGGCCGGGAGATGAGCTATGTTTTGCTTACGGGTATCTTTCTGTGCTATGCTATCACCTTCCCCATGATCGCAGCCCCTGACGTTGCCGTTTGCTCCATCAGGCGCATCTTCCTGGGCCTGGGTATGTGCTTCAGCTATGCAGCTTTGCTTACCAAAACAAACCGCATCCACCGCATCTTCGAGCAGGGCAAGAAGGCTGTGACTGCACCGCGGTTCATCTCCCCGGCCTCCCAGTTGGTCATTACCTTCAGCCTGATCTCAGTTCAGTTACTGGGTGTTTTTGTGTGGTTTGCCACCGACCCGCCACACATGGTGGTGGACTATGGCGAGCAGCGCACGCAGGACCCTGAGAACGCCCGTGGGGTGCTCAAGTGTGACATCTCGGACCTCTCACTCATCTGCTCGCTTGGATACAGTATTCTCTTGATGGTCACATGCACTGTTTATGCCATCAAGACCAGGGGAGTGCCAGAGACCTTCAACGAGGCTAAGCCTATTGGATTTACTATGTATACTACCTGTATAATTTGGTTAGCTTTTATACCTATCTTCTTTGGGACGGCACAGTCAGCAGAAAGGGTGAGTGTGTTTTGATTGTGTGATTGTATTTGATACACCTACATCAACTGTAGGCCTACATGTCAAGGCTATGTAACACAGTCAGATATGCTATTCATCTTATTCTGTATGCATTGACTGGCGCCTCCACCTCTTACACAGGTAAATAAGATGCAATCTGATCAAATGTAAAGCTGAATATTATTATTGTCAACTCTTTAACCTAGAGATCCTTGCTGTAGTGAGACTAGTTGCTGTTGAGCCAGGAGCTGGTCAGGGTTCTTAGCTCTTGATTGGACAGAAAAGAATGGCTTATTCACGCGTAGATGTGGTCTATAATATTACGTGCTGGCTCAGGTGTGAGGTTTGGCTTGTCATCAGACAGTTGTAATCCTCATCACTTTATGACTAATGGGAACGTGTTGTCTACAGTGTAAATGTCAGTAATCCATTGTGCAGAATTCATCCCTCATTTGGCTAATATGTTGTGAACCTCAGAGGCTCTTTGGTGATAGAGGTGGTAGGCAATGGACAGAGTCTGTGGTCGGTGTTGTGTTTTATCACCCTTTAAGGTCAGTAATTATTTTGACCCCTGCTGTTTACTAGCCAATCAACTTAGTTAAGTACCATCACTTCAGTTCTCTGCACTGAATGTTGACTATGTAATGACATGTGGAATTAAATTGCTAATAATATGGTTGTTCTCAACTATTTTCACCTTTAGAATGCTGCATATGATTTTCCGGGAAGTACATAGGTCATAAGTCACACTTGGAAAGGATGGTATCTGTGAATAAGCTGAGGAACCTCTACCTCAATCTTCATATTGCCTATTTTATCATCCCATGGGATTGCAATGCACATTTTCAAGTAAGTGTCATACCACACCTAATGATCTAGCAAATCCCATAGCAGTACAAAACGTTCAATTGGTCCAAGTACTGCAGCATACTGGACAATTTCAAATAATTTCACAGGCTGCGGTATATAGTCTGGATGAATTCAAAGAGTGATTTTTTTTCCATTTAAGTTTTCTACTGGAAGCTGCTTCAGTCTATTAAATTGAGACCCTGAGTTGAGCATCTGGTTCACCGAAGAAAGGCTCTGTTTTCTTCCCCCACAATTTTTGGACCAGATCTCATTAGTACAGTTCTGGTGCGTAAGGAATTTCTTCTCACTTCGTTACAGTTTTTGGATGGCGTGAAACAAATATAGTAAATGACAGCTTGGCTTTGAGTAGATGTGGCAAGGTGTTTGATAGCTGAACATTGGCTTACATAGGTCACAAATATTGCAAACTATGATTGCGTTATAGAAAGTCCTTACCAGCCAAGCCATACGTAGTCCTTATCAATTTGTGTAATATTGTTCCAATTTAATGTAAGATACAAATGGTTTACCATCCTTACTGTTCAATGGTAAGCTTATTTTATAGACTATACCCCATGAGAGCAACTCACTGGGGACCAAATAATTAAAACAAGTTATCATTTTTTAAGTCTTAGATCTGTAAGCGTTCCCATAACTCTTTTGCCAGATGGGGATTATACCTCATAATTTTTGTTATCTTTATTGGTAGAGCTGGTTGCAGTCTGTAGTCTAAAATATGATGCTAGTCTCTAATATTGACCCACTATTATATGTCAATGTTGTTGTTTTTTCAAGCTAGAGGGAATTGTTTCTAATCTGTGGTGAACAAAGACTGGGTTGTTTACTGAGACTATGAGAAACCTGACAAACACGTTGATCTTGCTTATTATTCAGAGTGATATGTTGTGTCTGCTTAGCTCTGAAATAAGAAACACAGCTATGGCTAAAGGTATTTACTTTTTTGTCACCCATTTAGGAATTGATGCACCAATCCCACCTATATGTAGTGTAAACATTTGCTAATAGCATGATACAGTGCATAAACTTATAGGGGTGCACATGTTTTATTTATTTATTTATTTTATTTCACCTTTATTTAACCAGGTAGGCCAGTTGAGAACAAGTTCTCATTTACAACTGCGACCTGGCCAAGATAAAGCAAAGCAGTGCGACGAAAACAACAACACAGTTACACATGTGATAAACCAACGTACAGTCAATAACACAATAGAAAATCTGTATACAGTGTGTGCAAATGAAGTAAGGAGGTAAGGCAATAAATAGGCCACAGTGGCAAAGTAATTACAATTTAGCAATTAACACTGGAGTGATAGATGTGCAGATGAAGATGTGCAAGTAGAAATACTGGTGTGCAAAAGAGCAGAAAAAAACAAATGGGGATGAGGTAGGTAGTTGGTTGAATGGGCTATTTACAGATGGGCTGTGTACAGCTGCAGCGATCGGTAAGCTGCTCTGACAGCCGATGCTGGGAGATATAAGTCTCCAACTTCAGTGATTTTTTTTGCAATTCGTTCCAGTCTTTGGCAGCAGAGAACTGGAAGGAAAGGTGGCCAAATGTGTTGGCTTTGGGGATGACCAGTGAAATATACCTGCTAGAGCGTGTGCACGTGTGGGTGTTGCTATGGTGACCAGTGAGCCGAGATAAGGAGGAGCGTTACCTAGCAAATACATAGATGACCTGGAGCCAGTGGGTTTGCCAACGAATATATAAAATAAATGAATGACTGGAATTCTGTTGTATGTCCAGGTATTATTCAGAATTCAATTGTAAGTCTACAATGAAATATCACCCGTTCTGAAACTTTGTTTCCATTACTAGCATCTTGCACATCCTCGCTCTTGACAGGATGTATGAAAGTCACCACTTACCAATAGATTGCTGGTTGAGGATTTTGCCTCAAGAATAGATGTCCAGGTCTTACAGTCTACGGTTTTACGTTTTAGATTCTAAATGAACCTACTAAAGCTTAAACCAAGTTTATTCACCCATTGGATTAAAACAGCTGCATGAGACAAAATACATATTCACACCAGTAGTAGTGTATATATATATACACACACACACACACACACACACACACACACACTGCTCAAAAAAATAAAGGGAACACTAAAATAACACCCTAGGTCTGAATGAAATAAATAATCTTATTAAATACTTTTTTATTTACATAGTTGAATGTGCTGACAACAAAATCACACAAAAATAATCAATGGAAATCCAATTTATCAACCCATGGAGGTCTGGATTTGGAGTCACACTCAAAATTAAAGTGGAAAACCACACTACAGGCTGATCCAACTTTGATGTAATGTCCTTAAAACAAGTCAAAATGAGGCTCAGTAGTGTGTGTGGCCTCCACGTGCCTGTATGACCTCCCTACAACGCCTGGGCATGCTCCTGATGAGGTGGCGGATGGTCTCCTGAGATCTCCCAGACCTGGACTAAAGCATCCGCCAACTCCTGGACAGTCTGTGGTGCAACGTGGCGTTGGTGGATGGAGCGAGACATGATGTCCCAGATGTGCTCAATTGGATTCAGGTCTGGGGAACGGGCGGGCCAGTCCATAGCATCAATGCCTTCCTCTTGCAGGAACTGCTGACACACTCCAGCCACATGAGGTCTAGCATTGTCTTGCATTAGGAGGAACCCAGGGCCAACCGCACCAGCATATGGTCTCACAAGGGGTCTGAGGATCTCATCTCAGTACCTAATAGCAGTCAGGCTACCTCTGGCGAGCACATGGAGGGCTGTGCGGCCCCCCAAAGAAATGCCACCCCACACCATGACTGACCCACCGCCAAACTGGTCATGCTGGAGGATGTTGCAGGCAGCAGAACGTTCTCCACGGCGTCTCTAGACTCTGTCACGTCTGTCACGTGCTCAGGGTGAACCTGCTTTCATCTGTGAAGAGCACAGGGCGCCAGTGGCAAATTTGCCAATCTTGGTGTTCTCTGGCAAATGCCAAACGTCCTGCACGGTGTTGGGCTGTAAGCACAACCCCCACCTGTGGATGTCGGGCCTTCATACCACCCTCATGGAGTCTGTTTCTGACCGTTTGAGCAGACACATGCACATTTGTGGCCTGCTGGAGGTCATTTTGCAGGGCTCTGGCAGTGCTCCTCATGCTCCTCTTTGCACAAAGGCAGAGGTAGCGGTCCTGCTGCTGGGTTGTTGGCCTCCTCCACGTCTCCTGATGTACTGGCCTGTCTCCTGGTAGCGCCTCCATGCTCTGGACACTACGCTGACAGACACAGCAAACCTTCTTGACACAGCTCGCATTGATGTGCCATCCTGGATGAGCTGCACTACCTGAGCCACTTGTGTGGGTTGTAGACTCCGTCTCATGCTACCACTAGAGTGAAAGCACCGCCAGCATTCAAAAGTGACCAAAACATCAGCCAGGAAGCATAGGAACTGAGAAGTGGTCTGTGGTCACCACCTGCAGAACCACTCCTTTATTGAGGGTGTCTTGCTAATTGCCTATAATTTCCACCTGTTGTCTATTCCATTTTCACAACAGCATATGAAATTTATTGTCAATCAGTGTTGCTTCCTAAGTGGACAGTTTGATTTCACAAAAGTGTGATTGACTTGGAGTTACATTGTGTTGTTTAAGTGTTCCCTTTATTTTTTTGAGCAGTGTATATACCCCACTTTGGGTGGTCTCCTCCTCTCTAAACCAAGGCTACCCAACCCTCTTCCTGGAGATCTACTGTCCTGTAGGTTCAGTCCAACCCTAATTTAGCATATCTGATTCAGCTAGTTAAGGTTTTGTTGAGCAGATAATTAGTAGAATCAGGTGTGTTAAATTAGAGTTGACTGAAAATCCACAGGACTGTAGATCTCCAGGAAGAGGGTTGGGCAGCCCTGCTCTAAACATTGCATCTTTATTACTAGGCAGGAAGTTAAGTGATACAGGCCACAAACTGTTCCTTCTCCCTTAAAACGTATTAAGGTGACCTGACCTCGACTCCCTGCCTCACTAATCCACAGCTCTCCACCCTTATCAGTTCCTGACAACATGTGATTGTCTTCCCTGCACTCAGTACATTCCAAGCTTAATTGCCTCTACCATATACATTCCTCCTACAGATAACCATTAACTTCTGGTGTAGACCCTCTAGATCAGGAGTGGGCAATTCCAGTCCTCGAGGGCCTGATTGGTGTCACAGATTTGCCCCAGCTCCAGCTAACACACCTGACTCCAATAATCACCTAATCAAAATCTTCAGTTTAGAATGCAATTTCATGAATCAGCTGTGTTTGCTAGGGATGGAATAAAAGTGTGACACCAATCAGGCCCTCGAGGAGTTGCCCACCCCTGCTCTAGACCATAGCACTCAAGATTTCAATAGGATACCTGATAATTAACACTATTCCAAGTTTAGGAGTCAGAACTCAAAATCCATCATACTGTACGTTATTAATCTTTAGAGAATGACTTGCTTAACTGGTCCTTGAAAAATCAACTCCACCGGCATCACTTTCTTAGAGGACTGAAAACACCACACACATCAAACCCTTTATTTGTGGAATAGTAAAAAAGGGGGCTCAACGCATTGTAGCCTATTCATATTTCAGAAAATGCTTAATCAATGCCACATAGATTGCACTGTCCTGAGGGAGCAATTATATCAAATAAATCCTATTCAAATTGTTATTTACTGTCACACATGGCTTAATGTTCATAGGAAGAACACGTGTGAATGGTGTCCCTGGAGAAAATATAAAATCGTTCTGATATAGCACATGACCATCACTCCACTATTTAACAGTCTTCCCCATTGATCTGAGCAAGCTGTTTAATAGCTGGATAAATGCCCCAGCTCTGTCATTTTAGAAACAGATGATTCTGATTTCCACTCTCATCACAAAGGTAATACACTTGTGTGGGGCGTGTGCACATTCCCTTGCTGAGATTGCCAACTGTCTAGTATTTGTCATTTATGCACACACTAATGGTTTTATGGTTGCACCCTACTGGTTGTTAATCCCTCATATGATCATTTTGGTTTGAGTTTATACTGAAGCCTCAATTTCCATATTCACATGTTGTAAGGGGTGCATTTATTGTCACACTAGCATTATTTTAATACACATTAGTTATGCATTGCGTGTATGACCTCTGCGTTCATCCACCTCTGGCCTGCTCGCCTCCCTACCTCTGAGGAAGCACAGTTCCCGCTCAGCCCAGTCAAAACTGTTCGCTGCTCTGGCACCCCAATGGTGGAACAAGCTCCCTCACGACGCTAGGACAGCGGAGTCAATCACCACCTTCCGGAGACACCTGAAACCCCACCTCTTTAAGGAATACCTGGGATAGGATAAAGTAATCCTTCTAACCCCCCCCCCCTTAAAATATGTAGATGCACTATTGTAAAGTGGTTGTTCCACTGGATATCATAAGGTGAATTCACCAATTTGTAAGACGCTCTGGATAAGAGCGTCTGCTAAATGACTTAAATGTAAATGTATGACTTAGGCCAGGGTTTCCCAAACTCTGTCCTTGGGGCTCCCCAGGGATGCACGTTTTAGTTTTTGCCCTAGCACTACACAGTTGATTAAAATAATCAAAGCTTGATGATGAATTGATGATTTGAATCAGCTGTGTAGTGCTAGGGCAAAAACCAAAACCTGCACCCATGGGAGGCTCGAGGACCGAGTTTGGGAAACCTTGACTTGACTCCAGGCATAAGCGACATAAGCGGTCACTTAGTGCTCCCGGCTGCTAGGGCTCCCCGAAGAGGGGGGGAACTCAGTCACGGTCTCAACTTAATATTGAGAGTTAGAATAGTAGAATACACAAGGTGCAAGTTCGAAATTTGGTTGTGCAGTTTCTCTTGTCACTCGATTAGCCGTGTCAGCTAACAATTTTTAGATTGGTAAGTTAGTCTAGCCAGTTATCTAAACTTGTAGTAATCACTGCCAAATACAGACTGGGCACAATGGGCACGAGCCCAGGGGCCCTGACCTCCTAGGGGCCCCTATAGATTTTGTTAGTCGCTCTCACTCTGATATCATTAACATGGTATAAGTCATGGAAGAATGTGTAGAATCGCAGAAAATTTGCTTTAAAACAGCCAACAAAAACTCTCCACCCGTGGAAAAAATGGGTAGAATTGCAGGAAATTCACTTTAAAACTTCTAAAATTATCTCTGCCCCATGGCAAAATGAGTAGAATTGCATGAAATGTGTTATAAATTGCAACATTTTCTCTGCATGTAACGAGTGTCGTGTGTGGAGGACCAAGACACAACAGGGAAGTGTATACTCATCTTCTCTTTCTAATATATAAGAAGGAGAAACAAAATAAACACGTATACAATTAACAGAAACAACACTAACAGTTCTGTAAGGTGACAAGCACAAAACAGAATACAACTACCCACAATACAAACACACCCCTAATTATAGGACCTTCAATCAGAGGCAACGATAGACCGCTGCCTCCAACTGAAGGCCCCAACACCAATTAGCTAAACATAGAAATACAAACGACTAGACTGAACATAGAAATAAACTAACATAGAACAATAACCAAAACCCTGGACTAATAAATCAAATACCCCTCTAACTGGACACATACACAAAACCACCCTGAACCACATAAAACAAATACCCCCTGCCACGTCCTGACCAAACTAAACACTAACAAATAACACCTTTACAGGTCAGAACGTGACAAAATTTGTAGAACTGCAGAAAACGTGCTTTAAAACTGCAAAATGTCTCTGCCCCATAGCAAAATGAGTAGAATTGCATGAAAGGTATTCTAAAATTGCTAAATGTTCTCTTCGCCCCATGGCAAAATGTGTAGAATTGCTGGAAATAAACTTTAAAACATACATTTTTTTTATCCGCTGACAAGAGGGGGGCCCCACTCCCAACCAAATCTAGCTTAGGTCCCCCAAAAGGCCCTGGCTAATTCATTTCCATTTAACATTTAATAAACATGGTCTTTCAGACGGCATGATTTTTCTCAGTTCCTTAGTTTCCTCATCCCAATTTCCATAACATTATGAGTTTTTTTTTTAATCAGAAGTAAGTTGTTATGTATGTCACCAGTATGCAGAATGGCATTTACATGAGTAAATAAGCTTTGGACAAGTAAGCCTTGTCCGGGCCAGAAGGGTCCATAGGGCAAGAGCCTATCCCCTGATTCTGTAGCATGACGCAGCTTGATGTACAAGTACACACCCTGGACAGAACGCTAATCTGTCGCAGGGCCTTACACCCAATCCATCTTCTTAATGCTTAGTGCCAGGCAGAAAGGCATTGAGTCCCAGTTTTAGAATCTCTGGTACGACTTGACCGTTTGAACACCCAGTCTCAGGGCAGGCACTCTAACCACCAAGCTACTGGGTTTGGTTAAGCATGATACTGAACCAACAAACCCATTATTATTGAATTGACAATGCGCTGGGAAATTCTTCATGAAAATTAGCAATGCCAAAATATGATAATTTAATCATAAACTATCATGATTGGCATTATTATTCCTTGCATTATGTCCTCAAACTTGTTAGAAAGAGCACATTGGCTGAAAGTAAAGTTTAAACTTTTTGGGGGCTGAAAGTAAAGTTTCAACTTTCAACACCCGTTGAATACGGCCAGTCTCAGTAAACGCTGCCAAAAAAAGTAATTAAATTGTTGCCAGCAGCACAGTTGCAGTCACCAATGCTCTGGGTAACATAACATCCTAACCAGCTCTGCTAGGGCATATAAAATGGTCAGAGTGAGCTGTTCTCTCATTTGTGTCTGGAAGTAGCTAGCAAGTTAGCCAATGTTAGCCAGTTAGCTTGGGTGCTTGACTGCTGTTGTTAGGTCAGAACGCTCGGATGAACCCTATTCCTCATCCAGAGCGTCCAGTGTGCACTCTGAATGCTCCGTGAGCGAAACGCTATGAAATTATAAACGCTATGAAATTATAAACGGACAATGCTCTGAGTTTACGAACGCACAGACCATACTCTGGCACTCCAGATTAAATTTACGAACACACCCGTAGTATAAACCAGCCTTTGGTCTTGAAATCTTTGGATGTTTAGTACATGGCCTCACATGCGAAGAGATGGGTGGGGCTAAAGCTTAAGAGGGTGTGAATGATGCTGAATGGGTGTAGACAAAAAAGAGCTCTCTAGTAGGTGTACCAAAACATTCAAAAGGCCATTTTCTCAAAAGTGAGGTTACAAGTTTATCAACTTTCAAAGCAGAAATACTTTCCCATTGTTCCCCAACTGCAGTGTATGATATACCATTTTCTAGCTCTAAGTCTCTACTTTTATCCAATGTAAAAAACACAATTTAACATTTTGCTACATAATGGGGGGGTCTACTAAGCTAACATATAGAATTGTTTTAAGATGGTCATACCAAAGATCATTTAGCTATTTGATTTTTTAGGACCCCTGTATGTATCAAAAAACATGTTTAAACATTATTTGATGAAATACAAATACTGAATTTGGCACATTGAATGCATTCATAAATGGCAAAACAGACAGTTAAAAGATAAATCATAAGGAATAAGGTTTTGAAGTCTCTTTCCTATATCTAGGAGATATAAGAAAGCTGAAGAAATGTTCGTTTTTTACACATATTTAACCCCTTTTTTTGTTGGCACAAATTACCTGCACACTTCTGTTCATTTTTTACATACGGACCTGGTTACCGTGACACTCGTGGGGGATCATTGAGCAAAATGAAGGACACCATTGAGTTCGTGAGAGTCTAACCTTTCCATAGAGTGGTCATACTTTTTGTAAGGCGTCTAGGTGTAGCAGGTAAGGCAGAGTCAGGCGCAGGACACAGAGATGAGTAATTCACATAACTTTACTCAAAACAAATATTCCAAGAAGGAAAATAATCAAGCTGTCACGGCTGTCGAAAGGATTGGACCAAAGTGCAGCGTGGTTGTATTTCCACATTTTATTAAATCCGTGAAACTTTGCAATACACAAATAACTGAATATGACAAAACAACAAACCGTGACACAGTGAGAAACAAACACTACTCAAAATATATTAAACCACAAAATCCAGGAAGAAAACCCCTACTAAAATATGATCTCCAATTAGAGACAACGAGGACCAGCTGCATCCAATTGGAGATCAACCAAAAAACAACAACATAGAAATAGAAAAAACTAGAACTAAAACATAGAAATAGAAATAGAAAACATAGAACCACCCAAAACACCACCTGTCACGCCCTGACCTACTCTACTATAGAAAATGTCATCTTACTAGGGTCAGGACGTGACACAAGCTCATAAATACAGACCTACTTTCAATGAACAAACACGCAACAAACCATGGGGGAAACAAAGGGTTAAATAAGGAACATACACTGCTCAAAAAAATAAAGGGAACACTAAAATAACACATCCTAGATCTGAATGAATGAAATAATCTTATTAAATACTTTTTTCTTTACATAGTTGAATGTGCTGACAACAAAATCACACAAAAATAATCAATGGAAATCCAATTTATCAACCCATGGAGGTCTGGATTTGGAGTCACACTCAAAATTAAAGTGGAAAACCACACTACAGGCTGATCCAACTTTGATGTAATGTCCTTAAAACAAGTGAAAATGAGGCTCAGTAGTGTGTGTGGCCTCCACATGCCTGTATGACCTCCCTACAACGCCTGGGCATGCTCCTGATGAGGTGGCAGATGGTCTCCTGAGGGATCTCCTCCCAGACCTGGACTAAAGCATCCGCCAACTCCTGGACAGTCTGTGGTACAACGTGGCGTTGGTGGATGGAGCGAGACATGATGTCCCAGATGTGCTCAATTGGATTCAGGTCTGGGGAACGGGCGGGCCAGTCCATAGCATCAATGCCTTCCTCTTGCAGGAACTGCTGACACACTCCAGCCACATGAGGTCTAGCATTGTCTTGCATTAGGAGGAACCAGGGCCAACCGCACCAGCATATGGTCTCACAAGGGGTCTGAGGATCTCATCTCGTTACCTAATGGCAGTCAGGCTACCTCTGGTGAGCACATGGAGGGCTGTGCAGCCCCCCAAAGAAATGCCACCCCACACCATGACTGACCCACCGCCAAACCGGTCATGCTGGAGGATGTTGCAGGCAGCAGAACGTTCTCCACGGCATCTCCAGACTCTGTCACGTCTGTCACATGTCACACAAAGGCGGAGGTAGCGGTCCTGCTGCTGGGTTGTTGCCCTCCTACGGCCTCCTCCACGTCTCCTGATGTACTGGCCTGTCTCTTGGTAGCCCCTCCGTGCTCTGGACACAACGCTGACAGACACAGCAAACCTTCTTGACACAGCTCGCATTGATGTGCCATCCTGGATGAGCTGCACTACCTGAGCCACTTGTGTGGGTTGTAGACTCCGTCTCAAGCTACCACTAGAGTGAAAGCACCGCCAGCATTCAAAAGTGACCAAAACATCAGCCAGGAAGCATAGGAACTGAGAAGTGGTCTGTGGTCACCACCTGCAGAACCACTCCTTTATTGAGGGTGTCTTGCTAATTGCCTCTAATTTCCACCTGTTGTCTATTCCATTTTCACAACAGCATGTGACATTTATTGTCAATCAGTGTTGCTTCCTAAGTGGACAGTTTGATTTCACAGAAGTGTGATTGACTTGGAGTTACATTGTGTTGTTTAAGTGTTCCCTTTATTTTTTTAAGCAGTGTATATTTATGGGAATGGAAACCAGGTGTGTACAATGAAGACAAAACAAATGGAAAGTGGATCGGTGGCGGCTAGAAAACCGGTGACGTCGATCGCCGCCCGAGCAAGGAGAGGGACCAACTTCGGCGGAAGTCGTGACACTTTTGGGGCGGCAGGTAGCCTAGTGGGGAGAGCGTTGGGCCTGTAACCGAAAGGTTTCTAGATTGAATCCCCGAGCTGACAAGGAAAAAATCTGTCGTTCTACCCATGAACAAGGCATTTAACCCACTGTTGTAAATAAGAATTTGTTCTTAACTGACTTGCCTAGTTAAATAATAATATATATATATTAGTTTGTAGTCCACAGAAGTTTCCAATTATCCGGATATCTCATGGTCTGACAAACACCACTGTGCTTGACCACCTTCCACAGCAGATGCGGAAGGCCGACATAGACGGATGTGTTGGCTTTAGATGCAGCACATGCAAAAAAACGGATATCTCTAGCTTAAACTGACAGATTTTGATGGAGTATTGTTTTATAATGAAAATTAGACATCCGCCGGCGTGCATCAATAGACTCTTAAGGATTAAGTATTGAACAGTGGAGGTATTCTTTTAGGCCAACAAGCCAAAACTTTAATAATTAGCCAAAAATTTAATTGTGATGCTTTTGATTTCACCTAATTTTTACATTCTGTCTTAAAAAGCACATGTTCAACTTCATAAAAAACAAGTTATCGCATCTCAAGAGGTAAAAATATACACGACCGTTCAAAAGTTTGGGGTCACTTAGACATTTCCTTGTTTTTGAAAGAAAAGCAAATTTTTCTGTCCGTTAAAATAACATAAATTTGATCAGAAATACAGTGTAGACATTGTTAATGTTGTAAATGACTAATGTTGCTGGAAACGGCAGATTTTTTAATTAAATATCTACATAGGCGTACAGAGGCCCATTATCAGCAACCAACTGTGTTTCAATGCCACGTTGTGTTAGCTAATTGATCATTAGAAAACCCTTTTGCAAATATGTTAGCACAGATGAAAACTGTGTTCTGATTAAAGAAGCAATACAACTGGCCTTCTTTAGACGAGTTGAGGTATCTCAAGCATTAATATTCTAAATTGTTATGCTTTTGGTATGTTTGAAGTACAATAAAAATGCATTTTGACAAAATATATAGTAGCTTCGGCAGCCTATTGGAAGACTTGGAGCCGTGGCTTGTTGAGGATGTGGCTTTGTTGTAGTGCTTTTTGGCCTCCCACGAGATGTATTGTCGTGCGAGATTGTCTCATGTTGTATTTAAATCCAAATATTATTTAATACACTGCTCAAAAAAATAAAGGGAACACTTAAACAACACAATGTAACTCCAAGTCAATCACACTTCTGTGAAATCAAACTGTCCACTTAGGAAGCATCACTGATTGACAATAAATTTCACATGCTGTTGTGAAAATGGAATAGACAACAGGTGGAAATTATAGGCAATTAGCAAGACACCCTCAATAAAGGAGTGGTTCTGCAGGTGGTGACCACAGACCACTTCTCAGTTCCTATGCTTCCTGGCTGATGTTTTGGTCACTTTTGAATGCTGGCGGTGCTTTCACTCTAGTGGTAGCATGAGACGGAGTCTACAACCCACACAAGTGGCTCAGGTAGTGCAGCTCATCCAGGATGGCACATCAATGCGAGCTGTGTCAAGAAGGTTTGCTGTGTCTGTCAGCGTTGTGTCCAGAGCACGGAGGGGCTACCAAGAGACAGGCCAGTACATCAGGAGACGTGGAGGAGGCCGTAGGAGGGCAACAACCCAGCAGCAGGACCGCTACCCCCGCCTTTGTGCAAGGAGGAGCAGGAGGAGCACTGCCAGAGCCCTGCAAAATGACCTCCAGCAGGCCACAAATGTGCATGTGTCTGCTCAAATGGTCAGAAACAGACTCCATGAGGGTGGTATGAGGGCCCGACGTCCACAGGTGGGGGTTGTGCTTACAGCCCAACACCGTGCAAGACGTTTGGCATTTGCCAGAGAACACCAAGATTGGCAAATTCACCACTGGCGCCCTGCGCTCTTCACAGATGAAAGCAGGTTCACACTGAGCACATGTGACAGACGTGACAGAGTCTGGAGACGCTGTGGAGAACGTTCTGCTGCCTGCAACATCCTCCAGCATGACCGGTTTGGCGCTGGGTCAGTCATGGTGTGGGGTGGCATTTCTTTGGGGGGCCGCACAGCCCTCCATGTGCTCGCCAGACGTAGCCTGACTGCCATTAGGTACCGAGATGAGATCCTCAGACCCCTTGTGAGACCATATGCTGGTGCGGTTGGCCCTGGGTTCCTCCTAATGCAAGACAATGCTAGACCTCATGTGGCTGGAGTGTGTCAGCAGTTCCTGCAAGAGGAAGGCATTGATGCTATGGACTGGCCCGCCCGTTCCCCAGACCTGAATCCAATTGAGCACATCTGGGACATCATGTCTCGCTCCATCCACCAACGCCACGTTGCACCACAGACTGTCCAGGAGTTGGCGGATGCTTTAGTCCAGGTCTGGGAGGAGATCCCTCAGGAGACCATCCGCCACCTCATCAGGAGCATGCCCAGGCGTTGTAGGGAGGTCATACAGGCACGTGGAGGCCACACACACTACTGAGCCTCATTTTGACTTGTTTTAAGGACATTACATCAAAGTTGGATCAGCCTGTAGTGTGGTTTTCCACTTTAATTTTGAGTGTGACTCCAAATCCAGACCTCCATGGGTTGATAAATTGGATTTCCACTGATTATTTTTGTGTGATTTTGTTGTCAGCACATTCAACTATGTAAAGACAAAAGTATTTAATATTATTATTTCTTTCATTCAGATCTAGGATGTGTTGTTTTAGTGTTCTTTTTATTTTTTTGAGCAGTATATTTTACAAAACATTTCAAAATACATATTATAAATATAATCACCAAATATATTGATTTATACTGTTCAAAATGAATTAAATACATTTTCTGAGGAAATGTACATATTTCGTCATATTTTGTATATATTTTATAATACAATTTCAATATATTCTGTAATATATGTTAGAATGTATTTAAAATGTATTAAATAAAATATATATATATTTTAAATATTTCACATCTTAATTATCTAAAAATATATTTTAAATGTAATTTTTTTCATATGAGTGTGCATGGAGTTAAAGATGGTTGGAGGGAGTCGTGGTTTTTTAAACTGGTCTTTGGAATTTAAGAGGTATAGATAGATTACGATAGGGAAGTTATAAAACATATTTTTTTTTTTTTTAGAGCAGAAGACTTATGTCTAGTGTAATGACAAAGCAAATCTCATCCTCATACCAAACTGAACATAAATATAAACGCAACATTCAACAATTTCAAAGATTTTACTTAGTTACAGTTCATAAGTAAGTAAATCAGTCAATTGAAATAAATAAACTAGGCCCTTATCTATGGATTTCACATGACTTGGAATACAATTATGCATCTGTTGGTCACAGATACCTAAAAAAAGGAAGAAGCGTGGGTCAGAAAACCTGTCAGTATCTGGTGTGACCACCATTTACCTCATGCAGCGAAACACATCTCCTTTCCATAGAGTTGAATCAGCTGTTGATTGTGGCCTGTGGAATGTTGTCCCACTCCTCTTCAATGGCTGTGCGAAGTTGCTGGATATTGTCAGGACCTGGAACATGCTGTCGTACACGTCGATCCAGAGCATCCCAAACATGCTCAATGTGTGACATGTCTGAGTATGCAGGCCAGGGAAGAACTGGGACATTTTCAGCTTCCAGGAATTGTCTACAGATCCTTGCAATATGGGGCTGTGCATTATCATGCTGAAACATGAGGTGATGCCAGCAGATGAATGGCACGACAGTGGGCTTCAGGAGCTCGTCATGGTATCTCTGTGCATTAAAATTGCCATCGATAAAATACAATTTTGTTCATTGTCCCTAGCTTATGCCTGCCCATACCATAACCCCACCATCACCATTGGGCACTCTGTTCACAATGTTAACATCAGCAAACTGCTCACCCACATGATGCCGTACATGCTGTCTGCCATCTGCCTGGTACAGTTGAAACCGGGATTCATCCGTGAAGAGCACACTTCTCCAGTGTGCCATTGAAGGTGAACATTTGCCCAATAAAAACGTTTATGACGCCGAAATGCAGTCAGGCCAAGACCCTGGTCAGGAAGACGAGCACGCAGATGAGCTTCCCTGAGACTGTTTCTGAAATTCTTCAGTGGTGCAAACCCAGAGTTTCATCAGCTGTCCAGGTGGCTGGTATCAGACGATCCTGCAGGTGAAAAAGCAGAATGTTGAGGTCCTGGGCTGGAGTGGGTACACGTGGTCTGTGGTTGTGAAGCTGGTTGGACGTACTGCCAAATTCTCTGAAATGTCATTGAAGGCGGCTTATGGTAGAGAAATGAATATTCAATAGCTGTGGTGGACGTTACTTAATCTTGATATGCCACACCTTTCAAGTGGACGAATTATCTTGGAAAAGGATAAATGCTCACAAAGAGGGATGTAAACAAATTTGTGCACAAACTTTTAGAGAAATAAGCTTTATGTGTGTATGGAACATTTTGGGAATCTTTTATTTCAGCTCATGAAACATGGGAACAACACCTTACATGTTGCATTTATATTTGTGTTCAGTGTATATCTCTACCTACCTGTACATTCAATTAGACTCCTGCTAACCGCCCCACTACTATTCCAAACAGTGTGCATATGACCAGGTGCTTGTGATGTGTTTATTAGTCA
Organism: Salmo trutta; assembly: GCF_901001165.1. Classification (NCBI taxonomy): domain Eukaryota; kingdom Metazoa; phylum Chordata; class Actinopteri; order Salmoniformes; family Salmonidae; genus Salmo; species Salmo trutta. The sequence continues at coordinate 16,489,314 of NC_042963.1, read as the reverse complement.
TTCTCTCCTATCTCTGCAATAGCTACCTAAGCAGGTTCAGGTGATAAATGTCACTGAGCTTCATGCCCCAGAATTCTGGCTGACCTAAAACTGAAGGTGATTGTTCCTCAGTTCTTGCTTTTTGAAGCCGACCCCATCACTCTTATTATAGATCTAAAGAAGCTGCTTAACAGGTTCTAACTAGGACTTGCCACCAGCCCCAACTGGAGACCCACTGGAAAACACTCTGCAGTCAAAATATTAACTTAAAGGTCCAATGCAGTTGTATCTATCTCAATATCAAATCATTTCTGGGTAACAATGAAGTACCTTACTTTGAGTATTTCAATTAAAATGTTCTGAGTGAGGTGGGGGAAACTGAAATCTAGCTGTTATTGGCAGAGAAGTTTGGAACTCTCTTTCTTATTGGTCTTATTGAAACTCTCTTTAACTAATTTAGAAACTACATCCCACAAAGAAAAGCCTGACATTTTAGGCGGTCTTTTCAAACAACTCTTACACTAAAAGGGCATTATCATTTTCACAATTTCAGTGTTATTCCAACCTCATAGTGTGGAAAGATAAATACAACAGAGGTAAATTGTGCTTTTGACTGCACTGGGCCTTTAAGATAACCTTAAGGGGTTTTAGCCACAGGATAATAATATCATTTATGTAAGTGGCTTCATGTTTGTGCACCAATATGGCTGACCTTAAAATCTACGCCCGACAGAGAGTGTAATATAAGCTTTGTTCTCACAATATAAATCATTCCTAGATGTTTGTCTAGAGGCCCTCTCAATGACTTTATGCTTGAATGTCTACCATACATTTTCAGAATGATACCTTGATGTGTGATGGAATGGCTTCCACTGTGGAGATGTTCAGACTCAAGCGAGATGTGCCACCTGTTGCCAGTTCCTCTTCATTCTCCACCACACTAAATGTACAGATATGGCTGAGCAAATACCCTCTGAGAATTCTCACTGTCAGTTTACTGCACAATGAGAGTGCCATTAGTTGTGTTGAATTTTCTAAATGCTGTTGCTATGACTACTCAGGTGGTGTTTAAGCAGGAGCCGGAGTGTTTGGCATGTGTGCAGATGTGCTCGCATCAGCGGTTATTTTCTCTCAGCCTCTTGGGGGTGTACTGTAACATTGGAAATAAGTCAATGAAACATGAGCTTGTAATGCCTGGTTAAGTTCAACAGGTGGGAGAAGAGTAGAATTGTGTACATGCGGTCAGGGTACCTCACCTGGGTTGTCAGTGGTTGGATGGGTTTGATTTAAGTGGTTATAAGAAACCTGAATAGTGTACTGCAAGTTTGAATGTTCCATGTGAACACACTATCACAGATTATTGTGAAATAAACAGAAATTACTTATTGGAAATTTGTGACAGGCACACTTTTTTGTGTGTATTACACTATTTTCTTCAAAACGCACTTCGTATGTATTACACGATTTTCATTCTTCATAATGTATTCATGTACATTACACAAATTCCAATTTGTTGTAGCTAATTTTAGATATGTTAGCTAAGTGGCTAATGTTAGCTAGGCTAGCTAGGTGGCTACTGTTAGCTAAACTAGAGGTTATGGTTAGGTGTTATGGTTAGGTGTTATGGTTAGGTGTTACGGTTAGGGTTAGGTAACATACATCTAAGTATTAAACGGGTTAGGTTAGGGTGAGGGTTAGCTAGGTAGTAGTTAAAAGTAGCAAGTTGTTGCTAATTAGCTAAAATGCTAAAGTTGTCCATGACGTGATTCAAATTCGCAATGTTTGGGTTGATAGAAGGTTGTATTATATTCCCACCCATTTCTTCCCGACCAACCTCTGGCATAAGGGCTTAAGTAACCTACTCTTTTTATCTGGGATTGAAATGCACAGAATACAAAGTCGTGTACTGCACACACAAAAAAAACTGTTTGTTTGCCTGTCACGAATTTCCAATAAGCACAATTATATTTATTTCACAATCTGTGATACTAGGTTGGAACACAATGTGCATTACAAGTGAACAGCAACTAGGTTGTGTACTGGTGTTTTGAGTTTGATTCCAGTATGCTCAAGACCTCACTATTATGTCCTCATAAAAAAGCAAGTGCCAAATACAAATAAAATCAGTAATGTGTTACAATGTGATTGGATTCATTCAAGCTGCTCTTTGAAAAAAAGGTGTTATCTAGAACCTAAAAGGGTTCTTTGGCTGTCCCCATAGGAGAACCCTTTGAAGAACTCTTTTTGGTTCCAGGTAGAACCTTTTGAGGTTCCGTTTAGAGCCCTTTCCAAAGAGGATTCTACATGGAACCCAAAAGGGTTCTATCTGGATCCAAAAAGAGGTATACGGGGACAGCCAAATAACCCTTTTGGAACCCTTTTTTCTAAGAGTCTGTTGTGTCAGGGATCACAAATGTTTCTCTCCCCAGGATTCTCTTTGAAGCACCTCAGACTCATTGACTGATCTCTCCTTCTTTCTCTCTATCTCTTTCTCTCTCAATCTGTCTCTCGTCAGATGTACATCCAGACAGCCACGCTGACCATCTCCCTCAGCCTGAGCGCCTCCGTCTCTCTGGGGATGCTCTACATGCCCAAGGTCTACATCATCATCTTCCACCCGGAGCAGAATGTTCCCAAGCGCAAGCGCACCTTCAAGGCCATCGTCACCGTCGCCACCATGTCCAGCAAGCTGTCCCAGCTGGCCTCCGAGCGACCCAATGGAGAGGTGAAGACCGAAATCTGCGAGGGCATGGATGCCAGTAGTGAGTATAAAGACGTGATCCCTCACTTCGTAACATATTATACCACTGCCCCCATTTTTTTCACCTATAAGTTTATTTTTGTGGGGGGGTATAGCTTATGTTAGGTACAACCACAGACAACAGACAACAGGCTTTCTACATACAATAAAATTAACCACAGTTCCTCAGCTATTTATAGTATCTGAAATATCGTTGTTGAAATCAGCTTGTAGAAAATAATTTTTTGCTCTCATCTAAGATAGTTTAAAAAGACACCTGAGAACAGATTAGACATAACTGTTCATTGATCAGATTTAGACTTCAAAGCCCTTTCAAGATTCTATTAGCAGAAGTTTCATACAGGCAAACATCCTGTTGTTTACTTATCATGATTGTGCTGACTGCACAGTTTGATATCTAAAACTTTGCTTAAATTCATATCTCGTCAGGTGCTCATTTCACTGAACCGCTGAGGTGAGATGGGGCCGACAGAGATGGTTGCCTCGCTTCACGTTCTTAGGAAACTATGCAGTATTATGTTTTTTTAATGTATTATTTCTTACATTGTTACCCCCGGAAATCTTAAGTCTTATTACATACAGCCGGGATGAACTATTGGATATAAGAGCAACATCAACTTACCAACATTACGACCAGGAATACGACTTTTTTGAAGCGATCCTCTCTTCAGACCACCACAATGGATCTAATCCCAGCAGCTGACCGAAAACATTTACATTACATTTACATTTAAGTCATTTAGCAGACGCTCTTATCCAGAGCGACTTACAAATTGGTGCATTCACCTTATGATATCCAGTGGAACAACCACTTTACAATAGTGCATCTAAATATTTTAAGGGGGGGGGGTTAGAAGGATTACTTTATCCTATCCCAGGTATTCCTTAAAGAGGTGGGGTTTCCGGTGTCTCCGGAAGGTGGTGATTGACTTCCGCTGTCCTGGCGTCGTGAGGGAGCTTGTTCCACCATTGGGGTGCCAGAGCAGCGAACAGTTTGGACTGGGCTGAGCGGGAACCGTGCTTCCTCAGAGGTAGGGGGGGCCAGCAGGCCAGAGGTGGATGAACGCAGTGCCCTTGTTTGGGTGTAGGGCCTGATCAGAGCCTGAAGGTATGGAGGTGCCGTTCCCCTCACAGCTCCGTAGGCAAGCACCATGGTCTTGTAGCGGATGCGAGCTTCAACTGGAAGCCAGTGGAGAGAGCGGAGGAGCGGGGTGACGTGAGAGAACTTGGGAAGGTTGAACACCAGACGGGCTGCGGCATTCTGGATGAGTTGTAGGGGTTTAATGGCACAGGCAGGGAGCCCAGCCAACAGCGAGTTGCAGTAATCCAGACGGGAGATGACAAGTGCCTGGATTAGGACCTGCGTCGCTTCCTGTGTGAGGCAGGGTCGTACTCTGCGAATGTTGTAGAGCATGAACCTACAGGATCGGGTCACCGCCTTGATGTTAGTGGAAAATGACAGGGTGTTGTCCAGGATCACGCCAAGGTTCTTAGCACTCTGGGAGGAGGACACAAGGGAGTTGTCAACCGTGATGGCGAGATCATGGAACGGGCAGTCCTTCCCCGGGAGGAAGAGCAGCTCCGTCTTGCCGAGGTTCAGCTTGAGGTGGTGATCCGTCATCCACACTGATATGTCTGCCAGACATGCAGAGATGCGATTCGCCGCCTGCTTATCAGAAGGGGGAAAGGAGAAGATTAATTGTGTGTCGTCTGCATAGCAATGATAGGTGAGACCATGTGAGGATATGACAGAGCCAAGTGACTTGGTGTATAGCAAGAATAGGAGAGGGCCTAGAACAGAGCCCTGGGGGACACCAGTGGTGAGAGCGCGTGGTGTGGAGACAGATTCTCGCCACGCCACCTGGTAGGAGCGACCTGTCAGGTAGGACGCAATCCAAGCGTGGGCCGCGCCGGAGATGCCCAACTCGGAGAGGGTGGAGAGGAGGATCTGATGGTTCACAGTATCAAAGGCAGCAGATAGGTCTAGAAGGATGAGAGCAGAGGAGAGAGAGTTAGCTTTAGCAGTGCGGAGAGCCTCCGTGACACAGAGAAGAGCAGTCTCAGTTGAATGCCCAGTCTTGAAACCTGACTGATTAGGATCAAGAAGGTCATTCTGAGAGAGATAGCAGGAGAGCTGGCCAAGGACGGCACGTTCAAGAGTTTTGGAGAGAAAAGAAGGGATACTGGTCTGTAGTTGTTGACATGGGAGGGATCGAGTGTAGGTTTTTTCAGAAGGGGTGCAACTCTCGCTCTCTTGAAGACGGAAGGGACGTAGCCAGCGGTCAAGGATGAGTTGATGAGCGAGGTGAGGTAGGGGAGAAGGTCTCCGGAAATGGTCTGGAGAAGAGAGGAGGGGATAGGGTCAAGTGGGCAGGTTGTTGGGGCGGCCGGCCGTCACAAGACGCGAGATTTCATCTGGAGAGAGAGGGGAGAAAGAGGTCAAAGCACAGGGTAGGGCAGTGTGAGCAGGACCTGCGGTGTCGTTTGACTTAGCAAACGAGGATCGGATATCGTCAACCTTCTTTTCAAAATGGTTGACGAAGTCATCCGCAGAGAGGGAGGAGGGGGGGGGAGGGGGAGGAGGATTCAGGAGGGAGGAGAAGGTAGCAAAGAGCTTCCTAGGGTTAGAGGCAGATGCTTGGAATTTAGAGTGGTAGAAAGTGGCTTTGGCAGCAGAGACAGAAGAGGAGAATGTAGAGAGGAGGGAGTGAAAGGATGCCAGGTCCGCAGGGAGGCGAGTTTTCCTCCATTTCCGCTCGGCTGCCCGGAGGGGAGGACCGAGCCGGCCTGGAGGATAGGGGACAGAGAAAATCAAAGGATGCAGAAAGGGAGGAGAGGATGGTTGAGGAGGCAGAATCAGGAGATAGGTTGGAGAAGGTTTGAGCAGAGGGAAGAGATGATAGGATGGAAGAGGAGAGAGTAGCGGGAGAGGGAGAGCGAAGGTTGGGACGGCGCAATACCATCCGAGTAGGGGCAGAGTGAGAAGTGTTGGATGAGAGCGAGAGGGAAAAGGATACAAGGTAGTGGTCGGAGATTTGGAGGGGAGTTGCAATGAGATTAGTGGAAGAACAGCATCTAGTAAAGATGAGGTCAAGCTTATTGCCTGCCTTGTGAGTAGGGGGGGAAGGTGAGAGGGTGAGGTCAAAAGAGGAGAGGAGTGGAAAGAAGGAGGCAGAGAGGAATGAGTCAAAGGTAGACGTGGGGAGGTTAAAGTCACCCAGAACTGTGAGAGTTGAGCCATCCTCAGGAAAGGAACTTATCAAGGCGTCAAGCTCATTGATGAACTCTCCAAGGGAACCTGGAGGGCGATAAATGATAAGGATGTTAAGCTTGAAAGGGCTGGTAACTGTGACAGCATGGAATTCAAATGAGGAGATAGACAGATGGGTCAGGGGAGAAAGAGAGAATGTCCACTTGGGAGAGATGAGGATTCCAGTGCCACCACCCCGCTGGCTCGATGCTCTAGGGGTATGCGAAAAACAACGGCAACACAGAAGGGGCAGATGGAGCGGTCTTCTGGTCAGGTTTTGAAAATGGGCACATCAATCTCCGCTCCTAAGTATACTACTCGCCAATGGTCCAGTCTCTTGACAACAAAGTAGACGAAATTCGAGCTTGGGTTGCCTTCCAGAGAGACATTAGAGATTGTAACATTCTCTGTTTCACGGAAACATGGCTCTCTCGGGATATGTTGTCGGAATCGGTTCAGCCACCTGGCTTCTCCGTGCATTGCGCCGACAGAGATAAACACCTCTCTGGGACGAGGAAGGGAGGGGTTGTATGCTTTATGATTAACAACTCTTGGTGTAATCATAACAACATACAAGAACTCAAGTCTGCTCACCCGACCTAGACTTCCTTACAATCAAATGTCAGCCATTCTACCTCTCATCAGTTATAGCCACAGCTGTGTACATCCCCCCTAAAGCGAACACCAAGACGGCCCTCAAGGAACTTAACTCGCCTCTATGTAAACTGTAAACTATATATCCGGAGGTTGTATTTATTGTAGCTGGGGATTTTAACAAAGCAAATTTGAGAACAATGCTACCTAAATTTGATCAGCATATTGATTGCACAACACGTAGGGCTAATACTCTCGACCACTGCTACTCTCTAACTTCCGCGATGCATACAAAGCCCTTCCCCGCCCTCCCTTCGGCAAATCCGACCACGACGCCATCTTGCTCGTCTCGGCTTATAGGCAGAAATTAAAACAGGTTGTACCAGTGACAAGAACCATTCAACGCTGGTCTGACCAATCGGAAGCCATGCTCCAAGATTGTTTTGATCACGCGGACTGGAATATGTTCCGATCAGCCTCAGAGGACAATATTGACCTATACGCTGACTCGGTGAGCGCGTTTATTAATCAGTGCATTGGAGAAATCGTACCACTGTGACCATTAAAACCTACCCTAACCAGAAACCGTGGATGGGTGTCGGCATTCACGTAAAACTGAAAGCGCGATCCACCGCATTTAACAATGGAAAGAGGTCTGGAGAAATGGCTGAATATAAACAGTGTAGTTATTCGCTCCGCAAGATAATCAAACAAGTGAAATGCTGGTACAGGGACAAGGTGGAGTTGCAATTCAACGGCTCAGACACGAGACATATGTGGCAGGGTCTATAGGAAATCACGGACTAAAACAAAATCAGCCACGTCACGGATACCGACGTTACGCTTCCAGAAAAACTAAACACCTTCTGTGCCCGCTTTTTATTTTATTTTTTTATTTCCGGATCGCCAACAAAGACTGCGGCCCCCTCCTCTCCTTCTCAGTGGCTGACGTGAGTAGAACATTTAAACTTGTCAACAAAACAAAGGAGATGATCGTGGACTTCAGGAAACAGCAGATTGTGCACCCCCCTATCCACATTGAAGGGACAGCAGTGGAGAAGGTGGAAAGTTTTTAAGTTCCTGGGCTTACACATCAGAGACAAATTGAAATGATCCACCTACACAGACAGTGTGGTGAAGAAGGCGCAACAGTGCCTCTTCAACCTCAGGAGGCTGAAGAAATGTGGCCTGTCACCCAAAACCCTGACAAACTTTTACAGATGCACAATCGAGAGCATCCTGTCGGGCTGTATCACAGCCTGGTACGGCAACTGCACCGACCTCAACCGCAAGGCTCTCCAGAAGGTGGTGCCGTCTGCACAACACATCACCGGGGGCAAACGACCTGCCCTCCATGACACCTACAGCACCCGATGTCACAGGAATGTCAAAAAGATCCTCAAGGACAACAACCACCCGAGCCACTGCCTGTTCACACCGCTATCATCCAGAAGGCGAGGTCAGTACAGGTGCATCAAAGCTGGGACCGAGAGATAGAAGCTGTTTTTCAATCTCAAGGCCATCAGACTGTTAAATAGCCATCACTAACTCATTGAACCTGCTGCCTACACTGAGACCCAATCACTGGACACTTTAATAAATGGATCACTTTAATAATGTTACATATTTTACATTACTCATATTACATGTATATACTGTATTGAGATTCAATCACTGGACACTTGAATAAATAAATCACTAGTCACTTTATGCAATGCCACATTAAATAATGCCACTTTAATAGTGTTTACATATCTTACATTACTCATATCACATGTATATACTGTATTTTATACCATCTACTGCAACTTGCCTATGCCGCTCGGCCATCGCTCTTCCATATACTTATGTACATATTCTCATTCAACCCTTTAGATTTGTGTGTATTAGGTAGTTGTTGGGGAATTGTTAGATTACTTGTTAGATTTGTGTGTATTAGGTGGTTGTTGGGGAATTGTTAGATTACTTGTTAGATATTACTGCACTGTTGGAACTAGAAGAACAAGCATTTCTCTGCACTTGCATTAACATCTGCTAACCATGTGTATGTGACCAATAAGATTTGAGTTGCTTTGCTTTCTAATTTGTTGCCTTTTTGCCTAATCATAGAGAATTTCACAAATGAATACATCTCAAAATGTAAGTTCATTGTGAGTGATTAGTCCACATTGCCAGCTGTTCTAGTTTACATTGATGGTGGAAAGCCATAGTATCCTCAACATTCCATCAAGACTTGTTCGATTATGGGGTAATGCATTAAGGGAAGGACTGAAACAGTAAATTGAGTACAGAGGGACTACACTCCAGGAAACTAACATCTTCTCTATTCTTGCCTTTATAGTGCCAACAACCAAAACAAAGTATGTCAGCTACACCAATCATGCCATCTGAAGAGAGAAGCACTGAATAGAGAATTACTGAGGAATTCCACATGCAGACGTGGATGTGTCAGATTCACACATGACAGGGCGTTACAACAAGCATGAGACATTGATATTGCTCAGAGTCCAAATAACAACTGAGAGCAGTCAATATAAATATGTCTGCACTTTCATGTTCACAGACAGAGCTAATGGGCCTGCTGGAAGCAGACAAAACACTAAACAAACCATTCAAGAGACTTGACAAAATGAGGGTGGTGAACAGAAGAAGAAAACAAAAGAGAATTTAAATAGAAATTGTTGCGATCAACCATGTTAGTTAGTTTGTTATTCTAATTTGATGTATTTTGTGGTTGTGAAGATTTCTCATTCGTGTCGTCTGAACTACATTACGAGATGAGTTTGTCTCTGTATCAGCTAACTGAATTGTAGTCTTGAGTTGTGAAATCTGTAAATGCCATGGTTTAAGCATGCACATTTTTATACAAATACTTTATTTATAATAAAGGAATGTTTTGGAAATGTTTACGATTGTTGGATGAGGTTAAATATGAGAGTGGGATATGATGTATGTTGTTTACCTCAATTTAGATGGAAATGATACCCAATGCATCATCCATAAGGCATAACAGTTATGTGATTGCCTTGAACTGAATTGAGCACACACCCAATATATACCAGGATGGTAAGTAGGCAAATTATATTAAGAATGTATGAAGCCTTAAAGCAAACTATGAAAAATATCTAGAGCACCCAAAAACTCCATGGTCTCAAAGGAAAACAAACAATATTGTGGTAGGATTTCCCCTGAAGCAAACTATATACAGTTGTGGCAAAATAATTTGAGTATTACTGTGAACATAATGCAGATGTTTAGTTTTAACATTTTACTTAAACCTGAGAAAAAAATGGTGATGGACTGACTTTTGGACTGCGAGAGAATTGAATATTAATTTCTCTACCGTAAACTACCTCAGTTTATAGTAGAGAAATTAACATTCAATTCTCTGGCTACAGCATTCAATTCCAAACTTAAGACATCTGTGACATTGTGTTGTGTGACAAAACTGCACATTTTAGAGTGGCCTTTTATTGTCCCCAGCACAAGGTGCACCTGTGTAATGATCCTGCTGTTTAATCAGCTTCTTGATATGCCACACCTGTCAGGTTGATGGATTATCTTGGCGAAGGAGAGATGATCACTAACAGGGATGTAAACAAACAAGAAATAAGACAAAAAAACTGAAAACTTGAGTGTGGATAACTATTCACCCCCCCAAAGTTAAAGCTCCAGCTCCTTCAAGTTGGATGGGTTCTGATGGTGTACAGCAATCGTTAAGTCATACCACATATTCTCAATTGGATTGAGGTCTGGGCTTTGACTAGGCCATTCCAAGACATTTAAATGTTTCCCCTTAAACCACTCGAGTGTTGCTTTAGCAGTATGCTTAGGGTCATTGTCCTGCTGGAAGGTGAGCCTTCGTCCCAGTCTCAAATCTCTGGAAGACTGAAACAGGTTTCCCTCAAGAATTTCCCTGTATTTAGTGCCATCCTTCAATTCTGACCAGTTTCCCAGTCCCTGCCAATGAAAAACATCCCCACAGCATGATGCTGCCACCACCATGCTTCACTGTGGGGATGGTGTTCTCGGGGTGATGAGAGGAGTTGGGTTTGCGCCAGACATGGTGTTTTCCTTGCTGGACAAAAAGCTACATTTTTGTCTCATCTGACCAGAGTACCTTCTACCATGTGTTTGGGGAGTCTCCCACATGCCTTTTGGCGAACACCAAATGTTTTTGCTTATTTTTTATTTAAGCAATCGCTTTTCTCTGGCCACTCTTCTGTAAAGCCCAGCTCTGTGGAGTTGATGGCTTAAAGTTGTCCTATGGACAGATACTCCAATCACCGCTGTAGAGCTTTGCAGCTCCTTCAGGGTTATATTTGGCCTCCGTGCCTGGTCCATGAGTTTTGGTGGGTGGCACCATATTCTTTCAGGTTTGTTGTGGTACCATTTTTTATAATGGATTTAATGGTGCTCCGTGGGATGTTCAAAGTTTCGTTTATTTTTTTATAACCCAACCCTGATCTGTACATCTCCACTACTTTGTACCTGACCTATTTGGAGAGCTCCTTGGTCTTCATGGTGCCGGTTGCTTGGTGATGCCCCTTGCTTAGTGGTGTTGCAGACTCTGGGGGCTTTCAGAACAGCTGTATATATACTGAGATCATGTGACAGATCAGGTGACACTTAGACTGCACACAGGTGGACTTTTTTTTAGCTAATTATGTGACTTCTGAATTGGTTGCACCAGATCTTATTTAGGGGCTTCATAGCAAAGGGGGTGAATACATATGCACACACCACTTTCCGTTTTTCTTTTTAGAATTTTTTGAAACAAGTCATTTCACTTCACCAATTTGGACTATTTTGTGTATGTCCATTGCATGAAGTCCAAATAAAAATCAATTTAAATTACAGGTTGTAATGCAGGAAAAATAGGAAAAATGCCAAGGGGGATGAATACATTTCCAAGGCGCTGTATGTGCCAGACTTTTGAAAAACAGTTAAGGGAATCAATACAGCCATTGGTACAGGCGTAGCAGGATCAATAAAAGCTACAAGTGAAAACTCCTGAACCATGTAATGAATATTTCTGCATTTTCTACTGAACAAAGGAAGCTAGGTATAAAGTTTGAGTGATGAATCCCGTAGGCATTCGATGCATACTTTTCCCTGGTTGATGATCTAATTTCACTAGATGAAGCTGAGAGAACATGAGCGCTTGTCCTCAGAAACAGATGCAAACATACAGTGCTTTTGGAAAGTATTCATACCCCTTGACTTTTTCCTAATTTTGTGATGTTACAGTCTTATTCTAAAATTGATAAAACATTTCCCCAGCAATCTACACACAATACCCCATAATGTCAAAGCGAAAACAGGCTTTTAGAAATGTTTGCTAATTAATTAAACATAAAAAAACAGAAATACCTCATTTATACATTTTCAGACCCTTTGCTATGAGACTCGAAATTGAGCTCAGGTGGATCCTGTTTCCATTGATCATCCTTGAAATGTTTCTACAACTTGAATTGATTGGACAGGATTTGGAAAGGCACACATCTGTCTATAAAAGGTCCCACAGTTGACAGTGCATTTCAGAGCAAAAACCAAGTCATGAGGTCGAAGGAATTGTCTGTTGAGCTCCGAGACAGGATCGTGTCAAGGCACAGATCTGGGGAAAAGTACAAAAGCATTTCTGCAGCATTGAAGGTCCCAAGAACACAGTGACCTCCATCATTCGTAAATGGAAGAAGTTTGGAACCACCAACACTCTTCCTAGAACTGGAGAGATCCTTGATGAAAACCTGCTCCAAAGTGCTCAGGACCTCAGACTGGGGTGAAGGTTCATCTTGCAACAGGACAACAACCCAAAGCATACAGCTAAAACAATGCAGGAGTGGCAAGGGGACAAGTCTCTAAATGTCATTGAGTGGCCCAGCCAGAGCCCAGACTTTAACCCAATTGAACATCTCTGGAGAGACTTGAAAATAGCTTTGCAGTAATACTCCCCATCCAACCTGACAGAGCTTGAGAGGATCTGCAGTGGATAATGGGGGAAACTCCCTAAATTCAGGTGTGCTATCTTGTATATTTTGGTCCCTCGGGAGTGCGCGCTCAGTCCCCTTCAGTACTCCCTGTTCACTCATGACTTCATGGCCAGGCACAGCTGCAACACCATCATTACGCTTGCCGATGACACAACAGTGGTAGGCCTGATCACCGACAACGATGAGAGAGCCTATAGGGAGGAGGTCAGAGACCTGGCCGTGTGGTGCAAGGACAACAACCTCTCCCTCAACGTGATCAAGACAAAGAAGATGATTGTGGACTACAGGAAAAAGAGGACTGAGCACGCCCCCATTCTCATCGACGGGGCTGTAGTGAAGCAGGTTGAGAGCTTCAAGTTCCTTGGTGTCCACATCAATAACAAACTATCACGGTCCAAGACAGTTGTGAAGAGGGCACAACAAAGCCTATTCCACCTCAGGAGACTGAATAGATTTGGCATGGGTCTTCAGATCCTCAAAAAGTTATACAATTTCACCATTGAGATTATCTTGTCTGGTTGCATCACTGCCTGGAATGGCAACTGCTCGGCCTTCGACCGTAAGGCACTACAGAGGGTAGTGCGGACGGCACAGTACATCACTGGGGCCAAGCTTCCTGCCATCCAGGAACTCTATACCAGGCAGTGTCAGAGGAAGGCCCTAAAAGAATTTCAAGACTCCAGCCACCCTAGTCATAGACTGTTCTCTCTGCTACCGCATTGCAAGTGGTACCGGAGCGCCAAGTCTAGGTCCAAAATACTTCTTAACAGCTTCTACCCTAAAGCCATAATACTCCTGAACAGCTACTCTCTGTTTATTATCTATGAATAGTCATTTTAACTCTACCTACATGTACATATTACCTCGACTAACCGGTGTACCCGCACATTGACTTTGTACCGGTACCCCCTGTATATAGCCTCGCTATTGTTATTTTACTATTTGTTACTTTTATTTTTTACTCAACACTTATTTTTCTTAAAACTGCATTGTTGGTTAAGGGCTTGTAAGTAAGCATTTCACTGTATTCGGCGCATGTGACAAATAAAATGTAGCATCATACCCAAGAAGACTCAAGGCTGTAATCGCTGCCAAAGGTGCTTCAACAAAGTACTGAGTAAAGGGTATAAATACTTATTTAAATCTGATGTTTATGCTTTGTCATTATAGGGTATTTTTTTCAGATTGAGGAGAGACATTTTTTTTAAATACATTTTAGGCTGCAACGTGACAGAATATAGAACAATTAAAGGGGTCTGAAAACTTTCCAAATGCACTGTAAATCCTCAGTATCTTTAAAACATCTTTATCATATACCCACATATTGTGGGTATTATTAAAATATTATCGCTATTATTTTGCTGCTAACTGTTTGCATTAACCACAAATTATCTCTCTACAGTCGTTCCATATGAGTAAATGTTCATAAATGGTGATGTACAGTATATTGACGGTGGTCACAGGAGATACAGGTAACCACCAAAATAATGGAAACACTTGAGTAAATGAGGGATACAACGTATGTATTGAAAGCAGGTGTTTCAACACAGGTGTGGTTCCTGTGTTAATTAATCGATTAACATTCCCATCATGCTTAGGGTCATGTATAAAAAAAATGCTAGGCAGGTCATTACTTTGGCCATTATTTTGGCTACCATGGCTTTGCCCCCATAGGATTACAATGCCCCCATATACAGGGCACGAGTGGTCAATGAATGGTTTGATGAGCATGAAAATGATGTAAACCATATGCCATAGCCATCTCGGTCACCAGATCGCAACCCAATTGAATAATTTGTGGAGATTCTGGAGCGGCGCCTGAGACAGCGTTTACTACCACCATCAACAAAACACCAAATTATGGAATTTCTCATGGAAGAATGGCTTTGCTTCCCTCCAATATAGTTCCAGACACTTGTAGAATCTATGCCAAGGTGCATTGAAGCTGTTCTGTCTCGTGGTGGCACAACGCCCTATTAAAATACTTTATATTGGTGTTTCCTTTATTTTTGCAGATACCTGTATATTGGAATATCACATTAACTAAACATGTCAACTTCTGTCGTACTTTTATCTTTCAAAGACTTTTGATACTGACAGCAAAGGACATGTCGCACACTGTAAAGTTTACAGGTTATGATGATGGTTGTCCTTGGATGCACACTGTTCTTCAGCTCAATAATTGCTATATTATTTTATGCATTTCAGATTTATTAGAGTTATGGCTGACTTACGACAGTGTCATCACTGCTTGTAAAAATAGTCCCGGCATATTGTTGTTTTTGCACACTATTCCTCAGGGAACTGCACTATATATACAAAAGTATGTGTACTCCCCTTCAAATTAGTGGATTTGGCTGTTTCAGCCACACCCATTGCTGACAGGTGTATAAAATCCAGCACACAGCCATGCGATCTCCATAGACAAACATTGGTAGTAGAATGGTCTTACTGAAGAGCTCAGTGACTTTCAACATGGCACTGTCATAGGATGCGACCTTTCCAAGTCAGTTTGTCAAATTTCTGCCCTGCTAGAGCATGGCCGAGCAACCACAAACAAGCCTAAGATCACCACACGCAATGCGAAGTGTCAGCTAGTGTGGTGTAAAGCTCGCGCCATTGAACTGTGGAGCAGTGTAAATGCGTTCTCTAGAGTGATGAATCATGCTTCACCATCTAGGAGTCCAACATATGAATCTGGGATTGGCAGATGCCAGGAGGGCGCTACCTGCCCGAATGCATAGTGCCAACTGTAAAGTTTGGTGGAGGAGGATTAATGGTCTGGGACTGTTTTTCATGGTTCGGGCTAGGCCCCTTAGTTCCAGTGAAGGGAAATCTTAACTCTATAGCATACAATGACATTCTAGACAATTCTGTGCAACAGTTTGGGGAAGGCCCTTTCCTATTTCAGCATGACAATGCCCCCGTGCACAAAGCGAGGTCCATACAGAAATGGTTTGTCGAGATTGCATTGGAAGAATTTGACTGGCCTGCACGAGCCCTGACCTCAATCCCATCTAACACCTTTGGGATGAATTGGAATGCCGACTGCGAGCCAGGCCTAATCGGCCAACATCAGTCCCCGACCACACTAATGCTCTTGTGGCTGAATGGAAGAAAGTCCCCACAGCAATGTTCCAACATCTAGTGGAAAGCCTTCCCAGAAGAGTGGAGGGTGTTATAGCAGCAAAGGGTGGACCAACTCCATATTAATGCCCATGATTTTGGAATGAGATATCCGACGAGCAGGTGTCCACATACTTTTGGTCGTGTAGTGTTTGCGGAACCAATTCCACATATAGACTACCCCCATATTTGTCTTACCTGTAGTGATATTTTATACCAGTGACAACAACAAATAAGTAGTTATGCCTTCAGTAAGATAGGGGGCCACTTAACAAGTGCAGTGTTTGGAATAATCTTCTTGTCCCTCTACCTTTAGTGAGGTCTTTTAGTGAGGAAGACAGAGGATCCTGCACCATAAGCTTAATTGGCTCTTTGACAGACATACTGGAGGTTTCTGCTACTAAGCACTTCCTCCATGCTCCTGCATGGGTGTCCACTCAGCCAATTAAACACTGAGAGCTTACACTACTCTAATGACCCTGTGTGTCACTCTTGGGAGTTTGGAGATCTAGGAGAATAGAGATCAATTAGACATGCAATGTGCTTTGGCATTCCAACTTTTTTCAACCTTTCCTAAAAACGGGCATTTCCTCCCTTAGATATTTCATAAATAGCATCCATTTTGTAACATAAAACCTACTGTGAGTTGAGGTAAACGGGCATCTTGTGAGTCCGGGGTTGTTGAATAGAGATGATTTTTAAATAAACATCAAAAAGAACTTTACATAAATGAAATGATGCAAAATCTCCTGACACTGTGGCCTTCAGTTCCAATGCCAATAAATAAGAAATTGAATGGATGTTCTAAGCATTCACTAAACATTGTAGCCCCAAGCTGTCTATCAAGTTCTCTACCGTCAACTTAATTATAAAACAATATTCAAGCCACACCTGCATTCTATCCAGTAAAACCACCCCTGTCAACTGTTGTATAATTCTAATAGGTCAACATTAGCTTTCCAAGTCTTATAAGAAGAACCCCAGGTCTTTCTATGCCGTCATTAGAAACATACGTTTCGTCATGCCAACCATGATTGATTTTAACACAATGGAAGTTTATTTTTGAAGTTCTGCCGATATTCTGAGTTATCAATTTATGGTGGACTCTGGCCACAGTCCTTTGGAGCACACCTCTTTCATGTCTGAGCCCAGATTGAGAAGGGTGGCTGGGGGAAGGGTCATAGCCTCACTTTGAATTGCCAATGGATCAATTGAGCAGCCATCGGGCCAAGAAAATCCCAGTTGGCCTCTTTGCTGCGCTGTGACTGATAGTGTGGTGCTTAGCTGGGAAAGGTTGGGCATTCTCAGTTTTATCTCAAACACCAAACATTGCCCCCTCTTAATGGTACATTGTTACTTAGCTTCAGACCTTTACTTTTTTCTCCTGAACATGTGAATGCAAAGAGGCATTTTTGATGGGTTTGAATTGATGGGTTGAAATTTGAGTTAAATGGGGTTAAACCTCAGGATGGCTATGATGCATTGGGATAATCCACAATGATATGCACAATGACTAACAATGCCTCTGCAGTAGGGATTAACACCGGTAACTGGGATCCCGGGATTGTGAGAACTCTTCACCCCCCCCCCCCCCCCAATGAAACTTACAAGACCCCGGAAATAACATTTTCCACCAATGTTACAGTAATGCAATTCCACAAATACACATGCGCAGTAGCAGATTGGCAAAAAATGTAATATCATATTATCCAAGTAGCCTTTAGCCTAATGTATTTATTTCACACAAAGTTGCCATAAATTCAAAGCACACGCATAATTGACACTGCTGGACTGCATAGGAGACCCGAATGCAGTTTAGAGTTCTCATCAGAACTGAAAACTCGATCCCGGTCCGACCCAAGCACGGTGAGCTGAATGAAGCCTGAGCCCAGGCCTGGTCCAACATCACAGAAAATAAATGAGCCCAAACCTGAAAAAAAAGACAGATTTCTAGAAAACAGTAGGTCATATTCATTTAAACTGGTGTTGAGAACAAAAAGGCAGATGCCAGCGGAGTGAGGAGAGGAGGAAATAGCCATTAGTCTGCTTTGAGACAAGTGTGGGGGACTTCTACAGATAAATCAATCAATGTCAGATTTTTGTTCTCACTGAATCTCCATTTGAATATGTTTTGTCAAACTTAGGCTGGGAAAATGTTAGCTAACTTGAGGTGAGTGGTGAGGATCGTCTTTATTCTAGTTTGCTCATATATTAGCTTATCTGTCAGTCCGTGTATGTAGGTGGCAGGGAAGTCAGGCGCAGGAGAAAACAGAGTGGTTAAAAACTGAGTATTTATTTCCAAAACCAACATAGAAAAATAATCCGGGTAAAACAATAACCCGTCGCACACCAATACAGAAACAACACGTACATAACAAACAAACAATCACCGACAGAGAAATGAGGGGAAGCAGAGGGTTAAATACACAACATATAATTACTGGGATATGAAACAGGTGTGTAAAGAGACCAGACAAAACCAATGGAAAATGAAAAACTGATCAATGGTGGCAAGAAGGCCGGTGACGTCGATCGCCGAACACCACCCGAACAAGGAGGGGCATCAACTTCGGTAGAAGTCGTGACATTATCAGAACATTTTGCAAGCATGTTATATAATTAGATTTTGCATTGCACTCGCATAGTAGCCTGTCCTACTGCCGACCAAAGCCTATGATTTGTCTGATAATCAACGTGATTTTTTTTCACTGAATCTCTGTCTGTGTATTTGGTTAATTGATCTCTGGCTGGATAAGTGGAAGTGGTAGCTCATCTATTCGTTTGCTCATCCATCACTGATCACAAACATTTATCATGCAACAATGTAGCCTAAATCAAGTGTATTATTTATCTATGGACTCACATCGAAGCCTGATATTGCCTTATATAGAGCCTAGGCTATTTTCCTATCGTCCCAATCCCACTGAAACCCAAAATTCTCACTCCTGTCTCGCATGAAAATTCTTAACTTCCTTCTTTAACCCATAGGTTGCATTATCAAAGCAAGTATTTCCTGCATATGTCAAAATACCACTATAACATTTATCCAGTTTCTCTGTGCTGTCTATTGTTACAGGCTTTGGTTTTTCCATTTACGTTTTGGGGTTAGACTTCAGCAGACATAGAAAGCACCGATTGGTGTCACCTTGTTAGTCAGTATTTGTTAGACCTGTGCCATCTCATTAGTGGGAAGGGGTTTCACCTGTGCTGGCCCAGTTGCTATTTAAGCGTGGCTGGCTCAGTACTCCAGTTGTCTTGAGTGATGTGGAGAGTCAACACCTTTAGTTGGCATGCCTCATTTTGATTGCTAGAAAAACAATCTGTGATCTGATTTGTTGTTCTCCACCTTTTTGGTTTGCTTCCTTTCTAAGTTTGGTGTGTGTGTTTTTAAAAAAAAAAATTTACTTCTTGGGCAAATTTTATGGGTGCTCATGGTGGGGGTGTCTTTTAGATTCCAGGTGTTGTTGCTAGTCAGAGTTCATTGGACACCCACCAGAGTGTCTTTCAGAACTCCTCATAAGACCCCACCTGTTTCATTTTGGTTGTTGGTCAGTGACTCTCTGTTCGTTCACCCTTCTGGTTGAGTGACATTTGTGGTTTTCTAGCTGGGGAATGTAACACTGCATGTCAAAATACCTCTAACATTTCACCTGCTTCTCTGTGCTGTCTCGTATTGCTGCCCATATGAGAGCTTTCATAGAGAATGTGGAATCAACAAATGGTTTCAAAGTAGTTTCAAAGTAGATTTGGTCCCTGTTAAGATACCTTGTTATTTGAAAAATGTTCTCTCCATCTCCCAGTTATTAATGAGATAATCAACTTGATTTTGCCAAATAGGAGAATCTGTCATTGTGTTGGAAGTTATCTAGCAAACTTTGGTCACTTTATATTTTGTTTGACTGCCATTACAATGTTTGTATGATTGGACAATGCTATAGACTACTTGGGGTGCATTCTGTGTGTCCTGTGCGCGCTCTCTGTCGAGATAGGCCTACTGCTGAAATGCACTGAATAATTGAGGAACATGATAACTCTGAATTTATAAATGGCCTGTTTAGAAATGTTAACAATCAAAGATAGAGTAACTATCATTAATTAATATCAGTTTAATTTGCTGTGAAATCTTTAGCCTACATAGTGGCGCTGACAATGTGGCGCAGCACCCTTACTTGGGTATAATCATGGCATAGTGACCATATCTTGGTTTTAAACGCTTTAAATGGGCACTTCTGATTATTGCTATATTTCCGATTAAATATGATATATTCCTGATTCTGAAACTTGGAAGATTTTCAGAAAATATTAATCCCTACTCAGCAGATCTTGCTCAGTCTCACAACTGGGAAGGAATGATTAGATTATTCACTAGTTGACGCCATAAGGACAAAACCTAATTGCTTATGCCATGATGGAAGCATCTGTCATATTCACCGCAACAAAGGATTATACAGTTGAAGACGGAAGTTTACAAACTTAGGTTGGAGTCATTAAAACTTGTTTTTCAACCACTCCACAAATTTCTTGTTAACAAATATAGTTTTGGCAAGTCAGTCAGGACATCTACTTTGTGCATGACACAAGTCATTTTTCCAACAATTGTTTACAGACAGATTATTTCACTTATAATTCACTGTATTACAATTCCAGTGGGTCAGGAGTTTACATGCACTAAGTTGACTGTGCTTTTAAACAGCTTGGAAAATTCCAGAAAATGGTGTCATGGCTTTAGAAGCTTCTCATTTGAGTCAATTGGAGGTGTACCTGTGGATGTATTTCAAGGCCTACCTTCAAACTCAGTGCCTCTTTGCTTGACATCATGGGAAAATCAAAATAAATCAGCAAAGGCCTCAGGGAAAAAATGGTAGACCTCCACAAGTCTGGTTCATCCTTGGGAGCAATTTCCAAACGCCTGAAGGTACCACGTTCATCTGTACAAACAATAGTACATTTGTACTATGGAGGAAACAGGTACAAAGTATCTATATCCACAGTAAAACGAGTCCTATATCGACATAACCTGAAAGGCCGCTCAGCAAGGAAGAAGCTCCAAAACCGCCATAAAAAACTACTGTTTGCATCTGCACATGGGGACAAAGATCGTACTTTTGGGAGAAATGTCCTCTGGTCTGATGAAACAAAAATAGAACTGTTTGGCCATAATGACTATTGTTATGTTTGGAGGAAAAAGGGGGAGGCTTGCAAGCCGAAGAACACCCACCCAACCGTGAAGCACGGGGATGGGAGCATCATGTTGTGGGGGTGCTTTGCTGCAGGAGGGACTTGGGCACTTCACAAAATAGATGGCATCATGAGGGAGGAAAATGATTTGGATATATTGAAGCAACATCTCAAGACATCAGTCAGGAAGTTAAAGCTTGGTCGCAAATGGGTCTTCCAAATGGACAACAAAGTCAAGGTATTGGAGTGGCCATCACAAAGCCCTGACCTCAATCCTATAGGAAATTTGCGGGCAGAACTGAAAAAGCGTGTGCGAGCAAGGAGGCCTACAAACCTGACTCAGTTACACCAGCTCTG
Source organism: Salmo trutta (assembly GCF_901001165.1). Taxonomy (NCBI): domain Eukaryota; kingdom Metazoa; phylum Chordata; class Actinopteri; order Salmoniformes; family Salmonidae; genus Salmo; species Salmo trutta. The sequence goes on along the minus strand of NC_042963.1, from coordinate 16,468,076 downwards.
TCAGGACAAATAGGACAAAATTCACCTAACTTATTGTGGGGAGCTTGTGGAAGGCTACCTGAAACGTTTGACCCAAGTTAATTAATTTAAAGGAAATTATTCCAAATACTAATTGAGTGTATGTAAACTTCTGACCCACTGGGAATGTGATTAAAATAATAAAAGCTGAAATCAATTCTCTACTATTATTCTGACATTTCACATTCTTAAAATAAATTGGGGATCCTAACTGACGTAGGACAGGGAATTTTTACTAGGATTAAATGTCAGGAATTGTGAAAAACTGAGTTTAAATGTATTTGGCTAAGGTGTATGTAAACTTCCGACTTCAAGTGTGTATTACTGAACATTTTTGTCTTCATTTGTAGTTTAAATCTTAACCAAAAATGCCACATCCAATGATTTCACATTCAGTAGTTTAAAGCAAAGAAGGAAAGCTCAGTTTGGGGTGAACTCTCACAAGTATGCCATGTCTCAAAATTAAGGATGATTTTGCTCAAATTAGAAGGACACTTTTGCCAGAAAGTCACAGCTTGCTTATTTATGCTCCACCACAGGTTGTCACCACAAGTTCACTGGCATCTGTTACTTTTGTTGGCAAGTTATACTTGACATTTTCAAAGCGTTAAGACCACAATCTGCCATTTCAACAGCTGACCTTGCCACTTTGTTTGGTAAACTGACGGATGGGCTTGGGAATATGTAATCGCTCTCAAATTCATACAAAGCTATGGAAACCAGGATTGACAGCGTATCATTTTAAACATGTGTGACAAGCCCAATAGGGCAGTCGGTTTTGTATTTCCTAGCTGTGTATGGGGGGGGAGGATGAGCGAACCAACTGATGAGAGTAACAACTCCTCCCAGTTTGAATGGAATGAGCAGGATCTTGAATTTTCTATAAATTGTATGGTCTCCTTATTGATGGGTGTGTGTGAATTCATCTCTGGTAAGGGTTAGGAATGCTTAAGTCACAGGGTACAGCACACCATGAATCTCAATAACCGTGGCTTAGAGCCACAGACCTTTTCTCCCCTGAGATTGAGGCTGTTGCAGGAACACTCAGATGTGCAGATATCTGTAGCAGAGCAGACCAGGGTTATGTTCAGGAGGGTGCAACATTCTGTACATTGCAGGTAGGAATGCTGGGTAGCAGACTTCTACGGTATATGATATTAGATTCTAGAAGCATGTCTGTTCTACATAATTGATGTATATAATAGATTCTATTATGTTGAATAACACTGAAATCAGCCCAGTATTTCTCTGTAGAGGAATATCAACTTGTGTTGATCTCTCTCTCTCACACAAAACTTGCTGTTGCCACCGACTGCTGACCAATCCCACAAAAGAAGCTTGGTTTGTTACACACACACTAAACTCCCTCTCCATTACTCTCTATAATTAGCTCTGTAATTCCCAAGAGGAATCCTGGTGAAGACAACCAGCGCTGGATGGCCTGTGCCTGAATTTAATGATCCACAGTGTTTTGTCCTGCATTAAAAAAATCTAATTGGACTGTTTTACTCAATTTGGCTACTATTGAAAGAGTAACTAACCCCTCCCTCTTATTAATGGGTCATCAATTACAGTATGCTTTCCCTAAATTACAGCGTCACTATTAGCAGCCATATGCACCCCAAAGGTTTGATAAAACATCACTAGCCACCAAGGCCTGCTTAAGAGAAATGTGCAGTGTATAGTGTACACAGTGAGTCTTGCCATGTATATTCACTGTGACATCTCCATGTGGTGTTGGCTACAACACTGTCATTTGCAAATGAATGAAACTAAAAATAAGTATTTAAGTCAGCACAGCAAGATGATGTATGACAGTGCAACGCACCATGTGAACATTCTCCAAAGTAATCATACACAACTGTGTTTTGTAAAGATTCATTTCATTAATTCAACTGATTCTTGAACATTTCTATTATATTCTGACCAACACTATTAGCAGCCATATGCACTTGTCTGTTCGTGTCTAAAAACACTACATCATGTGTGCTTGTCTGCAATAATAAAAGAAAAACCCCATCCCAGGGACAGATTGCAGTTGCTAAATAATTTGAGGAGTGGTGATCAAAGAAGCTTTACTGTTTGAAAAATAAACATGTACAGTATGTTCAAAAATTAAAGATTCAACCATGGCTGTGTTCCAAAATGCTTACGTGTGTTCTATGTAGAGCGTATAGCGAGTATGGAAGTCAACTGTCATTTTTCAAGTGCGATTCCAAAAAACATAAGAACGCGAAATGGCAAGCATGGGAGCAAACTTCTTCATTCCCTTCGCAAGGGAGTGTCACGAATGTGTGTAGGAACGGACCAAGGCGCAGCGTGAGTATCGTTCCACATCTTTTATTTGAATGTGAAACTTTGCAAGACAAACTATAAACTATAAACAATAAACAAACCATGATGACAGCGGTGCAACATGCACTAACTCAAAAATAATCTCCCACAAACACAGGTGGGAAAAACAACAACTTAAATATGATCCCCAATTAGAGACAACAATGACCAGCTGCCTCTAATTGGGAATCATACAAAAACCCCAACATAGAAAAAATAAACTACATTTAAGTCATTTAGCAGACGCTCTTATCCAGAGCGACTTACAAATTGGTGCATTCACCTATAATATCCAGTAGAACAAACACTTTACAATAGTGCATCTAAATCTTTTAAAGGGGGGGGGGTTAGAAGGATTACTTTATCCTATCCCAGGTATTCCTTAAAGAGGTGGGGTTTCAGGTGTCTCCGGAAGGTGGTGATTGACTCCGCTGTCCTGGCATCGTGAGGGAGATTGTTCCACCATTGGGGTGCCAGAGCGGCGAACAGTTTTGACTGGGCTGAGCGGGAACTGTGCTTCCTCAGAGGTAGGGAGGCGAGCAGGCCAGAGGTGGATGAACGCAGTGCCCTTGTTTGGGTGTAGGGCCTGATCAGAGCCTGAAGGTACGGAGGTGCCGTTCCCCTCACAGCTCCGTAGGCAAGCACCATGGTCTTGTAGCAGATGCGAGCTTCAACTGGAAGCCAGTGGAGTGTGCGGAGGAGCGGGGTGACGTGAGAGAACTTGGGAAGGTTGAACACCAGACGGGCTGCGGCGTTCTGGATGAGTTGTAGGGGTTTGATGGCACAGGCAGGGAGCCCAGCCAACAGCGAGTTGCAGTAATCCAGACGGGAGATGACAAGTGCCTGGATTAGGACCTGCGCCGCTTCCTGTGTGAGGCAGGGTCGTACTCTGCGAATGTTGTAGAGCATGAACCTACAGGATCGGGTCACCGCCTTGATGTTAGTGGAGAACGACAGGGTGTTGTCCAGGATCACGCCAAGGTTCTTAGCACTCTGGGAGGAGGACACAAGGGAGTTGTCAACCGTGATGGCGAGATCATGGAACGGGCAGTCCTTCCCCGGGAGGAAGAGCAGCTCCGTCTTGCCGAGGTTCAGCTTGAGGTGGTGATCCGTCATCCACACTGATATGTCTGCCAGACATGCAGAGATGCGATTCGCCACCTGGTTGTCAGAAGGGGGAAAGGAGAAGATTAATTGTGTGTCGTCTGCATAGCAAAACTAGAACACAACATAGAAAAAATAAACTAGATAAACCCCCCAGTCACGCCCTGACCTACTCTACCATAGAAAATAAGAGCACTCTATGGTCAGGACGTGACAGGGAGGCTATCCCATGACACCTTGCGACACATCGAAAATTCCCAAAACCTCAGAAATAATGAGACTGAAGTACCCGCTTGGGAGAAAATGTTCTAGAGGAATAAGGAATCATTTTGGTAAATGTAAGTGTTAGGTGTATTTATTCTCCAAATGATGTTAAGATGTTCAAATTACTTTTCATATGAATTTTGAATTAAAATGTTGAGTCACTGCTGTTTATCAGCCTGCTAGCCAGGCTAAGCTCGTCGGACGCGATTGTTTACCTAACATTAGCTCACTTTCTTCTTGTCACTTTCCTCTCCCCCTGTGTTTCACCATTGCATGTAAAGAAACACATTTGAATCATGAAATGATAAATTAAAAATAAATAGGTGACAACTTGATCAAGCCTATAAATATGCAAACAAAAATACAAAACCATTGCACATTAACAAAGGTAGTTGAGGTTCCTTTTTGATCAATGAGGTTCATTTCTCCTCCCTTGGCCTTATATTTATGCTCTGTGCTCCTCAGGTTGAAGCACATCCCACCCCATTACCCAGACAGAGGCAAAGAACTTGGGAACCTCCCGTCCACCAGAAAAATCACTCTATCCCAGGAGTTTATTCAGCAGTGTGAAACATCACTATGTTAGAAGTAGATCCCCACATCATTCTCTATCATGCAGAATTGTCAGCTCATTGTAACATATGAAGCTCATTCTAAAATATAGACGTCAGTGATTTCTGCCCCAGGTTACTGCACTCTGCAAGTTTTTTATACCTGCCCAACAAACCCTATGTTCAACTATTCATCATCTTCAATTTAGACCACAATTAGTTTAATGAGGTGTTCGTGAAAGGCTGGATCAAAAACCTGTGAACTCCTGTCCTGTGTATAAAAAAACCTGTGGCTGTCATGACACAATTTTCCCTCATTTACTGAATAAACTTTACAATGTTAATCTCCTTGTTGTCCCACACTTGGGGATGCTAAAAAGTTTATTCTACTGAGCCATTTACTTTATGGTCATATTATCTTTTATTTTGTTATTGTTGTTGCATTGACTGTGTTGTAAGGATTCATGCACAGATACAGGAAAACCAATAAAAGGGTTAATATTTATAAAAAATGACAAGTGTTGACGTCTCCCCACAGTTCTGGATTTGAGGCCTGGGCATCTGGGAACTAGAGATCACCAATATAATCCCCTGCAAGGAGAGAGAAAGACATTAATAATATTATCATAGCATATTCAAACCAAGCTATCTTGAGCATCAGTTTAATTTAATAATATGCATGGGTATTATAGTTGTATGAATTTATCACAATGCAAGCTTGCCCATTGGAAATAAAACATCAGCAATCACAACGCAATGCAATATTATTGTGGCTTCACAATGAAACACCACTATTCTGGCTATTTATCATTCTTAAACAGTAAGCAAAGTAGCGTATTTGGCTTTTTTCATTTAATTTTTTAGCTCAAGCCTCTGTACAATGTATGAAAGATGACCTCACAGTATCAGTCAAAAGTTTTGACGCACCTACTCACTCAAAGGTTTTTATTTATTTTTACTATTTTCTGCATTGTAGAATAATTGTGAAGACATCCAAACTATGAAATAACACATATGGAATCATGTACAGTTGAAGTTGGAAGTTTACATACACTTAGGTTGGAGTCATTAAAACTCGTTTTTCAACCACTCCACAAATTTCTTCTTAACAAACTATGGTTTTGGCAAGTCGGTTAGGACATCTACTTTGTGCATGACACAAGTATTTTTCCAACAATGGTTTACAGACAAATTATTTAACTTATAATTCACTGTATCACAATTCCAGTGGGTCAGGAGTTTACATACACAAAGTTGACTGTGCCTTTAAAAAGCTTGGAAAATTCCAGAAAATGATGTCATGGCTTTAGAAGCTTCCGATAGGCTAATTGACATAATTTGAGTCAATTGGAGGTGTACCTGTGGATGTATTTCAAGGCCTACCTTCAAACTCAGTGCCTCCTTGCTTGACATCATGGGAAAATCAAAATTAATCAGCCAAGACCTCCACAAGTGTGGTTCATCCTTGGGAGCAATTTCCAAATGCCTGAAGGTACCACATTCATCTGTACAAACAATATTATGCAAGTATAAACACCATGGGACCACGCAGCCATCATACCGCTCAGGAAGGAGACACGTTCTATCTCCTAGAGATGAACATACTTTGGCGCGAAAAGTGCAAATCCATCCCAGCCGTGAAGCACGGGGGTGGCAGCATCATGCTGTGGGGGTGCTTTGCTGCAGGAGGGACTGGTGCACTTCACAAAATAGATGGGGGAAATGATGTGGATATATTGAAGCAACATCTCAAGACATCAGTCAGGAAGTTAAAGCTTGGTCGCAAATGGGTCTTCCAAATGGACAATGACCCCAAGCATACTTCCAAAGTTTTGGCAAAATGGCTTAAGGACAACAAAGTCAGGTATTGGAGTGGCCATCACAAAGCCCTGACCTCAATCCCATCAAAGATTTGCGGGCAGAACTGAAAAAGGGTGTGCAAGCAAGGATGCCTACAAACCTGACTCAGTTACACCAGCTTTGTCAGGAGGAATGGGCCAAAATTGACCCAACTTATTGTGGGAAGCTTGTGGAAGGCTACCCGAAATGTTTGACCCAAGTTAAACAATTTAAAGGCAATGCTACCGAATACTAATTGAGTGTATGTAAACTTCTGACCCTGGGAAAATGATGAAAGAAATAAGAACTGAAATAAATCACTCTACTATTATTCTGACATTTCACATTCTTAAAATAAAGTGGTGATCCTAACTAACCTAAGACAGGGTGTTTCTACTAGGATTAAATGTCAGGAATTGTGAAAAACTGAGTTTAAATGTATTTGGCTAAAGTGTATGTAAACTTCCGACTTCAACTGTAATAACCAAAAAGGTGTTAAACAAATCAAAATTTGAGATTCTTCAAATTAGCCACCCTTTGTCTTGATGACATCTTTGCACACTCTTGGCATTCTCTCAACCAGCTTCATGACGTAATCACCTGGAATTAACAGGTATGCCTTGTTAAAAGTTAATTTGTGGAATTTCTTTCCTTCCTATTGCGTTTCAGTTGTGTTGTGACAAGGTAGGGGTGATATACAGAAGATTTCTCTATTTGGTAAAATACCAAGTCCATATTATGGAAAGAACAGCTCCAAAAATCTAAGGGAAACTACTGTCCAGCATTAGTTTAAGATATGAGGGTCAGTCAATCAAGAACATTTTAAGAACTCTTCAAGTGCAGTCGCAAAAACCATCAAGCGCTATGATGAAACTGGCTCTCATGAGGACCGACACAGGAAAGGAAGACCCAGAGTTACCTCTCCGCAGAGGATAAGTTCAAAGAACGCAGAACGCAAGTGCACATTTTGGAACACAGCAAGTGTCTCACAATACAATATAATCCATTGAGGTATCTTTCCTTTATTTTTTTTTAGTGCTCGCTTTGCTGAGATTGTTTGATACAATGGCATTGTTTTGTAGTGTAGCCTGAAAGCCAAGCCAGTTAGACTAAGACTGTCACATCCTGACCAGCAGAGGGAGTATTGTCTTAGTATTTTGGTCAGGGCGTGGCAGCAGGGTTTGTGTTGTATGGTTTTTCTAGTATGTCTGTTTCTTTGTTGGTCTGTGTGGCTCCCGATCAGGAACAGCTGGTTATCGTTGTTCCTGATTGGGAGTCATATATTAGGATTGTGTTTTTCACCTGGGGTTTGTGGGTTGTTGTTTTTGCATTGCGTTGTGTATAGCCTGCAAAACTGTTCCTGTTGGTCATTGTTTCTTGTTTTTTCATGGTGTTCACATTTAATAAAATATAATGATGAGCACGCAACCCGCTGTGTGCTGGTCCACTTTTTCCGACAGCGATTTCTCTCCATATCTTCAGACGAAGAGGAGCGTGACAGAACAACCCACCAAACAAAGACCAAGCAGCAGAGAAAGGAGCAGGTGGATTATAAGGACTATCGAGAGAAATGGACATGGGAACAGATTCTGGCCGGAGAAGGCCCGTGGAGGAAGGCTGGTGAGGACCGGGAACGCTACCGGGGAACACGACTGGCGAGGAAGCCGGAGAGGCACCCCAAGACATTTTTGGGGGGGGCAAACGTGTAGTTTGGCTATGCCAAGGAAGATCCATAAGCCAGCTACCCGTGATTATATGGAGGAGCGTATGGAGTGGAGGGCGCCGTGTTTTGCTGAGGTGTGCACAATCTTGCCCATACGCACGCACAGTCCGGTGCGAGCTATTCCAGCCCCTCGCAGATGCCGTGCTAGAGTGGGCATCCAGCCTGGTAGGAGGATGCCTGCGCAGCGCGTCTGGTCGCCGGTACGCCTCCTAGGACCAGGCTACCCTGCGCCCGCTCTATGCACGGTAACCATCAAGACCCTGCACAGCCCAGTTCGCCCTGTACTAGCACCCCGCTCGTACAGGGCTGCTAGTTCCATCCAGCCAGGACGGGTTGTGCAGGAGGTGCGATCTAGGCCACCTGTGCGCCTCCATGCCCAGTCTTTCCGGTTCCCACCTCTCGTGCTAACCCAGAAGTGAGTACCTCCAGTCTGGCACGACCAGTACCAGCACCACGGATCAAGCTTCCCATGAGTCAGCCTAGTCCTATTCAGCCTGTTCCCGCTCCTCGCACTAGTCCTGGGGTACGTGTATCCAGCCTGGTACCTCCTCTACCAGCCCCACGCATCAGGCTTACAGTGCCTCGTCCAGAGTGTCCGGCATCAGTGCCTCGTCCAGAGTGTCCGGCAACAGTGCCTCGTCCAGAGTGTCCGGCAACAGTGCCTCGTCCAGAGTGTCCGGCAACAGTGCCTCGTCCAGAGTGTCCGGCAACAGTGCCTCGTCCAGAGTGTCCGGCAACAGTGCCTCGTCCAGAGTGTCCGGCAACAGTGCCTCGTCCAGAGTGTCCGGCAACAGTGCCTCGTCCAGAGTGTCCGGCAACAGTGCCTCGTCCAGAGTGTTCGGAACCGGGTGCGACGGCCCACTGTCCGGAACCGGGTGCGACGGCCCACTGTCCGGAACCGGGTGCGACGGCCCACTGTCCGGAACCGGGTGCGACGGCCCACTGTCCGGAACCGGGGGAGACGGCCCACTGTCCGGAACCGGGTGAGTCTACCCACTGTCCGGAACCGGGTGAGTCTACCCACTGTCCGGAACCGGGTGAGTCTGCCCGTGACCCGGAACCGGGTGAGATTGAAATTAACTATGAACTGTGTGAGTCTGCCTGCGACCCAGAACCGGGTGAGATTGAAATTAACTATGAACTGTGTGAGTCTGCCTGCGACCCGGAACCGGGTGAGATTGAAATTAACTATGAACTGTGTGAGTCTGCCTACAGCATGGAACCAAATGAGTCTGCCTACAACCCAAAACTGAGGGAGTCTGCCTACGGTCCAGAACCAAGAGACTATGTCGTCAGTCGGGTGGACAGGAGGCCAGAACCAGAGCCTCCTCCAGTGTAGGTGGGTTGGGGAGGGGGGGTGTAGCACAAGTGCCGTCGTTGACGGCAGCCACCCTCCCTTCCCTCCCTTTTTGTTTAGGGGGTATTTGTTTTTTTTTGTGGTATTGGGGGATTTTTTGTGTTTCTTTTGAGGTGCATTCGGGGTCTGCACCTTTAGGGGGGGTGATGTCACGTCCTGACCAGCAGAGGGAGTATTGTATTAGTATTTTGGTCAGGACGTGGCAGAAGGGTTTGTGTTGTATGGTTTTTCTAGTATGTCTGTTTCTTTGTTGGTCTGTGTGGCTCCCGATCAGGAACAGCTGGTTATCGTTGTTCCTGATTGGGAGTCATATATTAGGATTCCGTTTTTCACCTGGGGTTTGTGGGTTGTTGTTTTTGCATTGCGTTGTATATAGCCTACAAAACTGTTCCTGTCGGTCATTGTTTCTTGTTTTTTCATGGTGTAATAACATATAATGATGAGCACGCAACCCGCTGCGTATTGGTCCACTTTTTCCGACAGCGATTTCTCTCTCTCTATCTTCAGACGAAGAGGAACGTGACAAAGATTTCATAGGCTGAAATGACCTGTGGGAGACAATTCTATCATGCAGAGTTGGGTGTTTCTTGATTAAGATAACCTTATCCATAATACTCTTGGGGAATGCATTTGCTTAACAATACTAACCATGGGCTTATTGATTTAGTCGAAGATTGTGAGAAGTTCCCTCCTGAAGATTCTTAAAATCTGCTGTCTGTTGAAGATGGCAGGCTGGGAGCAGCACATCGTCAGCCGCAGAGCAGCGCCCCTGGAGCAGGTTAGGGGTTAAGTGCCTTGCTCAATGCCAGTGGGTTCATCAGGAAAGCATTGTCTTTGTTGTGATTATTCAGAGAGAGAAAGGTTATTTGGCATGAGCAAATATAGTCACATGACCCCACAACAGCTATCCTTTGGTACGACTGCTGGTCAGGCCATCGTTGGGAGAAAAGATGAGTGAGTTGCTGACTTGTTGCATGTTATACACCCAGTTTTAGATTATCCCCTGATATGGGGTCAATATTAGACCTCTTAGCCTGGCTTTGCAGAATGTCGACATGTGGCATTAAGAAGTGAAATAAATCCAAAAAGACATTGAGCTACCCATCATCCAAGAGTGAGAAATCCCTATAGTTGACTGACCAGAAGGAAGAACCAGAATGTTTATTCTGTGGTCTAATGTTTCTGGTGGCTTCCGTTTCTTTCATGACGGATACATACTCAATACACAAATGTTTTTGTGAAAGCAATTTTCTATTTTGCTACCTTGCCAACAAACAAGGGAGAAGAATAAGCTGTTAAGAGAGGAGAATTTGAATTCAATCAAGTATTTCTATATATAGCCTACACGTACTGTATTTGTCTATAGTCTTTGAAATTCCATGTCAAGCAATGGATTTAGAAATGAACTTGTTCTTCTGAGAAAATAAGAGCAACTGCAAAGTGATGATTACTAAGTCAATTATTCAAAGGCTTTGACAGCATAGTTGTGTCAAAGTAGTAATAAATTAGATTAAGTTTCCAATCACAAACCAACCCCTAGCCCTTATGCACTTGTGGAAACCTAGCCTAGACAAAATAGTGTAAAAGATGTCTTTCATATTATCAAAAGTACTTTGTTGATTCAGAATTTTCAGATCAGATTCTTTGTCCTCAATACGTCATGTTGTCATGTGTATTTTGCACATTTTGCATCTTGTATCTTTGTGATAAATCATCAGTTATATTCTCCTGTCATCTAAGATGTTCTCTTTGGACTTTTTAAATGCTGAGATAAAGGAGTGAGGTGGATTTTCTGTCTTCAGAAATCAAATCAAAGGTCCTACCCTTATATGAATCGGGGAAAGATACATAGGCTTACAGAATTTAGCACTTTTATCTAGGATATACAAATAGGCTATCTGGTATCTCAGCCTCCCCATCCTCACCCCCATACTGGCTTCCACGGTTGTGCAAACCCCAGGTCCTCTGTATAATGTCGCCTCAATTAGACGCTCTGGAGACTGGGGCTGTTTCATTGGCGAACCAAGTGTATCAACATTTTCATATTTGGTACAATTACTTCACAACCAAGACAGGCCCTCGGCCATGAGAGAAATTAGTTACCCTGCAATAACAATCTCCATTAGTTCCACTCTCTCTGCTTTCCAGCTGGACTGGGATGAGGGTCAGTATCTCATGATTGTAGCAGAACAGTCCAAACTGGAACCGGTACAGCTCGCTCCCAAACAAAATTGTGGAAACCTGTATATCCCTCAATTATGTCTGTGAGAGGAACCAAAGCATGTAGACTAAACTGAGTAGAGATGGGCAATGTCAATGAGCCAGGAGTGTATGAAGTAATATGGGGTTTTATATTCAACCTTTCCTACCTTTTCCTAGTACCCAATCCTTTGTTCAATTTCAGCACCATGCCGCTGTCCTCAAGTGCTGGCCAGTCTCTACGGGGCTCAAACCATTTCAGCACCATGGCACTGTCCGAAATGCATAGTCAGTTTACTAAAGGGAGTTTAATTCCCTCAACTACTCAACCAAATATGGCTTTAATGAATTTAAAATAATGCTTTCCCTAACTTAAGTTATCCCAATCCCAAGCATCCATTTGTATGCACTTTTCTCTATGTTTAGTCTGACCTTGAACATTGCCCTTTCCTGCAGTCAAATGACCTAGAGGCATCATGGGTGGAATATCTTTCACAATTTCATATTAATCAACATTATTTCAACAAACCTATCAAATCCGGTGTCTCTGTCAAACAGTTTTGTTATTTCAGTCTACTGTGATGTATATAATAGTGGGATGCCAAATCAAAATTTAATACATTTCAACTATATCTGACATAGTACAGGTGTCTTCTTTTTTAAGCCCATAACCATGTGTGTGAAGTGTATACTTTTGTTTCTAAGTAGATTTGTTTAAGACAACCTAGAAACACTCTGTGACCCTGATTTAGCCCACTGCAGTGAAAGGTTTTAAGCATGAGAATAGCATGCTATGCCCCCGCTATTCATTTGGGGTGGAGATCAAAGAAATTAAGGCGTGGCAGAGGTGTGTCTACAGATATGCCGTATTCTGACCTTGACTTAATTCCTCCATTATTCCACCACCTTTATACGCGACGAAACAATGAATAAGGTTGAGCAACCTGTCGGGTACAAATGGAACAACATCTCCTTTTTTTCCCCAATAGAAATAACACCATTCTACATGCATTATAATTTACAAATTGATGAGAGCTAAGTAAATTAGTAATCTGTTTGGGTAAGGGAATTGTAAATCAAAATAATGTCACCTTATGATCGTTGGAGACAAATGTGAAACCAGTCATATTTCAGCAACTGAAAAGCATAAACCAGTCATATTTCAGCAACTGAAAAGCATAAACCAGTCATATTTCAGCAAACTGAAAAGCATGTCAACATGACAGGTGTTTCGGCCTCTTTTCCACAGTGAAGTGAAACTAGATGTTGTTATTCAGATATTTATTTATTATAGGCCTATGGCTTCAGAATTTGTTGGGGTGAAATTTGGAGCACCAAGCCGAGATTGTAGCCTATGGAAACCTGTGCCCACTGATACTACCAAGTTGTTTTTATGGGCTCTGGAATGTTTGAATTATATGCCCCGATTTTTTTTTCTATGATGTAAGATATTAGCCACTGTTGTTAGCCACCGTCAGTAATTCCCACATACATAATAACTGTCACTTTGGTGCAGTGACTGTTTCTTTCAATTTGTAGCCTACATTTTGCATCAGTCTATTACATCGTTAGTTTTCCTTTCTTTTCTCGGTCAAGTCCGTGTGGTTGTTCCTGAGGGTCACTACACTATCAGAAATGGTTTAGATTTGCTCCTAAAGGGGTACAACCGATTGTCACTGTGGTACCCTATAAGATCCTCCTTTGTAATTGTACTTATAGGTACATAATTGTACCCCAGTTCATACCTCTGATAGTACTTTAATCCAGAGGTACAAAAGCATGTTTTTGCCTTTTATATATTACCGCCAAAGAGACAAAGCCTTATGAGTGTCAAAAATGTACTTCTACCATAGACCACTTAAACTGGTACAACACTAACTCGCACGGGTGGCCAAAAATAATGATCTGAAAGTCACCCCCCCACCAAGCCACAACTCCACTATAGTTTTCCAGTGTGCCTTGCCTTTTTGAATGAATTGTAGAGTTACCACTCATCACTGTATTTGTTAGTGACAGAGACATTTTCAGTCCTGTGGCCTTCACCAGGTGAGTTTCTAGGCATACATTATCATTAAAATGAAACTCTTTATGACAATACATGACATATCTCATAAGGCTAGTTTTACCTTAATACAGTGGCCTGCATCAGGCCTGCAAGTATGCCTGCAAATTAAATTCCCAGATAAAAAAAAAAATCCTGGTTGAAAGATTTCCTGCTTATTCCCTCCCGTTTCCAGGAATCCTCCAATTGGGATTTCTGGAAAAAACCTTGGAAGTTTGGGAAAGGTACCACCATTTTCCAACCCTACCTGTAAGTCACATTATGCTGGCTTGCAAAGTGATTTGTTATTACTATTGGAATGCAGCCAGAGTTAGGATCTCCAAGAGTTGGAATTTTAATTCATAATGACTGTCAGGGTCAGGAAAATTGTAAGGAGACTACCGAAGCCATTTAAACTGGAACTGCCATTTCAGTACTGGGTGCAAAAATCTAATTAACTGATTGGAATAATTTGCAAAAATGTATGTTATCTTATGCTACACAAAGATAAATGAATCAATCAATGTACTTGCAAAAGCAAAGATATAAATTGGGAAAGAAATGTACCTGCAGTAAAGCATGCTATATGAGTATGATAAGTATGGTACACATGTGCCTTTTTAGGGTACCACCCTAGTGACAAAGCTGTTAGTTCATTTTATGAGGAAAGAATTCATCATTGTATCTTTATGGTGAGTATTAAGGGTACACAGAATTAGTTTGTACCCTTGGAAACAGAAATGTACCTTCACATTCTACCCTTTTTTCTGAGAGTGAAATGGGGTATAAATATCATACCCCCCAAAAAAATGCTATGTCTTGGGGGTAGGATATTTATGCGTCTAACTTTCTCACTCATTGTTATTCATGATTAATTCAGGATTATCCATAATCATGGCAGCATCCACATTAATGTAGAAGTATTTGGAAACATATTATATTGTGTCTTACAATAAAAGTGACTCCAATATGACATAGTACATTATTTACTATTCATTTCTATTAGGCACAAAATCATTTGAAACCCAATCTAAACAAACAGCAAATACATCCAACAAGTTTGTTGTCACAAACTTAATGTAATCATTGTGTGCTAGGAATATGTGACCAAATACTAAACTTTATACTACTTTAATATACAGTACCAGTCAAAAGTTTGGACACACCTACTCATTCAAGGGTTTTTCTTTATTTTTGCCTTGTTATGAGGGACGCATTCCAGGTGACTACTTCATGAAGCTGGTTGAGAGAATGCCAAGAGTGTGCAAAGCTGTCATCAAGGCAAAGGGTAGCTACTTTGAAAATGTTTTTGTTTCCACATGATTCCATATTTGTTATTTTATAGTTTTGATGTCTTCACTATTATTCTACAATGTAGAAAACAGTACAAATAAATAAAAACCATTGAATTAGTAGGTATGGCCAAACTTTTGACTGGTACTGTACGTATACAGTGAGGGAAAAAAGTATTTGATCCCCTGCTGATTTTGTACGTTTGCCCACTGACACAGAAATGATCAGTCCATAATTTTAATGGTAGGTTTATTTGAACAGTGAGAGACAGCATAATGTTTCCACCTCCATGTTTGACGGTGGGGATGGTGTCCTTGGGGTCATAGGCAGCATTCCTCTTCCTCCAAACACGGCGAGTTGAGTTGATGTCAAAGAGCTCCATTTTGGTCTCATCTGACCACAACACTTTCACCCAGTTGTCCTCTGAATCATTCAGATGTTCATTGGCAAACTTCAGACGGGCATGTATATGTGCTTTCTTGAGCAGGGGGACCTTGCGGGCGCTGCAGGATTTCAGTCCTTCACGGCGTAGTGTGTTACCAATTGTTTTCTTGGTGACTATGTCCCAGCTGCCTTGAGATCATTGACAAGATCCTCCCGTGTTGTTCTGGGCTGATTCCTCACCGTTCTCATGATCATTGCAACTCCACGAGGTGAGATCTTGCATGGAGCCCCAGGCCGAGGGAGATTGACAGTTCTTTTGTGTTTCTTCCATTTGCGACTAATCACACCAACTGTTGTCACCTTCTCACCAAGCTGCTTGGCGAGGGTCTTGTAGCCCATTCCAGCCTTGTGTAGCTCTACAATCTTGTCCCTGACATCCTTGGATAGCTCTTTGGTCTTGGCCATGGTGGAGAGTTTGGAATCTGATTGATTGCTTCTGTGGACAGGAGTCTTTTATACAGGTAGCAAACTGAGATTAGGAGAACTCCCTTTAAGAGTGTGCTCCTAATCTCAGCTCGTTACCTGTATAAAAGACACCTGGGAGCCAGAAATCTTTCTGATTGAGAAGGGATCAAATACTTATTTCCCTCATTAAAATGCAAATCAATTTATAACATTTTTGACATGCGTTTTTCTGGATTTTTTGTTGTTGTTATTCTGTCTCTCACTGTTCAAATAAACCTACCATTAAAATGATAGACTGATCATTTCTTTGTCAGTGGGCAAACGTACAAAATCAGCAGGGGATCAAATACTTTTTCCCCTCACTGTAAGTGAGTTTGTCCCAATACTAAGTGAGTTTGTCCCAATCCACTAAAATAGGGGGACTATGTACAAAAAGTGCTGTTCATCCCGATATTGATGAAAATACCATACATTTAAAGTTGGCAGTCTACACTTTAACTTCATAGTCATTGTATAATTTCAAATCCAAACTGTTGGAATACAGAGCCAAAACAACAGAAAATATGTCACTGGACCAATAACTTTGGATCTCACTGTATATTCTAGTGTGTCTGAAAACAAAGGTCTAATTAAAGGTACAAGGTATTTAAAGGGATTGCTTTAGATTAATGTATGAAAACCCTTTCGAATGAAAACTCCACGAGAAGATCTTTTGGCCAGCAACTGGGAGGGTTTTCAGAGGTTGAATTAAATGTATTCAGTGCGCACATGGTAACCACTCCTGCGAAGCAAGTAATACACCTGCATAAGGTCAGTCTGAATACCACCTACTGAGAAGTGCAAAGGAAAAGCATACTTTTATTACATCTGAATTGGGCCCATCTTGCAAAAAGTATGGGCCTATTGATGTCTCAAGTAAATTAAGCTAGAGCCAGACGCCTTTCCTACAAACTTCTCAGTTAGTATTCAGACTTACCTTATGTAGGTGCGTAACGGGCTTTGCAGGTGTGGTTCCCTTGTTGCCCTGAGTACATTTAATTCAACCACTGAAAACTCTCCCACTTGCTGGTCAACATACTGTCTTGTGGAGATTGCATTCAATGGTGTTTTCAGTACATTTATCTAAAGCCGTCCCTTTAAATTTGGTGAATATTTTTTATTTAAATGTTCTCAACCTACTCACTAGAATATACAGTGCCTTCAGAAAGTATTCATACCCGTTGATTTATTCCACATTTTGTTGTGTTACAGCCTGAATACAAAATGGATTAATGAAAATTAAAAATCCTATAATGACAAAGGGAAAACAAGTTTTTAGAAATGTTTGCAAATGTATTGAAAATGAAATATTTATTTTACATAAGTATTCACACCCCTGAGTCAATACATGTTAGACTCCCCTTTGGCTGTGATTACAGCTGTGACTCTTTCTGGATAAGTCTCTAAGAGCTTTGCACACCTGATCATTGATAAACTACAATTTTCAGGTCTTGCCATAGATTTTCAAGCATATTTAAGTCATAACTGTAGCCAGGCCACTCAGGAACATTCACTGTCTCCTTGGTAAGCAACTCCAGTGTAGATTTGGCTTTGTGTTTTAGGTTATTGTCCTGCTGAATTCATCTCCCAGTGTCTGGTGGAAAGCAAACAACCAGACAACTAGGTTTTCCTTTAGGATTTTGCCTGGCCTTAGCTCCATTCCTTATCTTTTTATTCTGAAAAACTCCCCAGTCTTTAACGATTACAAGCATACCCATAACATGATGCAGCCACCACTAAGCTTGAAAATATGGAGAGTGGTACTCAGTAATGTGTTCTATTGGATTTGCCCCAAACGTAACACTTTGTATTCAGCACAAAAAGTGAATTGCTTTGCCAGTTTTTTTGCAGTATTACTTTAGTGCTTTGTTGCAAACAGAATGCATATATTGGAATAATTTTATTTTGTACTGGCTTCCTTTTTTTCACTCTGTCAACTAGGTTAGTATTGTGGAGTAACTGCAATGTTGTTGATCCATCCTTAGTTTTCTCCTATCACAGCATTAAACTGTTTTAAAGTCCCCATTGGCCTCATGGTGAAATCCCTGAGCGGTTTCCTTCCTCTCCGGCAACTGAGTCAGGAAGGACGCCTGTATCTTTGTAGTGATTGGGTGTATTGATACACCATCCAAAGGGTAATTAATAACTTCACCATGCTCAAAGGGATATTCAATGTTAGCTTTTTTACCCACCTACCAATAGGTGCCCGTCTTCGCGAGGCACTGGAATAATTCCCTGGTCTTTGTGGTTGAATCTGTGTTTGAAATTCATTGCTTGACTGAGGGACCTTACAATTATCACTAAGTTAGGGGTACAGTGATGAGATATTCATGAAAAATGATGTTAAACACTTTTATTGCACACAGAGTAAGTCCATGCAACTTATTGTGACTTCTTAAGCACTCCTGAACTTATTTAGGCTTGCCATAGCAAAGAGGTTGACATTTCAGCATTTCATTTTTTATTAATAAAAAATGTAGACAAACATTATTCTACTTTGACATTGTGGTATTATGTGTAGGCCAGTCGCCAAAAGTCTCAATTTAATCCATTTTAAATTCAGGCTGTAACACAATAACATTTGTAGAAAAAAAGTCAAGCGTGTGAATCCCTTCTGAAGCACTGTATGAACAGAACGGTTCAGAATATTAGGGATAAATGAAAGAAAGCCATATAAATACACAGATATTCGTCTCCTTTTCAGCACCAATTGGTAGATAAAATACTCTGATCTTGCATATTATTTAGGGTTAGGAAATGGTTTATTAATAATAACAAAAATGGTTTGGCTAGCCTTTACACACTAAATATATCGGTGAATCAAAAATACAGTGGTTTGATTACTGTAACTCTGGCCTATGAGGACACACAGAGTTCTCTCAGAGGCTGTTATTCTGCTAATATATTCCCTGCATAGTCATCACAAGACAATTTGTTCAGGGGAGCCTCTGCATCAGACAGACAGGGCAGTGTGTTGCTATCGGTTGTATGGCTAAAACAGGGAGAAGGAAAAGCCTATGAGCAGCGGGCTGTACGTGTCTGTTAGTTTTCTTGCTCCACATATTTTGAATGATCTCAAATACATTTTGAATAGATGCGTTAGTGTCCCTACAGTATTTCAGGCAATGGACAGAGGATTTTTGTAACGAAGAATGTGTTTGTTTAAGTTGACTGTGTTTTTATGTGTTTTATATTGTGTTTTATTTTTTATGTATTTTATGAAATTGTATATGCAGGCCTCCCTCGTAAAAGATACACTGGTCTCAATGCTGACTCCCTGATTAAATACAGTTCAATTAATAATAAAACAAGCAAGGTGTCTCAGAGTGAATCACTTGTAAAGGACCACCATTGGTAACAATGTCTGATGCCAGGATGACAGCTCTAATAATTTAGTGTTGTGTATGCCTGACTAGATAAATCCTTCATAATGTGATGCTTGGGGATATTGTACTCCCAGGGGTTGGAACTTACTGTAAAATACCTTCTGGCCTGTAGGATTACAATTGTGTTTTTGAAACTACAATTGGCCATGGTCCAGCCTTTTGTAATGCAGACATGCTGCAACCCTCTGCAGCAGCCTCTTTCTATATACTGATCTATCCACTTGAGCAGAGGTGGTAAATCTTGGTCATGTAACGTGGGTCGTATAAAGGGGACCAAGGCGCAGCGTGTAGAGTGCTCATAATTACTTTAATGATGACACTTAAACAGAAAAAAACAAAATGACAGCCAACAGTTCTGTCAGGTACTACTTACAAAACGGAAAACAACTACCCACAAAACACCATAGACAAACCCCAACTTAAATATGATCTCCAATTAGAGACAACACGAACCAGCTGCCTCTAATTGGAGATCATCCCAAAACTCAACCTAGAAATAGAAAAACAAGAACAAAACATAGAAACAAAAAACAGACTGCCCACCCATATCACAACCTGACCTACCTAACCAGAGAAAAAACAGCTCTCATAGGTCAGAGCGTGACAGTACCCCCCCAAAGGTGCGGACTCCCGGCTGCAAACCTGAACCTATAGGGGAGGGTCCGGGTGGGCATCTGTACTCGGCGGCGGCTCTGGTTCGGGGCGTAGCACCCCCACTGCCCGCTGATCCCCCCGCTTCTGTATGTCCAGAGGAACCAGACCATGGATCATCGCCGGAAGCTTTGTACCACCAACCGCCGCTGAAGACTCTAGGCTAAAGGCTGCCGCTGAAGGCTCTGTGCTGCAGACCGCCGCTGACGGCTCCGGACCGGGGAGCGTCGCCGGAGGCTCCGTACCGGTGAGCGTCGCCGGAGGCTCCGGACCGGTGAGCGTCGCCGGAGGCTCCGGACCGAGGAGCGTCGCCGGAGGCTCCGGACCGAGGAGCGTCGCCGGAGGCTCCGGACCGAGGAGCGTCGCCGGAGGCTCCGGACCGAGGAGCGTCGCCGGAGGCTCCGGACGGAGGAGCGTGGCCGGAGGCTCCTGACTGGGAAGCGTCATTATCGGTTCCGGACTAGTGACCGTTGCTGCTGGCTCAATGCCATGGATCATCTCTACAGATTCTGCGCCATGGATCATCACAGGAGGCTTCATACCATGGATGATCCCTACAGGCTCCGGACCATTTATAATCCCTTCAGGCTTTTTGCCAAGGATTATTTCTACAGGCTCCGGGCCATGGATTACCTCTAGAGGCTTCGTGCCATGGAACATCCCTACAGGCTCTGGGCCATGGATCATCACTAGAGGCTTCGTGCCATGGATCATCTCTATAGGCTTCGGACCATTGCTTATCACTGGAGGCTTAGATCGTGGAGCTGAAACAGGTCTCACCGGACTAGGAAGACGCACTGAGGACCGAGTGCTCAAAGCATACACCGG
Organism: Salmo trutta; assembly: GCF_901001165.1. Taxonomy (NCBI): domain Eukaryota; kingdom Metazoa; phylum Chordata; class Actinopteri; order Salmoniformes; family Salmonidae; genus Salmo; species Salmo trutta. The sequence continues at coordinate 16,447,600 of NC_042963.1, read as the reverse complement.
CCGTACTGGGCTATGGAGGCGAACTGGAGGGAGAGTGCGAGGAGCAGGCACAGGACGTACTGGATTACGGAGGCGCACTGGAGGGAGAGCACGATGAGCAGGCACAGGACGTACTGGGCTACGGATGCGCACTGGAGAGAGAGCGCGAGAGGCAGGCACATGCTCACCACAATAAGCACGGGGAGTTGGCTCAAGTCTCAGTCCTGGCCCAGCCAAACTACCTGTGTGCCCCCCCCCCCCCCAAAGAAATGTTTGGGGGTGCCTCAGGTTCTTCCCCGGTAGGCTCCGATATCTCTCTATTACTTGCCCCCAAGTCCAGTTTCTCCTTTCTATCAACTCCTCACTTGACCAGGTGTCCATTTCTGCCCGGGCACGCCACTTGATCCAACCTGGGTAGTTCTGTAACGCGGGTCGTATAACGGGGACCAAGGCGCAGCGTGTAGAGTGCTCATAATTACTTTAATGATGACACTTAAACAGAAAACAACAAAACGACAGCCAACAGTTCTGTCAGGTACTACTTACAAAACGGAAAACTACCCACAAAACACCATAGACAAACCCCAACTTAAATATGATCTCCAATTAGAGACAACACGAACCAGCTGCCTCTAATTGGAGATCATCCCAAAACTCAACCTAGAAATAGAAAAACAAGAACAAAACATAGAAACAAAAAACAGACTGCCCACCCATATCACACCCTGACCTACCTAACCAAAGAAAAAACAGCTCTCATAGGTCAGAGCGTGACAGGTCATGAATGGCCGCAGATTTGACCAAACATTGCAGAAGACAGCAGACTTGGTCACCTATTTATGTCTGGCATCCTGTTACATAGATTTCAGTCAGAGCCTCCCTGTTAGGGTATAGGGGGCAGTATTTTCACGGCTGGATAAAAAAATGTACCCGATTTAATCTGGTTACTAATCCTACCCAGTAACTACAATATGCATATACTTATTATATATGGATAGAAAACACCCTAAAGTTTCTAAAACTGTTTGAATGGTGTCTGTGAGTATAACAGAACTCATTTGGCAGGCAAAACCCTGAGACAGATTCTGACAGGAAGTGGATACCTGATGTGTTGAATTGACTTTAAGCCTATACCATTGAAAAACAAAGGGGCTGAGGAATGTTTTGGCACTTCCTATTGCTTCCACAAGAAGTCCCCAGCCTTTACAAAGTGTTTTGAGTCTTCTACAGTGAGATCTGACCGAAGAAGAGACTTGGAACGGTGATGGCCCATTAGACACCTGGCGAGCGAGTTCATGTTGGGTACTCTCATTCCGAAACGTTTTAAAAGAGAACCCAATGGTCCGCCTTGAATTTTATTCATGTTCTGGTTAAAAAAGGCCCTAATGATTTATGCGATACAACGTTTGACATGTTTGAACAAACGTAAATATATTTTTTCGTTCGTGAAGTGAAGTGAAGTCCGGCTGGCTTAGATCATGTGCTAACAACACGGAGCTTTTTGGACATAAATGATGAGCTTTTTTGAACAAAACTACATTCGTTATGGACCTGGGATTCTTTGGAAGTGACATCTGATGAAGAGAATCAAAGGTAATGGATTATTTACATAGTATTTTCGATTTTAGATCTCTCCAACATGATGGTTAGTCTGTATCGCAATGCGTATTTTTCTGGGCGCAGTGCTCAGATTATTGCAAAGTGTGATTTCCCAGTAAGGTTAATTTTAAATCTGGCAAGTCGATTGCGTTCAAGAGATGTAAATCTATAATTCTTTGAATGACAATATAATATTTTACCAATGTTTTCTAATATTAATTCATTATTTTGTTGTCATGACTTGACTGCCGGTATTGGAGGGAAACGATTTCCTGAACATCAACGCCATAGTAAAACGCTGTTTTTAGATATAAATATGAACTTGATAGAACTAAAAATGCATGCATTGTCTAACATAATGTCCTAGGAGTGTCATCTGATGGAGATTGTAAAAGGTTAGTGCATAATTTTAGCTGATTTTATGGTTTTGGTGACGCCTGTCTTTGAAAAGACAATACATTACACACAGCTATTGTCAATGTACTCTCCTAACATAACCTAACTTTATGCTTTCCCCGTAAAACCTTTTTGAAATCGGACAACGTGGTTAGATTAAGGAGATGTTTATCTTTCAAAGGGTGTAAGTTAGTTGTATGTTTGAGAAATTTGAATTTTGACATTTATTTGGTTTCAAATTTGCCGCTCTTGAAATGCACCTGCTGTTGATAGGGTGCGCCACGGGTGGCACGCTAACGTCCCACATAGCCCCACGTAATTCAGGACGATATGAGTGGATTTATCCATGTCAAGACTAAGCACTGTTCACTTATTGATTAGCAAATGTGTCATTTAGGCTCAATTATCTTTTTCTGACACATACAATATATAGTCTATTGGATGTCTCTTTGTAAGTCATTTCTCAAAGAAGGGACATGGAATGATAAGCTATGTAGAGAAACTATCAAAACAGCCCCAAAATGACTCTTTTTCTTCGAGTAATAGCCCATTTGGCTGTTGCTTTCCTCAGGCATCTCCCTTTTGTAATATACACCATTGGTATAGAATATAAATTCATGTTAATTCTGCACCCCTTTGGCTTCCAATAAAGAACTACACAATTAGTGTGTGCGTGCGTGAGAGAGAGAGGTAAAGGTGACTTACAAGAGTGTTGCTGAAAAGAGATACCTACATACAGTACACCACAGAGTCATGGATGGATGATGGGACTTCTTTATGATCACATCACAATGGGCTGCTAATTGCAGCTATTGAGAACCCCGGGATGGCGCCTTGGGGGTTAAATGCATGCATATTGTTGCAACTCTGCTGGAATAATTGTCAGCTGGCAGCTGCTGATTGTCTCACTAGAATAACAGCTCAAGACAGCCCAATCACTCAGGGTCATATTATTTACGAAAATTGGCACTTGAATGTCAATAACAATAAATGGTACAGTTTTGTTTTATTTATTTATTTGCGCCAAAGAAAACAAGTGATAGACAACAGTACAGATAAAAAATGTCAATGGTGTGCAGGTGTGGTTGGAAGCCAAGGGCTTATATGAAAACCACAACCCTGGGAAAGCCATTCACATATAAAGGGTAAATGGAATAGTCATGGGCCTCTTCTCTACATGGAATTCAATGAACAGAACAATAGTCAATCAATAAAACATAACCTTTTCTGTATAATGTACACAAGTCTGACATTTGTCGAAGTAAGCAACAACCTGTAACAAGTCAAAACTGCTGAATCAAACGTCTCAAGTCAACATTTTCAGCCTACCATGGCAATGCCTTTACTATGCCACTGCTACAGAGGAAAACCTGATTATGAGGCCATTTTTGTGTCTCTAAGGATTCAGTCCATAGGACCAAATACTTTGAAACATTATCCTACGGCTGTCACCATAGGATAACCCTTTTTGGTTCCAGGTAGAACTTTTTGGGGTTCTATGTAAAACCCTCTGGAGAATGGGTTTTACATGGAATCCAATAGGGTTCTACCTGGAACCAAAAAGTGTTCTTCAAAGGGTTCTCCTATGGGGACAGCCGAAGAACATATTAAGGATCTAGATAGCACTTTTCTTCTAAGAGTGTATGTTCATCCTCTACCACATTACCATTTAATTATAATGCCAGTTATGAGGTATCAAATTAGTAATATACTATCCCAGCTGCTACATGTAAGCTTTAAAGTGGAACTGACAGCATTTTAGCAACAATACATCTTATACAAATCTGTTCATATACACCCCCAGGAAGAATATTGCATCTTTTTTTCACATTTTATGACAAGCGAGCACTTAGATATGGTCATTTACACATTTTCATAAATTCATAGAATGTTTGGAAATGACGTACCGTAAGGCATTTGCGAAAATTCTATAGCAATATATAGTGGGATAGCAGGCATGCGTTTGAACAATTAATAGACACTGCAGTAAATAAAACCAAATCAAAAGATTTGTCTTGTACAGGACCAGAGTCTAAGCAGACCAATGCTCCATAGCCAATCAGAGCTGAAATAGGCGTATGCAAATAAGCCATTTGCCACACAGGCCTTCCATCATTCACTTTCAACTGGACTGTGCGTTTACAGGCAGTAGCAACAGTGCGACTTTAGAGCTTTAGAATACACCTGAATGGATTTCTGCAAATATGTAAATACCATGGGAGTCCTCTTACATTTGGGAACTTCACATTCCTTCTGATCAAACAACCATGAAAAGGTAGGCTCTCTCTCCCTCAGTTGAGAATGCACATCAACAACAAGATCAACAACTAATGCTAGCCAGAGTGAGATAAGCTAAAATCTAACGAGGGAACATGAGATAAACCCTCTCAAAACTTATGCTAGTTTGCCGTCAAAATGATACTGAAACGATGGGGAATAGTGGCCTGCTCGTCCTTCTGCAGCTTGCCTGCCAATGCATGCTTCTCCCAACCCACTTTTTGACAACTGAATGGGAACTTACCTGCCTGCCCACTCATTTGATCAATGCCAAATACATTTGATAGACAACTAAGATATTCCAACTGTTGATAATATTCAAGTTCAGCATAGCTAGTTAGCAAAGCGATTGACATTACCTGCAAGCTAACCAAATGACACCTGCTTCTCTAGCTGTAGCCACTGAAAAACAATATGAGGGGAAAAAGTCGGACACTCAACCACTCCTCCAGTGACATGATATCCTACCAGAAGCTAACTACCGTGCTTCTACACCTGCAATGCTTGCATTTTTTTGTTGTTGCTGGGTTTCTGTACAGTACTTTGTGACATCAGCTGATGTAGAAGGGCTTCATAAATACATTTATTGATTTGATTGATTGAGCTAGCTAACATTAGGCTCCATGTTTTTAGCTTGCTAAATAAATAGCAAGCTATATCAATAGATACAACAAACCCAATGACAAAACATAACAAATTCATGGGCCAGACATAGTCAATTTGTTTTTACCAAAAAATTGCAAAGGAGACACAAACTGGCCATTTTCGGGACACACAAAAGCAGGACAATTTAAGTTTAATTCACTGATGCAAGTGCACCAGGCAGTAATTTTATAAAGTAGATGACTTACCTGTTGACTCATACTCACTTGCATGTCCCATTTGACCTGCGGGCCCTGTGTTAGACATGTACACTATAGCCTATTAGCCACGTTATGACTGAATTGTTATCCCTTACTAGTTTGACTGTATTAACATTCCAAGTCTTAGTTACAGTCGTCCGTTTTTGTTCAAAATATTGAGTTATTGAAACAGTGCATCCCGCATGGGTGGAGGCAGCAAACAATATAGACTACCGGTTAAAAGTTTTAGAACACCTACTCATTCAAGGGTTTTCCTTTATTTTTACTATTTTCTACATTGTAGAATAATAGTGAAGACATCAAAACTATGAAATAACACATATGGAATCATGTAGTAACCAAAAAAAAGTGTTAAACAAACCTAAATATATTTTATATTTGAGATTCTTCAAATAGCCACCCTTTACCTCTATGACAGCTTTGCACACTCTTGGCATTCTTTCAGCCAGCTTCACCTGGAATGCTTTTCCAACAGTCTTGAAGGAGTTCCCACATATGTTGAGCAATTGTTGGCTACTTTTCCTTTACTCCGCGGTCCAACTCATCCCAAACCATCTTAATTTGGTTGAGGTCAGGGGATTGTGGAGGCCAGGTCATCTGACGCAGCACTCCATCGCTCTCCTTCTTGGTAAAATAGCCCTTACACATCCTGGAGGTGTGTTGGGTCATTGTCCTGTTGAAAAACAAATGATAGTCCCGCTAAGCCCAAACCAGATGGGATGCTGTGGAATGCTGTGGTAGCCATGCTGGTTAAGTGTGACTTGAATTCTAAATAAATCACAATGTCACCAGCAAAGCATCCCCACACCATAAGACCTCCTCTTACATGCTTTACGGTGGGAAATATACATGCGGAGATCATCCGTTCACCCACACCGCATCTCACAAGGACACTGAATCCAATTTGGACTCCAGACCAAAGGACACATTTCCACCGGTCTAACATTGCTCATGTTTCTTGACCCAAGCAAGTCTCTTCTTCATATAGGTAACCTTAGTAGTTGTTTCTTTGCAGAAATTCAACCATGAAGGCCTGATTCACACAGTCTTCTCTGAACAATTGTTGTTGAGATGTGTCTGATACTTGAACTCTGAAGCATTTATTTGGCTGAAATTTCTGAGGCTAGTAACTCTAATGAACTTATTCTCTGCAGCAGAGGTAACTCTTGGTCTTCCATTCCTGTGGCGGTCCTTGTGAGAGCCAGTTTCATCATAGCGCTTGATGGTTTTTGTGACTGCACTTGAAGAATATTTTAAAGTTTTGACTGACCTTCATGTCTTAAACTAATGATGTCCTATTGTTTCGCTTATTTGAGCTGTCCGTGCAATAATATGGACTTGATCTTTTACCAAATAGGGGCATCTTCTGTATACCACCCCTACCTTGTCACAACACAATGGATTGGCTCAAACGCATTAAGGAAAGAAAGTCCACAAATTAACAAGACACACTTGTTAATTGAAATGCATTCCAGGTGACTACCTCACGAAGCTGGTTGAGGTTATGCCAAGCGTGTGCAAAGCTGTCAAGGCAAAGGGTGTCTATTTGAAGAATCTCAAATAAAATATATTTAGATTTTAATACTTTTTTTGGTTACTACATGAATCCATACATTTCATAGTTTTGATGTCTTCACTATTATTCTACAATGTAGAAAATAGTAAAAATAAAGAAAACCCCTTGAATGAGTAGGTGTGTCCAAACATTTGACTGGTACTGTACCCATTGATTCTTAAAGAATCTATCTTATAAAATGCCTCATGAGCTTGGGAGTGAAAAAAATAGAAATAAAGCAGGGAGTAAATCAATGGTCAGATTGTGAAAATAGCGACATTTTGGTTGTGACCTGATGTAACAGACGCTGGGAGTGGAAGCAAGGGGTAAGTTTAAGATAACAAGAAACATTGAACGATATAACGCAGGAGTCACGTCTAGACATGAACAAATGAATACAATACTGCCTGGGGAAAGAACCTAAGGGAATGCCAGATAAAGCAGAGGTAATGGAGTCCAGGTGTGCCTAATGATGAATGCCAGGTGTATGTGATGATGGTTCCCAGGACCGGTGGTTAGTAAACCGGCGACATTGAACGCTGGATGGGAGGAGCGGGAGTACATGTGACAGCAGGACAATGACGGCCCCGAGGATGAGGAGCGGGCTGGTCGGCGAAGATGGAAATCACAGATGATGTTGGGATCCAGAATGTTCTCCACCGGAACCCAACACCGCTCCTCCGGGCCGTACCCCTCCCAGTCAACCAGGTACTGGAGCCAACCCCCACGATGTTGGGAATCCAGAAGGGATCTTACAGCATAGGCGGGAGCTCCCTCAACGTCCAGGGGGAGCGGAGAGGTGTCGTGGGGGACAGTATTAGCCAGGGGACCAGGAACCATCTGCCTGAGAAGGGAGGCATGAAAAGAAGGTGAGATCCCACTGGGAAGCTGTAACCTATACGTCAACTCATTGACCCTCCGGAGAACCTTAAACAGCCCTACAAACCAAGGGATCAGCTTCTTGCAAGGCAGGCGGAGTGGGAGGTTCCTGGTAGAGAGCCAGACACAATCCCCTGGATGGAACACGGGGGTCTCACTGCGGTGGAGGTCTGCCTGCTCCTTCTGACGGTGGACGGCGCACTGGAGTCTCACTCGCTCCACACCTCTTCTGCATGCCTGAATCACTCATCAACCGCAGGAGCTTCGGTCTGGCCAGGGGTCCACGGAGACAGTCGGATGAAAACCCAGAACACACTGCAAGGGAGTCAGCCTGGTGGAGGAGTGACGTAATGAATTCTGGGCTTACTCCGCCCATGGAAGGAACAGGGCCCACTCTCCCTTCCGGTCCTGGCAGTGACTCCTCAGGAACCTCCCCAGCTCCTGGTTCATCCTCGCCACTTTCCCGTTGGACTGAGGCCTATACCCAGAAGGGAGGCTGACCGTGATCCCAATTTCTCCATAAAGGCTTTCCATACCCGTGATGTGAATTGGGGCCCACGGTCAGAGACAATGTCCTCCAGAAGGCTATAATGCCGGAAGACCTGCTGGAGTAGTGCCTCTGCAACCTGGAGAGCAGTAGGGAGACCAGAGAGAGGAATAAAACTACAGGTTTTATAAAAATCTATCCACAACCACCAAAATGGTCGTAAAACTGTCAGAAGAGGGGAGATCAGCGACAAAGTCAATAGATAAATGAGATCAGGGACGCTGAGGCACGGGAAAGGGGTTTCCCTGCTGGAGTGTGCAGGAGGGATTTGGTTTGAGCACATACGGAACAGGAGTTGACATAGTGACTAACAAGCTGTGCCAAGGTAGGCCACCAATACTTCTCTTGGGTAGTGCGAGAAATACCTGGATGTCCAGCAACGACAGCTGTGTGCCCCCAGGTCAGCAGCCGATCCCTTATTCCCGTGGGAACGTAGATGAGCTCAAGACAGTTAGTGGTAGTGGGTGCGGGCTCCCTATCCAGATCCTGGCGGATGTCCACATCTACATCCCAGACCACAGGGGCTACGACTCGAGAGGAAGGGATTATAGTGTTTTTTTTAACCTGGGCGATAAGTCAGCGTGAAGTCAAATCTTGTGATAAAAAGGGCACACCTTGCTTGGCGCAGATTCAGCCTCCTCGCTGTCCGTATGTACTCCAGGTCCCGATGGTCAGTGATGATGAATGGGTCCTTGGCACCCTCCAGACAGTGTCTCTACTCCTCTAATGCCAACTTCACCACCAGGAGCTCTTGATCACCGACATCGTAATTCCTCTCTGCAGGGGACAGTTTCTTAGAATAATATGCACACGGATACAATTTCTGTGGATTACCTTGTTGATGAGACAGAACTGCCCCCACGCCATCCTCTGAAGCGTCATCTGTTTCAGAATTGAACAGCATGAATTACTCAAATGCTCTGAATTGAAAATTGGCATACCACTTCCATTAAAATGTTTTTATTAACTGTGAAATATTAATTGTGCCATCTAAGTTTTGACATAATACATTTCTGGAAATTCCCCATGGCTTCAGCAAAATTATACTCCCATTTTTAATATCATAAAAATGTAGATGCATGATTCACTGTCTAATTTTAATGCTAGACATTTATACATGAAGCAAAAGGGGGTAGTTTGAGACATTGTACAACATACTGTACACCATACAGATGTAGTATACTGTATGTGATGAAATATTCTGTCTCCATGTTATCATCACAATCAAACATCATTGCTGCTGGGATAATTGATTATGACCAGATTATGGTTATTGATTAATAACTGACCATCTTAATTAATCTCTTTCATAATTTTGAATAGAGAGAGTCATTTCAGGTGAATATGTCTCATCTTTCCATAAGCTCTTTCCTCACATTAAAAATATGCATCTCATCAAATGCCTATCAGATGGAGAAGAGCAGTCCAGTCAGTGGATTTTAATTAAAGATGTGGCAGCCAGGGGGTTTGATCAAGACATTTACACAGATCAGACACAGACCCAAGTGTAATACCTCAGCCCCAGTTAGTCCGGGAAGGAGGACCCATCAAGACCTGGCACGTCCAGTAGAGGGAGCTACCGCCACGTGATGTAGACTCCATCTGTCACCAGGCCTCAACGAGTCTCCCCCTGGTGGCTTGTCCGCAGTACACCCCCACCCCAGCCCTGTCGGGGAAGGGGCGGTCATGAGTGCGATGTATGTCTCCCTTCTCGATAGGGCATCCGCGTTCCCATGTGTCGCCCCTGAACTGTGCCCAACAGAAACAGCGAAGTGTTGAAAGGACAAGAACCACCTGGTAACTCAATTGTTTGTGTCCTTTCCCCTGGTCATCCAGACCAGGGGAGCATGGTCTGTGACAAGGGTGAAGTCTGTGCCCAACAGGTAATACTTACACCAACTTCACCGCTAGACACTCTTTCTCGACAATCAAGTACTTATTTTCTCAGGGTATCAACTTCCTGCTTATGTACATGGGGGTGTTCCTCCCCATTGTGTACCTGGGACAGGATGGCCCCTAGTCCAGTGTCACAGGCAGCCGTCTGCACCAGCATCGGTACCTGGAAATTGGGCGTCATGCGAATCAGATGGGAAACCGGCTATAGTATCCCGCCAGCCCCAGGAAGGACTTCACCTGTGTCTTGGTGAGGGGAACGGCCCAGTCATGAATCACCTGGACCTACCGCTCCTGGGGCTTGATGTTCCCCCATCTGATCAAATATCCCAGGTGCTCCACATCCTCGAACAACAGCTTACATTTCTTGGGATTTGCGGTCAACTCGGCTCGCCTGAGCGCATCCAGAACCACCTGGAGGTGCGTCAGGTGCTCTTCCCAAACTTGGCTGTGGATGTTGATGTCATCCAAATAGGCCGCTGTGTACTGTTGGTGGGGTTGGATGACTCGGTCTATCAGCCGCTGGAACGTGGGCAGGGCTCCATGGAGACCGAATTGGAGGACCCGGTATTGGTGAATGCCGTCTTCTCCCGGGAAGAAGCTGCCAAGGGTACCGGCCAATATCCCTGGGTCAGGTCCAGTGTACTGATGTACCAGGCCTTTCCCAACCGGTCGATGAGCTCATCCACCCTTGGCATGGGGTAGACGTCGAACAAACTGATGTCATTCACCCCCTGGAAATCAATGCAGAAACAGACTACCTTCCAGTTTAGGCACCAACACGATGGGCCAGGTGCGGACGTGGTGTTCAATGAGGGTTGTTCAGCCCGGCTTCTTGGAAAACATAACCGCGTTCCGATTGATGAGGTCCCAGAGCACTTGTGGTAGGTCTCGATGTCATCATCCTCCATTAGCACAATTAAAAACTGATTGGGATGCAATTCTGTCTGCGTTTCTCCTTGAAGCTTACTGACTTCCTCAAGCAGGTGGACATTTTGTAGATGCTGTTCTTCCAGCGTTTGTTCCTGAATGTCCTGTTGGGCCCAAACGAACTGAGCTTTCAACTCGTCCATGCTGATACTGCATAAACGTCAACCCTGGACTGACCACGTTGTCAGACTTGCTCGCATTCTCCACCACTTGTGGCAGACCAGGGGGTTTGATCAAGACGTTTATACCGATCAGACACAGAACTAAGTGTGATACCTCAGTTTCAAGGGTGTTTATTTAAAACAATAAAGAAAGGGAACCTGTCTCCTCCAGGAGACCTCTTTCGTGTTACCGCCTTCTGGGCTCCAGGGAAGGCTGTCTCCTCTGGGGTAGAACACCGAGCCCCTTGGTTCTAGCAGACTGTGAGGACGACTATCCGGTAGCAACCTCTCACTACCTCCAACCCCTCTGTGTGCTGCCCTACTGGCAGCTTTATGGGCCCCGTACGGCTGGTGAGCAATCAGCCCCTTGATTACTCACCAGCCTCAATAAGCCCCAATTAGTCCTGGCCGGGGGACCCATTGAGACCTGTCACGTAAAGCAGAGGGATCCACCGATGCGTGATGTAGACTCTCTGTCACCAGGCATCGACGAGTCTCCCCCTGGTGGCATGTCCACAGTACGCCATAAAGGTTAAACAAATATCGCTGCTGCTGTAAATGGGCCAATGACGATGGAAATGCCCAAACAAGTTCTGTCTATTGCTTTGAATATACAACTACTTGGGGCAGACAAGCAAAGGAAGTTTAATGTTTTCAAACTAAGAGCAATTTTGTGAATAAAACGTGTGTTTAAAAGTTCAATGACCAGTTATCATTTTAAAGATATTGAAATGAAATGTCCTAACTTTCCCATTTTTCTGTACTGCTTGTGTATTTGTGTATGTATATTTGTATGCTGACCTCACAAAATTAATTTCCATATAAATGGACAATAAAGTATATTGTATCTTAATAACATAGCCACGATAATGCCCTGCACCGTGTGCAATATTCTGTAAAATACTTAATCTCTCTTGGTGTCTATATCATTTCAGGAGTTGTCCATTACAAAACTGATGACCATTCAGGCAATCCACAAAGCACCTATTACTGCAGCAACACACAAAACATACCGGGCACAATTAGGACCTATAAACCTCAGTCAGAGCCTACAGTCTCTGTGGCCCTGGCAGAACCTTTACTCCAGCCCCGAGCTGGGACACTCATGGAACATTGGTTAAATATGTCAGTCTGGACAGTCAAACAGTCCCTTAAAACAGTAATTGTCCTCCTATTGTTGATCTTGTTATATCTGTATCCTCGTCTGAATTACATCTGTTAACGTGGAGAGCCTTTCATCTGGAGTCATCTGCCTGGAGGTTTTGGTTGAATCTGCCCATGGCTCAGAGCTAACGACCCTCCAAAACCCTCATAATTACATCACTGAGGAGTGCAGTGAGCAGGCAGAGTGTTTATGGTCATGGCCCCTGACAGGGGGGACCTTTAAGGATCACTGGTGAGCCTGCTGCTTCCAAAACTCTAACGACACAGGATGAGACCCAGATGCAGATGGTTCGAGATCCTGATATTTATTAATAGACAAGGGGCAGGCAAGAGACAGGTCGAGGATAGGCAGAAGTTCGTAAACCGGGTCAGAGTCAAATAGGTACAGAATGGCAGGCAGAATGGTCAGAACCGGGAGGACTAGGAAAAACAGGCATACGGAAAAACACGCTGGTAGGCTTGAAGAGACAGACAAACAGAAAACGCAGCTATAAATACACAGGAGATAATGGGGACAAATGGGATCACCTGGTGGGGGGTGGAGACAAGCACAAGACAGGTGAAACAGATCAGGGTGTGACACTAACATCACTTCTGAGTGCCTTTTAGTAAATATTGTGTTTAATAAGATGAACTAAAGGTTGTCAAGATGGTAAAAAGACAATGTATGCAAGAACTGTCTTTTCGACAAAGTGTGACACTATACTGTCATATGAAAATAAAACGCTGATATTCATGTATTGTCCAGCAGTAACCATTGAGAGGTTTTGAGAGGACGTTTAGAGGCTTAATCCATATTTCATATAATAATTTTCTGACCCTGCCCCTAAACGTGCAAGTTTGATTAGCTAAAAAAAAAATTGCCGGTAAAACCTTTTATCTCTTTAACTCTCTACCTGCTTCTCTCCTGCCCAGGAAAATAATATGAATAAGTAAACATTCTCTGTGTTTGAAGTTGCTCTTGAGTTTTTCAAATTTACTGATGAAAAATTCCCATTCTTTGGATCCCTTTCCTGGTACTTCTAAAGAATCAGCAGTCAAGTGTCAGCGCCAAGGGATATATTATAGTTCAAATTGCATGTCAGAGTATGTCTACACTCAGTATTCCATTAAAGAGGCTGTTTCCTAACACCCAGGCACACATGAGTATAAGCTCCGTATACGCTGGCGGAATGGGACTGACAACATCCACACAAATTCCCGCTGATTGTATTTTTTCCCACAGTTGTTGTATATTTCATACACAAAGCTGGTGGAGAGGAAACAGAATGCAGCATCAGCCCTGTGAGGATACAGTAGAGACAGCAGCCTGAGACGCATAACTGAAGCCTCTACAGACATTGCTATAGATATACAGGTAATATACTCTACATTTGTGTCAAACAGAGTCATACTGATTGGAGGTATAGTCTTCTGGTAACTAAACATATTGCTAAGGATTGTATATTTTATTTTGTTTTATTTTATTTTTATTTCACCTTTATTTAACCAGGTAGGCAAGTTGAGAACAAGTTCTCATTTACAATTGCGACCTGGCCAAGATAAAGCAAAGCAGTTCGACACATACAACAACAAACATACAGTCAATAATACGTCTATATACAATGTGAGCAAATGAGGTGAGATAAGGGAGGTAAAGGCAAAAAAGGCCATGGTGGCAAAGTAAATACAATATAGCAAGTAAAACACCGGAATGGTAGATTTGTAGTGGAAGAAAGTGCAAAGTAGAAATAGAAATAATGGGGTGCAAAGGAGCAAAATAAATAAATAAATAAATACAGTAGGGGAAGCGGTAGTTGTTTGGGCTAAATTATAGATGGGCTATGTACAAGTGCAGTGATCTGTGAGCTGCACTGACAGCTGGTGCTTAAAGCTAGTGAGGGAGATAAGTGTTTCGAGTCCCAGAGATTTTTGTAGTTCGTTCCAGTCATTGGCAGCAGAGAACTGAAAGGAGAGACGGCCAAAGGAGGAATTGGCTTTGGGGGTGACCAGAGAGATATACCTGCTGGAGCGCGAGCTACAGGTGGGTGATGCTATGGTGACCAGTGAGCTGAGATAAGGGGGGACTTTACCTAGCAGGGTCTTGTAGATGACCTGGAGCCAGTGGGTTTGGCGACGAGTATGAAGCGAGGGCCAGCCAACGAGAGCGTACAGGTCGCAGTGGTGGGTAGTATATGGGGCTTTGGTGACAAAACGGATGGCACTGTGATAGACTGCATCCAGTTTATTGAGCAGGGTATTGGAGGCTATTTTGTAAATGACATCGCCGAAGTCGAGGATCGGTAGGATGGTCAGTTTTACGAGGGTATGTTTGGCAGCATGAGTGAAGCATGCTTTGTTGCGAAATAGGAAGCCAATTCTAGATTTAACTTTGGATTGGAGATGTTTGATGTGAGTCTTGAAGGAGAGCTTACAGTCTAACCAGACACCTAGGTATTTGTAGTTGTCCACATATTCTAAGTCAGAACCATCCAGAGTAGTGATGCTGGACGGGCGGGCAGGTGCGGGCAGCGATCGGTTAAAGAGCATAGATTTAGTTTTACTTGTATTTAAGAGCGGTTGGAGGCCACGGAAGGAGAGTTGTATGGCATTGAAGCTCGTCTGGAGGGTTGTTAACACAGTGTCCAAAGAAGGGACAGAAGTATACAGAATGGTGTCGTCTGCGTAGAGGTGGATCAGAGACTCCCCAGCAGCAAGAGCGACATCATTGATGCATACAGAGAAAAGAGTTGGCCCAAGAATTGAAGCCTGTGGCACCCCCATAGAGATTACCAGAGGCCCGGACAACAGGCCATCCGATTTGACACATTGAACTCTGTCAGAGAAGTAGTTGGTGAACCAGGCGAGGCAATCATTTGAGAAACCAAGGCTATTGAGTCTGCCGATGAGGATGTGGTGATTGACAGAGTCGAAAGCCTTGGCCAGGTCAATGAATATGGCTGCACAGTATTGTTTCTTATCGATGGTGGTTACGATATTGTTTATGACCTTGAGCGTGGCTGAGGTGCACCCATGACTAGCTCTGAAACCAGATTGCATAGCGGAGAAGGTGCGGTGGGATTCGAAATGGTCAGTAATCTGTTTGTTGACTTGGCTTTCGAAGACCTTAGGAAGGCAGGGTAGGATAGATATAGGTCTGTAGAAGTTTGGGTCAAGAGTGTCCCCTCCTTTGAAGAGGGGGATGACAGCAGCTGCTTTCCAATCTTTGGGAATCTCAGACGACACGAAAGAGAGGTTGAACAGGCTAGTAATAGGGGTTGCAACAATTTCGGCAGATCATTTTTGAAAGAAAGGGTCCAGATTGTCTAGCCCGGCTGATTTGTAGAGGTCCAGATTTTGCAGCTCTTTCAGAACATCAGCTGACTGGATTTGGGAGAAGGAGAAATGGGGAAGGCTTGGGCGAGTAGCTGTGCGGGGTGCAGAGCTGTTGACCGCGGTAGGGGTAGCCAGATGGAAAGCATGGCCAGCCGTAGCAAAATGCTTATTGAAATTCTCAATTATAGTGGATTTATCGGAGATGACAGAGTTTCCTATCCTCAGTGCAGTGGGCAGCTTGGAGGAGGTGTTCTTATTCTCCATGGACTTTACAGTGTCCCAGAACGTTTTCGAGTTTGTGTTACAGGAAGCACATTTCTGCTTGAAAAAGCTAGCCTTGGCTTTTCTAACTGCCTGTGTATATTGGTTTCTAACTTCCCTGAAAAGTTACATATCACGGGGGCTGTTCGATGCTAATGCAGAACGCCACAGGATGTTTTTGTGCTGGTTAAGGGCAGTCAGGTCTGGAGAGAACCAAGGGCTATATCTGTTCCTGGTTCTAAATTTCTTGAATGGGGCATGCTTATTTAATATGGTGAGGAAGGCATTTTTTTAAATAACCAGGCATCCTTTACTGACGGGATGAGGTCAATATCCTTCCAGGATACTCGGGCCAGGTCGATTAGAAAGGCTTGCTCGCTGAAATGTTTCAAGGAGCGTTTGACAGTGATGAGTGGAGGTCGTTTGACCGCTGACCCATTACGGATGCAGGCAATGAGGCAGTGATCGCTGAGATCTTGGTTGAAAACAGCAGAGGTGTATTTAGAGGGCAAGTTGGTTAGGATGATATCTATGAGGGTGCCCGTGTTTACGGCTTTGGGGTGGTACCTGGTAGGTTCATTGATAATTTGTGTGAGATTGAGGGCATCAAGTTTAGATTGGCAGGATGGCTGGAGTGTTAAGCATGTCCCAGTTTAGGTCACCTAGCAGCACGAGCTCTGAAGATAGATGGGGGCAATCAGTTCACATATGGTGTCCAGAGCACAGCTGGGGGCAGAGGGTGGTCTATAGCAGGCGGCAGCTGTGAGAGACTTGTTTTTAGAGAGATGGATTTTTAAAAGTAGAAGTTCAAATTGTTTGGGTACAGACCTGGATAGTAGGACAGAACTCTGCAGGCTCTCTCTGTAGTAGATTGCAACACCGCCCCCTTTTGGACGTTCTATCTTGTGTGAAAATGTTGTAGTTAGGGATGAAGATTTTAGAGTTTTTGGTGGACTTCCTAAGCCAGGATTCAGACACGGCTAGGACATCCGGGTTGGCAGAGTGTGCTAAAGCAGTGTTAACATGCATGAAACCAAGGCTATTATGGTTACAGAAGTCATCAAAAGGGAGCGCCTGGGGAAATATATATCAATATATATCAAGGTTGGCCAATAACAACATTACATTCACACACACTACATAATTTTTACATTACAAAACACTTGTTCCCAAGGGCAACAGCACTGTTTCAATTCCCAACCTGTAGAAAAGAAACAACCTGTAAATTCCCACTAGCATACCTGGAAGGAGACAAAAGTTGACAGAAGGAAATCTAACAAATAATCTAGCACAATACATGGATCATTCACTTGAAGGAGCAGCCTGGTCTCAGAGCATTATTCTTTTTGTAAATCCAAGACACTCCATTTAGTATGATATTGGAGCGTTGCACAGGCCGAAGCACAGGACCTTGAACTGCCAGTGTCCTCTGTTAGTGGAGAACGCAGTTTTGGCTCTGGCCTCTGGGGAGAGGGGCACCTGCCAGTAGCCACTGCGGAGGTCTAGTGAGGAGAACCAGGAGGACCCCCTAACCAGGTCCAGCGACTCATCGATACGTGGTATGGGGTATGAGTCCTTCCTGGTTACCTCATTCAGCCGCCTGTAGTCCGCACAGAACCTCAGCTTGCCCCCCTTCTTAGGAACCATGACAACCGGCGCCGCCCAGGGGCTGTCTGAGGGCTCGATGAAGTCTGCCCGCTGCATCTCCAACACAGCCTTGTCTGCCGCCTCCTGGCGTGCCAGCGGGATACGGCGGGGACGCATCTTGATGGGTCGAGCATCACCTGTGTCGATCTCATGCTGCACCAGATGAGTCTGACCCACCTCTCCCTCACTCAGCGCAAAGCTGTCTCTGAATTCAAACAGCAACTGCCACAACCGTTCCTGCTGCTCAGGGTCAAGACCAACACAGTTCCTCCCCCATATCTCCCTCACTGCAGACAGTGTCCTCTCCTCTCCCATCTGGGGTAACTGGACTGGGGGGGTGCGGCCCGGGCTCACGGAGGGCTGTGTCGTGGGGGTAGCTGGGGGAATGTAACACACAGCCGTAGGTGACAGGGGGACTGGAGAAAAGTCACACACAGATGTGGGGGAGGGGGGGCAGCCATGAGTCTCTGCTGCTTTAACTGTTGGAGTAAAGGGTTTGTTGGGTTGAGTGTATGTGATATTAGGGGGGGCCATGGTGACTGCAGGCCCTCCCTGGAAGCTCAGTGTGCCCCCATTTAGGTCTAACTGGCAGCCTGTGCTCCTAAGAAAGTCCAACCCCAGGATACAAGGGTCCTGCACAGCCGCCACCCACACGGAATGACGCACAGTCCTGCCCCCTACTGTCAGAGTCATTATTCCCTTCCCTTTCATGGGTGCCAGCTCACCTGTGACTGTGCGGAGCTGCACAGTTGTGGGCTCACACTGAATCCAACCTGGTACAATATCTGGCCTCACCAGGGTTACTGTGGACCCAGTGTCCACCAGGGCAGAGCAGGGCACCCCCTCCACAGTGACAGGGACATGACAAAAGTCCCCAACACAGGTCCGGCCCACCACGACAACAGGCTCCGTCCGCTTGCCCACGTCTGCTTCTGGGGGAAGTGGAGCCTTGCTTCCCCGTCTGGGCCGGTGGGCTCCTCCTGAAGAAGATGGTGGTGGTTGGGATAGAAAGCCAGGGGTCCGCACTACCCGGTCAATGCGGACCCCGAGCCGTTTCCCTGAGCTCCGGGGAACTTGGGGCAATCTCGGCGCAGATGGCCTGTCTGGCCACAACCCCAGCAGACCCGGGGACCACGGCGTGTGTTTCGTTCCACCTGTAGCGACACAGACCGAATGAGTTCTGTCATATCAGCCACGCATGCAGGCTTTTCCGGCTCTGGGCTGCTCTGCCCCCCAGCTCTCCCAGAGGGTCTGCCTCCCTGCGCCCCCACCAAAGACCCAGCTGAAGCCCCAGCCCACACCAGCTCCCTCTCCAAAGCCATCTCCAAGGCTATCTGCAATGACTCAGGATGAGCCAGCTGGGTCTGTATGCGCAGCTCCGTAGGAGAAAGCGCCTGTATGAACTGGTCCCGTGCTAGCTCGCTCTGCACGTAGGGGGGCATGTGAGCATATGTCCGCCGAGAGAGGCTCTCAATGTCATTAGCTAGCACCCGTAGAGGCTCTCCAGGCTGCCTGCGTCTATTACTCAGTTCGGAGCGCAGCAGCCCGGGCTGTACACACTGTCCATAGCGCCTCCTCAGTGCTCCCACTAAGGCACCATCTGTCCTCGGGGCTAATCAATAACAAACAGGCCAGAGCATCATCCGTCAGGCATAAAGCCAACTGCAGTGCCCTATCTTCATTCGACCACCCCCTAAAATGAGCTAACAGTTCAAACTGAGCATGAAAAGCTTCCCAATCCGCCTTACCGGAATACTTTGGGGTCTTAACGGATACGGACGCAGCCGGGGGCTGGGCGCCGCCATGTTTGTTTACATTCCGAGCCCCAGATTCCTCGTCCCGCCGCGTCGATGTCACCCCTTCGGTCCGCCCACCAGAATCCGCGCGAAACACGTTAGACGAAGCACTCATGCCCGCTTCAGCCGCCATCACTCTAACGTCCTCCCTCAAGCGGCCTCTGGGATCCGACGCCCTGGCGATCTCCTCAGCCAGATCCTCCGACGTCCATGCACACGCACCTCCTTAGCCATAACCGTCCCCTACCTCCACCGTCACTTTTGGGTTCCCTTGAAGCATTTTCAACCCCGTTCTTCACCCACGTTAGCTAGCCACCGAAGTCAGCTAGCTGGCTAACTTCAATACACGTTTTTACTTCTGACACCAGTGTAATGACCTGACTAGATCATGAAGGAACAATTGTCCAGACAGAGGATGGAGTTAACGAATGGACGGTTTATTAACTTCTTCAGCCTACCATCCCGTTAGCGGGATCATTTTCCAGCGAAAACTCCTAGCGACATTAGCATAACGAAATTCAATATTTTTTTTTTTTCAAATATAGGGCTGTCTCATATCGTTTTATAGATACACCTCTCTTGAATCGACCCTCGTTGTCCGATTTCAAAAAGGTTTTACAGGAAAAGCACAATATTAGATTATGTTAGAGGAGTACATGGTAAAAGTCGCATCATATGAATTTTCCGAGCAAGCACACCCATCACATATAAACAAAAAACAGCTAAATGCAGCACTAACCTTTTACAAACTTCATCAGATGACACACCTAGGACATCATGTTACACACAGCATGCAATCTTTTGTTCAATAAAGGTCATATTTCTATATAAAAACAGCATTTTACATCGGCACCTGAGGTTGACTAACATTTTCCCATAAAATGCGTCCCGGGAAACTGTGCTACAATTTTATAAATAACTATTCGAAAACGATTTTTTTTATACATATTGTCAATCTAAGATTTATAGATGAATATCTCTTGAAAACACCAGTCAAAACAGATTTTAAATTAACTTTACAGGGTAATCACACTTTGAGATCAAATGGGATGCGATACCCAGAAATTGAGCTCGAAAACGTAGCTCGGCGCCACCTGTGAACAATAGCAGAAACATCTTATATTGTATAATATCGCCAATAATCCCTCACCTTTAGTTGTCTTCATCAGAAATCACATCCCGATGTCCCAGGTCCATGACAAATGTATTTTCGGTCGAAAAAGTCCATGCTTTATGTTCCATTAGCTTCCTCTTGCTAGCGCGTCCTAAGGCTGTAATCAAATGTTGATCCGTGGGCGGCAGCTGTCTAACGCAAAATGACTGTTTACGGTAAGTGAGGGTCGTTCAAACATGTCAAACGTTTTATCAAGTAATCGTCAGTGCCTGTTTCAACAAGAGAACCAATCAGATTCGAGTGGGACGATTTCATTGTGTTTCAAAAAACTTCCAAAGGTGGGGGCAGACACGGCCGCCAACGTCACAATGCTCATGGCCCTCCGACTGTGACCAATTGCCACATCGTCTCTTTCACTGAGTTTCCACCGTAGAACCCTCAAAACACTTTGTAAAGACTGGGGACATCTAGTGGAAGCACTGGAAAGTGCTCAATTTTCATTTTTTCACGTTGTGAATTATAGGTAAGGCTGTGAAGTCGAGTCGACAATTCAGATTTCCACTTCCTGGTTCAATCGGTCTCGGGGTTTTGACTGCCATACGAGTTCTGTTATACTCACAGACACCATTCAAACAGTTTTAGAAAATTTAGGGTGTTTTCTATCCATATAAAATAAGTATATGCATGTCCTAGCTTCTGACTTTGATTAGTAGGCCGTTGAAAATGGGAACGATTTTTTTCCAAAATGCGCTGTGGCGCCCCCTATCCTAGGGTAAATCGAAGAAGTTAACACAACTTAACACAGGCTACTGTTTGGCCGTAGCCCACGCCAAATAAATGAAAGGTACCCTACAAATGAACCGTGACCTTCTCTTGTGAAGCCTAGACAATGGCTAAACCCGGTCTTAACTTCCAATGCTCCATCCCCCTGCCCAACCCCCCTTCACGCCACTCCGCCAACCACCAGGCTGCCCGGTATCCGAACATTCCAGGCATTCCCGTGATTGGCAGATAGCAAGTTGATTGGCATGACCCCGCGAACACTGGTAAGTACGACACAACCCACTAATAGCCTAACACATAACCCACAACTGTCTGTGCGGGTCGCTACAATATGTTACAATTCGTATTGTATGTATTCATTTGCGGATGTCCATCACTCATTTCGTATGATATGTTATGAATTACAATTCGTATTATACTGTATGTTCTGAATTAGCAAAATGTACAATATGTCCAAAATTGCAAAACATACAATATGTTACAAATTTGCAAAAAAGTATGATACTGTACATGACCACAAGTATGTGGACATTTCATTCCAAAATCATGAGCATTAATATGGAGTTGGTCTCCCTTTGCTGCTATAACAGCCTCCACTCTTCTGGGAAAGTTTTACAGTAGATGTTGGAACATTGCTGCAGGGACTTGCTTCCATTCAGCCATAAGAGCATTAGTGAGGTTGGGCACTAATGTTGGGCACTAAAGGACTGGTTTTCAGTCGAGGTTCCAATTCATCCTAAAGGTGTTTGATTGGGTTGAGGTCAGGGCTCTGTGCAGGCCATTCAAGTTCTTCCACACCAATCTCAACAAACCATTTGTGCATAGAACTCGCTTTGTGCACGGGGGCATTGTCATGCTGAAACAAAGGGCCTTCCCCAAAATGTTGCCACAACGTTGGAAGCACAAAATCGTCTAGAATGTCATTGTATGCTGTAGCATTAAGATTTCCCTTCACTAGAACTAAGGGGCCTAGCCTGAACAGCAACAGACCATTATTCCTCCTCCACCAAACTTTACAGTTGGCACTATGCATTGGGGCAAGTAGCGTTCTCCTGGGTTCCGCCAAACCCAGATTGGTCCGTCGGACTGTCAGATGGTGAATCATCACTCCAGAGATCTCCAGCAGACACTTGGCATTGCGCATGGTGAGTTTAGGCTTGTGTGCGGCTGCTCGGCCAAGAAAACCCATTTCATGAAGCTCCCGATGAACAGTTATTGTGCTGACGTTGCTTCCAGAGGCATTTTGGAACTCGGTAGTGAGTGTTGCAATAACAGCAGTTACAGTTGACCGGGGAGGTTCTAGCAGGGCTGAAATTTGACGAACTGACTTATTGAAAAGGTGGCATCCTATGACGGTGCCACGTTGAAAGTCACTGAGCTCTTCAGTAAGACCATGGTTTTGTGCTCAATTTTATACACTTGACAGCAACGACAGTCTGAAATAGCCGAATCCTCTCATTTGAAGGGGTCCACACTCTTTTGTATATATAGTGTTTGTTACGAATTCTAGCTAGGTGGCTAACATTAGCTACACTAGGGTTTAGGGGTTAAGTTTAGGAGTTGGGTTAAAGGGTTAGGGGAAGGGTTAGCTAACATGCTAAGTAGTTGCAAAGTAGCGAAAAAGTAGTAAGTAGTTGAAAAGTTGCTAATTAGCTAAAATTGTCCGTGATGAGTTTTAAACTCACAACCTTTGGGTTGCTAGACGTTCATGTTATATGTCCACCCAGCCTGACCAAACACCCTATTTTCATTTTTTGCCTTTGTTTTTGCGTTAAGTAACCATCTGTCTCATGTAGCAATACCAAATTCAACGTATCATACTACACTGAACAAAAACATAAACGCAACATGTAAAGTGTTGGTCCCAGATCCCAGACATTTTCCATATGCACAAAAAAGCTTATTTCTCTCAGAATGGGTACAAATTTGTTGAAATCCCTGTTACTGAGTATTTCTCCTTTGCCAAGACAATCCAACCACCTGAGAGGTATGGCATATCAAGAAGCTGATTAAACAGCATGGTCATTACACCGGTGAAGCTTGTGCTGGGGACTATAAAAGGTCACTCTAAAAATTGCAGTTTTGTCACACAATGCCACAGTTTTGAGGGAGTGTGCAATTGGTATGCTGACTGCAAGAATGTCCATCAGAGCTTATACCAGAGAATTGAATGTTAATTTCTCTACCATAAGCCACTTCCAACATCGTTTTAGCGGGACATCCAACCGGCCTCACACTGCAGACTACGTGCCACTACACCCGCCCATGACCTCTACATCCGGCTTCTTCTGCTGGATCGTCTGAGACAAGCCACCCGGACAGTTGATGAAACTGTGGGTTTGCACAACCAAATAATTTCTGCACAAACTGCCAGAAATTGTCTCAGGGAAGCTCACCTGTGTGCGTCCTCACCAGGATCTTGACATGACTGCAATTCGCTGTTGTTTCCGACTACAGTGGACAAATGCTTACCTTCGATGGCCACTGGCACGCTGGAGAAGTGTGTTCTTCATGGATGAATCCCGGTTTCAACTGTATTGGACAGATGGCAGACAGTGTCGTGTGTATGCAGTCATGTGGGCAAGCGGTTTGCTGTTATCAACGTTGTGAACAGAATGCCCCATGGTGGCGGTGAGGTTATGGTATGGGCAGGCATAAGCTAAGGGCAATGAACACAATTGCATTTCATTGATTGCAATTTGAATGCACAGAGATAGTGGGCCTCAGATTCTCATCACGGTGTCTTGCCATTTATCCGCCGCCCTCACCTCATGTTTCAGCATGATAATGCACGGCCTCTTGTCCCAGTTCTTCCATGGCCTGCATACTCACCATACATGTCACTCATTGAGCACGTTTGGGATGCTCTGGATTGATGTGTATGACTGCATGTTCCAGTTCCCGCCAATATCCAGCAACTTTGCACAGCCATTGAAAAGGAGTGGGACAACATTCCACAGGCCACAATCAACAGCCAGATCAACTCCAGGAGGAGGAGATGTGCCATGCTGCATGAGGCAAATTGTTGTCACACCAGATACTGATTGGTTTTCTAGTTTATAAGACCAGGCTGGAAGGAAGGGCTCGAGTGCAATCCTCCTTCCCCTTACATGTCCCCTGGGAGGTGAACCAGTGGTAAAGGGTGGGGTCAGGAGTGGTTCAGGGGACTACGTCTCTCCACCTTGCCACTTCTCATCGCTGTCACAAGGTACTCACCGTCTCACTCTGAACAGATGGCTGCTTAACAGGTGCACTTAGCTCCATCACAGGTAGAGTGGAATGGTGGTGGTATTCAGGGGGGAGGAGGTAGGGGAGAAGGATAGAGTAGAGGGCGAAGTGATGAATGGGTTTGGGAACAAGTGCAGACGTATAGCACTAATGCCACTTATTCTCTCTTTAGTGGTTTACGGCCAGTGTTCTCATATTTCTCCAGCCATCTGGCCTTGGCCCTGGTCAGTTCATGTGCCTCACCTTTCCTTTACTCATCAGAAAAGTGTTTTTTTCCTTATTAATCAGGAAAATCTGCATACATCAACCTCCAAGACCAATAATATCCTTTTCTTCCTGATTTACATTAATATGTTGATCACATCTGTCTACACTATGCTAGGACACATGGATATTAATGTATTGCTATCAAAAACAAATGTTCATAAATAGGAAGTGATGTTTCTAACTTCAAACAACTTATTGGCCACGGTGGTCTTTTGATTTGCTGTGGAAGCCATAGCTCAAAGCAGGGGCTTCATGCCCCATTCTTTTAGGGGGCATGAAGTACATGATGATGTTGGGGTGGGTGCTATGTTGCAGAATGTAGCATTTTTCAAACACCAGAAACAGCCTTTTCTGCAATCTAGAGCCATAATCATTATCCCAAATTCTGTAAAAAATCTGTATATTTTTCTGCATAAATTATCTAACCATACATCTTTGCCTGTTCAAATGTCATTTTAATGAATGATGAACATTGATTCTTTAAAAACTTTTAAACCTTAACCGAGTTTAGTACAACTGACACACTGTTATAATAATATCATAACCAAATAATTAAAGACATTTTTGTATTTTCTAAAGTCTAGCAACCTTGCCAGCAGGCATGCCAGCTATGATAGTTAGACAAATCAAATCAAAGTTTTTGTCATGTGCGCCGAATACAACCTTACAGTGAAATGCTTACTTACAGGCTCTAACCAATAGTGCAAAAAAGGTGTTAGGTGTACAATAGGTAAGTAAAGAAATAAAACAACAGTAAAAAGACAGGCTATATACAGTAGCGAGGCTATAAAAGTAGCGAGGCTACATACAGACACCAGTTAGTCAGGCTGATTGAGGTAGTATGTACATGTAGATATGGTTAAAGTGACTATGCATATATAATGAACAGAGAGTAGCAGTAGCGTCAAATAAGGGTTGGCGGGCGGTGGGTGGCGGGACATAATGCAGATAGCCTGGTTAGCCAATGTGCGGGAGCACTGGTTGGTCAGCCCAATTGAGGTAGTATGTACATGAATGTATAGTTAAAGTGACTATGCATATATGATAAACAGAGAGTAGCAGCAGCGTAAAGCATACACAATGCAAATAGTCCGGGTAGCTATTTGATTACCTGTTCAGGAGTCTTATGGCTTGGGGGTAAAAACTGTTGAGAAGCCTATTTGTCCTAGACTTGGCACTCCGGTACCGCTTGCCATGCAGTAGTAGAGAGAACAGTGTATGACTGGGGTGGCTGGGGTCTTTGACAATTTTTAGGGCCTTCCTCTGACACCGCCTGGTGTAGAGGTCCTGGATGGCAGGCAGCTTAGTCCCAGTGATGTACTGGGCCGTACGCACTACCCTCTGTAGTGCCTTGCGGTCAGAGGCCAAGCAATTGCCGTACCAGGCAGTGATGCAACCAGTGAAAATGCTCTCGATGTTGCAGCTGTAGAACCTTTTGAGGATCTCAGGACCCATGCCAAATCTTTTTAATTTCCTGAGGGGGAATAGGCTTTGTCGTGCCCTCTCCATGATCGTCTTGGTGTGTTTGGCACATTCTAGTTTGTTGTTGATGTGGACACCGAGGAACTTGAAGCTCTCAACCTGCTCCACTACAGCCCCGTCGATGAGAATGGGGGAGTGCTCGGTCCTCTTTTTCCTGTAGTCCACAATCATCTCCTTAGTCTTGGCTACGTTGAGAGATAGGTTGTTATTCTGGCACCACACGGCCAGGTCTCTGACCTCCTCCCTATAGGCTATCTCATCGTTGTCTGTGATCAGGCCTACCACTGTTGTGTCGTCTGCAAACTTAATGATGGTGTTGGAGTCGTGCCTGGCCATGAAGTCATGGGTGAACAGGGAGTACAGGAGGGGACTGAGCACGCACCCCTGTGGAGCTCCAGCGTTGAAGATCAGCGTGGCAGATGTGTTGCTACGTACCCTCACCACCTAGGGGCGGCCCGTCAGGAAGTCCAGGATCCAGTTGCAGAGGGAGGTGTTTAGTCCCAGGATCCTTAGCTTAGCGATGAGCTTTGAGGGTACTATGGTGTTAAACACTGAGCTGTAGTCAATGAATAACATTCTCACATAAGTGTTCCTTTTGTGCAGGTGGGAAAGGGCAGTGTGGAGTCCAATAGAGATTGCATCATCTGTGGATCTGTTTGGGCGGTATGCAAATTGGAGTGGGTCTAGGGTTTCTGGGATAATGGTGTTGATGTGAGCCATTACCAACCTTTCAAAGCACTTAATGGCTACAGGTGTGAGTGCTACTGGTCTGTAGTCATTTAGGCAGGTTGCCTTGGTGTTCTTGGGCACAGGGACTATGGTGGTCTGCTTGAAACATGTTGGTATTACAGACTCAATCAAGGACATGTTGATAATGTCAGTGAAGACACCTGCCAGTTGGTCAGCACATGCCCGGAGCACACGTCCTGGTAATCTGTCTGGCCCCGCAGCCTTGTATATGTTGACCTGTTTAACCTCTATGGGCTAGGTGGGA
The DNA here is from genome assembly GCF_901001165.1 of Salmo trutta. Lineage (NCBI taxonomy): Eukaryota > Metazoa > Chordata > Actinopteri > Salmoniformes > Salmonidae > Salmo > Salmo trutta. The sequence continues at coordinate 16,420,470 of NC_042963.1, read as the reverse complement.
CGCTTGACTTCTCCTTAACCTCTCTAGGGTAGGTGGCACCAAATCGTCCTACCTACGTAACAGCCAGTGGAATCCCGTGGCGCGATATTCAAATACCTTAGAAATGCTATTACTTCAATTTTTCAAACATATGACTATTTTACACCATTTTAACCTCTACGGGCCACGGGGGCAGTATTGAGAATTTTGAAAAAAATATGTGCCCATTTTTAACTGCCTCCTACACCAACTCAGAAGCTAGGATATGCATATTATTAACACATTCGGATAGAAAACACTCTGAATTTTCTAAAACAGTTTGAATGGTGTCTGTAAGTATAACAAAACTCATATTGCAGGCAAAAACCTGTGAAAAATAGATAAAAAAAAATGAGAATTTTGTGACTGAACTATTTAGTGTCATTGTTTTAAAGATACCACAGTGAGAAAGGATTCAGTTCGCAACTCCTACTGCTTCCACTAGATGTCAACGATCTTTAGAAAGTTGTTGGAAGCATCTGTCATGAATACAGACCGAATTAGAATGCTTACAAGTTGACACGTCATCACTTCATTTTTGCGCCTGCGCATGAATCTGAGAAGAGTGTCTTTGTCATAATCGTTTATTCTAGACACTTGATAGGTTGTGTGAAAATATTACTGATGTTTACTGATGTTTCACGTTAAAAATGGACCAAAAGATTAATGCTAAACAACGTTTGACATGTTTGAACAAACATAAATAGATTATTTACTAGGTTTTTTTTAGCTTTTCGGCGTGACTTTACACTGCCCACCTCATTTTGTGGGAGCCTACTGAACGCTAACTATTTGGACATAAATTATGAACTTTATCAAAAGAAACCACATTTGTTCTGGACCTGGGATCGCTGGCAGCGCCTTCTGATGGAGATAATCAAAGGTAAGGGGATATTTAGGATGTTATTATCGATATTAGATGATGCTAATGCTAACGGTATAGCTTAGCTTAGCTTATAGATTAGCTTATGTTGTTAGCATAGTACCCAGTTTATAGCAAAATGTGATTTCCCAGTAAAGTTATTTTGAGATCTGGCCATTCGGTAGCAATTACGAGATGATAATATATTATTCTTTGAATGACAATATTATAATTTACCAATGTTTTCGAATAGTAATTCCGTGATTTGTAATGCTGGATTCACTGGGAGCATTCGAGCCGAAAAAAATTCTGAATTTCACCGTGACTGTAAATGCTGTTTTTGGATATAAATATGAACTTGATGGAACTAAAAATGCATGTATTGTCTAACATAATGTCCTATGAGTGTCATCTGATGCAGATTGTCAAAGGTAAGTGCATAATTCTAGCTAGTTTTCTGTCTGTTGATGCCCTTCTTTGAATTGGCTAAACATTACACGCAGCTATTGTCAATGTACTCTCCTCACATAACCTAACTTTATGCATTCTCCGTAAAGCCTCTGAAAATCGGACAGCGTGGTTAGATTTAGGAGATATATCTTTCAAATGGAGGAAAATAGTTGATTATTTGATTATTTGAAATGATTACTCTTGCAGTTTTGAATTCCCCGCCATGGTCACATGACAATGAATCCCAATACCGGGATAAGATCCTGCCCCCTGGCCTCAACAGGTTTTAACCTGTTGGGGCTAGGGGGCAGTATTTGCACGGCCAGATAAAAACGTACCCGATTTAATCTGCTTACTACTCCTGCCCAGTAACTAGAATATGCATATAATTGTTTGATTTGGATAGAAAACACCCTAAAGTTTCTAAAACTGTTTGAATGGTGTCTGAGTATAACAGAAATCATTTGGCAGGCCAAAACCTGAGAAGATTCCAAACAGGAAGCGCTCTCTCTGACCATTTCATGGCCTTATTGATCATCTCTAACAAAAACAGGGGATCTCTGGCATGACGTGACATTTTCTAACGCTCCCATAGGCTCTCAGAAGGCGCCAGAAAGCTGAATCGTGGCTTTGCATCCCATGGCTGAAAAACAGTAGCGCATTTTGATAGTGGTCGATCTGAGGACAATGGGACGGGGCGCGTGTGCCCGAGTCGACTCCATGTTTACTTTCTCTCTCTTTGAACGAAAACCACCACTCCCGGTCGGAATATTATTGCTTTTTTACTAGAAAAATTGCATAAAAATTGATTTTAAACAGCGGTTGACATGCTTCGAAGTACGGTAATGGAATATTTAGACATTTTTTGTCACGAAACACGTTGGGCGCGTGACCCTTATTTACCCTTCGGATAGTGTCTTGAACGCACTAACAAAACGCCGCTATTTGGATATAACTATGGATTATTTGGGACCAAACCAACATTTGTTATTGAAGTAGAAGTCCTGGGAGTGCATTCTGACGAAGAACACCAAAGGTAATCAAACTTTTCTAATAGTAAATCGGAGTTTGTTGAGTACCACACTTGGTTGGTGTCAAAATAGCTAGCCTGTGATGGCTGGGCTATCTACTTAGAATATTGCAAAATGTGCTTTCACCGAAAAGCTATTTTAAAATCGGACATATCGATTGCATAAAGGAGTTCTGTATCTATAATTCTTAAAATAATTGTTATGTTTTTTGTGAACGTTTATCGTGAGTAATTTAGTAAATTCACCGGAAGTGTTCGGTGGGAATGCTAGTCACATAATAGTCACATGCTAATGTAAAATGCTGGTTTTTGATATAAATATGAACTTGATTGAACAAAACATGCATGTATTGTATAACATAATGTCCTAAGATTGTCATCTGATGAAGATCATCAAAGGTTAGTGCATTTAGCTGTGGTTTGGGTTTATGTGACATTATATGCTAGCTTGAAAAATGGGTGTCTGATTATTTCTGGCTGGGTACTCTGCTGACATAATCTAATGTTTTGCTTTCGTTGAAAAGCCTTTTTGAAATCGGACAGTGTGGTTAGATTAACGAGAGTCTTGTCTTTAAAGGTCTTACTCACATCGGCTGCGGAGAGCGTGATCACACAGTCGTCCGGAACAGCTGATGCTCTCACCCATGCCTAAGTGTTGCTTGCCTCGAATCGAGCATAGAAGTGATTTAGCTCATCTGGTAGGCTCGTGTCACTGGGCAGCTCGCAGCTGTGCTTCCCTTTGTAGATTGTAATAGTTTGCAAGCCCTGCCACATAAGACGAGCGTCAGAGCCGGTGTAGTATGATTCAATCTTAGCCCTGTATTGACGCTTTGCCTGTTTGATAGTTCGTTGCAGGGCATAGCAGGATTTCTTGTAAGCTTTCGGGTTAGAGTCCCGCACCTTGAAAGCGGCAGCTCTCCCCTTTAGCTCAGTGTGAATGTTGCCTGTAATCCATGGCTTCTGGTTGGGGTATGTACGTACAGACACTGTGGGGACGACGTCCTCGATGCACTTATTGATAAAGCCAGTGACTGATGTGGTGTACTTCTCAATGCCATCGGAAGAATCCTGGAACATGTTCCAGTCTGTGATAGCAAAACAGTCCTGTAGTTTAGCATCTGCTTCATCTGACCACTTTTTTATAGACCGAGTCACTGGTGCTTCCTGCTTTAATTTTTTCTTGTAAGCAGGAATCAGGAGGATAGAGTTGTGGTCGGATTTACCAAATGGAGGGCGAGGGAGAGCTTTGTACGCGTCTCTGTGTGTGGAGTACAGGTGATCTAGAATTTTACACATTTAAACCTGTTGAGGACAGATGTTCCGCTAGCGGAACCCTGTTCCGCCAGCGGGACCCCTCGCCAACAGCCAATGGAATAGCAGGGCGTGAAATACAAAACAACAAAAATATCATAATTCAAATTTCTCAAACAATCAACTATTTTACACCATTTTAAAGATAAACTTCTCGTTAATCCAACCACGTTGTCCGATTTCAAAAAGGATTTACGGCGAAACCATAACATTAGATTATGTTAGGAGATCACCTTGACAAGAAAAACCCAACAGCCATTTTCCAAGCAAGGAGAGGCATCACAAAAAACAGAAATACAGCTAAAATTAATCACTAACCTTTGACGATCTTCATCAGAAGACACTCCCAGGACTCAATGTTACACAATACATGTATGTTTTGTTCAATAACGTTCATATTTATATCCAAAACCCCATTTTACATTGGCGCGTGATGTTCAGAAAATGTATTGCCTCCAAAACTTCCAGTGAATGAGCACATCATTTTACAAAAAATACTCATCATAAACGTTGATAAATTTACAACAGTTATTGAAAGAATTATAGATACACTTCTCCTTAATGCAACCGCTGTGTCAGATTTCAAAACAGCTTTACAGCGAAAGCACATTCTTCAATATTCTGAGTACAGAGCTCAGCCATCAAAGCAAGCTATACAGTTACCCGCCAAGTTCTGGAGTCAACAAATTTCAGAAATAGTATTATAAATCTTCACTTACCTTTGCTGATCTTCGTCGGAATGCACTCCCAGCACTCCCACTTCCACAAGAAATGTTCATTTTGTTCGATAAACTCCATATTTATGTCCAAATACCCTCTTTTGTTTGCGCATTCAGATCACTATCCAAAGGCAAAATGCGCGAGTGCAAAACCCGAGATGAAAAGTCAAAAAGTTCCATTACCGTTTATAGAAACATGTTGATAGAAATTTGGTAGAACTGATTTAAGTTTCCCTGCATTAACGTCTCCGGCCACTAGGAGCGCCGGCTCAGGGTGAGTGGTTTCCTGTTTGCTTATTTCCTTATACAGCTGACTGAGTGCGGTCTTAGTGCCAGCATCTGTCTGTGGTGGTAAATAAACAGCCACGAAAAGTATAGCTGAAAACTCTCTAGGCAAGTAGTGTGGCCTGCAATTTATCACAATGCACTCTACTTCAGGTGAGAGTACAACTACTAGCTATCAATCAAGCTACTCTAACTTGATTGATAGCCTGACATGGCTTAGTAGCTAGTTATGAGGTTAGGAGATAGGTTCCCAATCTAGCTGGCTAGCTAAAGCCAACTTCATAAAATTGCTAGGTGGCAAGAATTACAAAGAAAACAAAATATTTTTGCTTTATTTATTCATCAAGAAGAAATCAATAGGTTACACAACTTGATCAAATTAATTTACAAACATACCTTCTGTGAGCCCTGCCCATTACCTGTAGCTAAAATCAAATAAAACTCAAATCGTTCCTCCTCCACTGACAATACTGTCTGCATCCATATCTTTGCTCCATGGTGCACCTTGGAAGAAACCACTTACTAGGGAGAATGGCGAGGTTTACTGTTTGCCTAGTCCAGTCAGTGTGCACCCTCCACAAAATACCGCTGACAGATCTTTTTAGAAATAATCATGATAAAATGTGGGATTAAAAATGAAGTTTAGTAAATCATTTAACATCCACATTTTTTAAAAGCAGACAAATCTGAGTGGGAACATGCCCTTGTGCCCCCTGTGGGCATGACGCCTCTAGCTCAAAGATCAAAAGATATCTTTACAAAGGGGTAATCTCAAACTTTAATCTACATATAGTTGAGTTCATCCTACAAGTCATTTTATTTAACCTTTAGTTAACTTCTTGCGCATATCATCCCGTTAGCGGGATCATTTTCCAGCGAAAACTCCTAGCGACATTAGCATAACGAAATTCAATATTTATTTTTTTTCAAATATAGGACTGTCTCATATCGTTTTATAGATACACCTCTCTTGAATCGACCCTCGTTGTCCGATTTCAAAAAGGTTTTACAGGAAAAGCACAATATTAGATTATGTTAGAGGAGTACATGGTAAAAGTAGCATCATATGAATTTTCCGACCAAGCACACGCATCACATATAACCAAAAAACAGCTAAATGCAGCACTAACCTTTTACAAACTTCATCAGATGACACACCTAGGACATCATGTTACACACAGCATGCAATCTTTTGTTCAATAAAGGTCATATTTCTATATAAAAACAGCATTTTACATCGGCACCTGACGTTGACTAACTATTTTCCCATAAAATGCGTCCCGGGAAACAGTGCTACAATTTTATAAATTACTATTCGAAAACGATTTTTTTTTTTTTTATATTGTCAATCTAAGATTTATAGATGAATATCTCTTGAAAACACCCGTCATAACAGATTTTAAATTAACTTTACAGGGTAATCACACTTTGAGATAAAAGGGGATGCGATACCCAGAAAATGAGCTAGAAAGCCTAGCTCGTCGCCATCTTGGAAAAATCGCACATCACATCTGATCTTGTATAATATTGCCAATAATCCCTCACCTTTAGTTGTCTTCATCAGAAAGCACTTCCCAGGTCCACGACAAATGTATTTTCGGTCGAAAAAGTCCATCCTTTATGTTCCATTAGCTTGCTGTTGTTAGCGCGTCCTAAGGCTGTAATCAAATGTTGATACGGGCGCGGGACCTGCCTAACGAAAAATGACTTTTTTGACTGCTGTAGGTTCGTTCAAACATGTCAAACGTTGTATAACATTAATCTTCAGGGCCTGTTTCAACAAGAGAGCCAATCAGATTCGAGTGGGACGATTTCATTGTGTTTCAAAAGGTTTCCAAAGGTGGGGGCAGACACGGCCGCCGACGTCACAATGCTGATGGCCCTACTACTGTGACCAATTGCCACATCATCTCCTTCACTGAGTTTCGACCGCAGAAGCCTCAAAACACTTTGTAAAGACTGGGGACATCTAGTGGAAGCACTGGAAAGTGCTCAATTATCATTTTTTCACGTTGTAAATTATAGGGAAGGCTGTGAAGTCGAGTCCACAATTCAGAATCCCACTTCCTGGTTCAATCGGTCTCGGGGTTTTGACTGCCATACGAGTTCTGTTATACTCACAGACACCATTCAAACAGTTTCAGAAACTTTAGGGTGTTTTCTATCCATATAAAATAAGTATATGCATGTCCTAGCTTCTGAGTTTGATTAGTAGGCCGTTGAAAATGGGAACGAATTTTTTCCAAAATGCGCTGTGGCGCCCCCATTGGTAGGGTACTCGCAAGAGGTTAACCAGGATGTCCCGTCCTGACCATAGTAAGATGTTATTTTCTATGGTAGTGTAGGTCAGGGTGTGACAGGGGGTGTTTTGTGTTTTTTTCCTATGTTTTTTATATCTATGTTTAGTTCTAGTTTTCTATTTCTATGTTGGTTTCTTTTGAGTTGATCTCCAATTGGAGGCAGCTGGTCCTCGTTGTCTCTCATTGGAGATCATATTTAAGTAGGGTTTTTTTCTTCCTGGGGTTTGTGGGTTATTATATTTTGAGTAGTGTTTGTTTCTCGCTGCGTCACAGTTTGTTGTTTTGTCAAATTCTGTTATTTATGTATTGCAAAGTTTCACGGATTAAAACAAATGTGGAACTACAACCACGCTGCACTTTGGTCTGCTCCTTTCGACAGCCGTGACACAGGAAGGGCTCATTGAGATTTGAAATCTCTTTTTCAAGAGCATCCTGGACAAGATAGGCAGCACCAAGTCATTACACAATTATACAGACAACATGAAAAACTGCAAGTAATCTAGTAAAAAAAAACATAGAAATCATCGGAGTACAACAAAATTATAAAACCGCAAATTAAAAACATTAACAGGTCAAGGAATCAGCCTCAAAATCCTTCATCAATGATTTAAAAACACCAATCGGGACAATTTCTTTCAGTTTAAAACTATTTTGTAAAGCGTTCCAGTCGATGGTGCAGAGTATATAAAAGCCCTTTAACCAAATTAGATTCGGACATTTGGAACAGTTAGCAGGATAAAGTCTAGTGAACGGAGATAGTAACCACCTCATTTCTGAAGAATAAAAATGTCCAAATAATATGGTAGTAAACCCAAAATGGCTTTGTAAATAAAAGTATACCAGTGACTGAGCCTACGAGTGACTAGAGAAGGCCAGCCAACCCTGGCATAGGAAGTGCCGTAGGCAAATCTTTCAGAATCAATGTGAATCTGTAATCTCAGTCATCTTGATTGGGTTTTGTTATTTTAGTGACAGCATTGAAATTGCTTTTAATTAACCAAATCAGACAAAGCCTGATTATGATTGTTATTATTTTTATTGATCATCACAATTATTCTGACACTATCAATTGCATTTAACTGGTAGTAATAAACAGTTAACACTTTCAACATTCTTTCAGGGGGAAATGGTTTCCAGCTAATTTATATTTCAGTAAAGTGGTCCCTCTACACTTAATTGAATTTGAGTGATTGTAGAAGAGAACACCATGGTATGCAGACCTTTGCTCCAGCCCTACACAAACACACCTGATACAACTAATCAAGGTCCTGATGAGAAGCTGCTGATTTGATTAGCACATTAGCTGTGTGAGATTAAGGCTGGAACAAAATCCTACAGCGGATTACCCTCCAGGAGGAAGGTTGGTCACCGCTGGGTAATGTTTAGTAGGGAGAAAAGATTTTGAAATGTGGAGGTACTACTTGGTTGTCCAATCAATACGGACACAGATTTGAGTTGCAGAAACCGGCTATAGTTTTTAGAAGATGGGCAAAAACAGGCCCTGTCAAATTAACACATGGCACTTAGACAGGGCAGTAATGTTGGGTGTGCTCCGGTATCTATCATAGTTGGCCCCAGCACTCTGTGGGATAACACCACATCCTTTCGGTACTTCAGGGGACAGCCCTGTGCCGGGCTTCGTTTCTCACAGTGTTGATGGAAGACGTCCGGAGGCTGAACAGGAAGAGTAAATCACTGTGCCTCCCCTTCCCTGCCCTGGAGGTGCTGGCATGAGCCACAGGATTTACGATCACCTTTGTTTAATTTTTGTTAGGAGGCAAACTTGTACTCTGTCACCCTCTTCTTATTGTGGTAATTAATGGATGTACGTTCCCTGGCACTGTAGCTCCTGTGTGCCATTCTCCGACTCTCTCCCCCTCGGATTTTACTATTGTCTGGTGTGGTGTTATTTCTAACTGTAAGCACATCGACCCTCGTCCTGTCATAACTAACAATGGATGCAGTAACTTCACAATTTTGCCCATAGGCCTCAAAGTCGGCAAAGGGAATGACATATCTGCTGCAAAAGGTAATCAGATTTCTGATCTCATAATTTTGTGTTCATGCTATACATTGTTTGGTGTTATACTGTATTTAAATGTACCAGTAACCTATTCTTTCTCAGAAGTGAACCTTTATAACAATGTCATATTTAATACACTCAACACCTCTTTTTCCATTGGGTGAAATCGGAGCCTTCCACTTCCACTTCGAGAGGTACATGTGCTTGTATGTTTTGTGTCCGTTATGTACCTGACTGTCACGACTGACTTGGACTAGTGTAGAGGCGGAATCAGATGCAGGAGACAGAGGTGCTGAAGGTGAGTGTCTTTTAATAAATCGACACACACAAAAGGCCGTAAGGCACAGGGCGCTACATACAGTCTGCCTGGGAAAAACACATTCCCATAAAACACGAAAAATATTATCACACGGCACAAAAAGCAAGGGGCGCAGCCCGGTAAATCTTCTGACAAAACTGTCAGTGAAAATGTACAAATCACATCCCACCGTCCTGAGTGGACAATAAACAATCCCGCACAAAACCCCAACACACTAAATAAGCCCCCACTAATGACAGACACAAAACAGGTGCGGAACAGACAGACAAAACCAAAAGACACAGAAACAACGATCGGTGGCAGCTAATAGGCCGGCGACGACGACCGACGAGCGCCGCCCGACCGAGGAGGGGCGCCACTTTCGTTGGATCCTGTGACACTGACTGACCATCATCGTCAATGAGAGGCAGAAACACAATACACTGAAGGCTTCCTTGTGATGTCTCTCTTGATACTATTTACTGCAAATTACTATGGCCCCAAGACAACTGGAAAACGTATTAGAGCGGAGTAATGAGTATCCTACTAATACCAAGGGGGAGGGAGATAAAGCACATCAAGAATTACGGTTTCTATCACAGACTTTGTGAGTGTTTGTTATTTTTCAATGAAATGAAACATTCACTAATCTGGTTCTAAAGCTCAGAAGCTTCACAATAGAATATGAATGACATCACAGAAACATGGACGCTGGGTGCTAGTTAGAATAGGCATATGTAAGCATAAAGTTATGATATTTGTTTGATAACATAGAAGTGCATTCCATTTTTTTCCACTGTTTTTGGATGACTGAGAAGATACAATGACTAGCCAGTATTATTTCCTCACAAGTTTTATTTTCTAACAGTGTGAATTGAGGTGTTCTGTCACCTCATTAATTCACATAGAAGTAGCCCATTCCACTGTTGAAGACAATTTAAGTTTGAGGCAAAATTCTCTCTTCAACGAGAGCCCAAGCACTTCCCCACTGTTTCCCCAGATCAAGTATGCAAACATTTGCGCATCTCTAGCCAGAACAGAAGTATCCCCCCCCCCCCCCCCCCCGGCACATTTTCCTGCAGGACCATAATGTATTTACTGTTTCTTCACATTTCCAGGTACTGGTGACAAATCACGCATTCCGATTCTTGGATAGATTGTAATGGACACATATGATGTGTGTAAAATACTTTTTTGAAGATTGTACTGATTATGCTAAGCTGATTGCCAGCTATGTGTGTACAATGCATTCTGGATGTCACGTAAACGTCTGTCAGACCAAAATGTTATAACAAAACGAGGTGAAGGGATGGTTCACTCATCTTTCGAGTAAACTTCCGGAAGTGTATAATGGTTGACGACACACCCCCTTCAACATGCATACTGCAAACAGACCCAACGCATCTTGTAACCTCTTATCTTATCAAACTACCCATCGTCAGATTACTTTACATTTTTAGAAAGTGTTTTACTCTATTATTTAGATCACTGGTGAGCTCACCCATGATGTGATGAATTGTAAATAGTAATGCTATTAGCTAAATCATATTATGGTTTCTGTCAGCCAAGAGTTAGCTAAATATGGCCGCTTGTGTTAGGTCACTCTTTCCTCATTAAGCGATACGACTAATGTAGCTTACATTTTCCAGTTTGGATGAGAATTGTGTTATGATGTCACTACTACTGTGAATGTCAGAGCATTGCATCCAAAAATAAACTGCTCACATTGAGGATGTAACATTGTAAAGACTGTGTTTGTGCCATTTCTTTGTGTAAAAAAATAGTGTGGCCAGCTCAAACGCTGACTGTAGCGTCAATTGTAACTGTATGTTCTAAATAAGTGTTCTAATCACACCGGTTTGAGTGTACGCTGCAGGAACCACTGTAGAATGATCACACCTGTGTGTTCGTACTTGTCAAAGGGTTAAGGCTAAGTTCATCATTAGAACCTTTGTGGGAGCATTGTTAAATCTTTGAGCTGTTTCCCAAAACCATCCTTAACAAAGTTGCGCTTGAAAACGCGTATTATTTACCAAATGCCTCAGACCACTCATAAAACAGATAAGTGCGTCGTTAGATGCTTTTTTGCCCTTCTGCATCACTCTATACATAAAAGATCTCCGCTAAACATATAATCAAGATGTTTATCTGCCTCTGACCAATGATAACTTGGGAAAAAAGTTGAATACAAATACAAAGATGACAATGTCTTTGCAATTGAACAAGCGAAAGATAAAAATATGCTTAAAATTAAAACCGAGATGACTGCATAAAAAAATACAGTATAGGCTTATACTGAAATAAATGTCATGTTCAGTCAATTGAGTTCTATTTATAGGCTACACCTACCTTTTGCCCTCAGAACAGCCTCAATTTGTCGGGGCATTACAAGGTGTCAAGCCGTCCACAGGGATGCTGGACTATGTTGACTCCAATGCTTCCCACAGTTCTGTCAAGTTGGCTGGATGCCCTTTGGGTGGTGGACCATTCTTGATACACACAGGAAACTGTTGAGCATGAAAAACGCAGCAGTGTTGCAGTTCTTGACACACTTAAACTGGTGCGCCTGGCACCTACTACCATATCCCGTCCAAAGACACTTAAATATTTTGTCTTGCCCGTTCACCCTCTGAATGGCAAGACTGTACACAATGTCTCAATTGTCTCAAGGCTTAAAATCTTTCTTTAACCTGTTTCCTCCCCTTCACCTACACTGATTGAAGTGGATTTAACATCAATAAGGGATCATCTCTTTCACCTTGATTCACCTGGTCAGTCTGTCATGAAAAGAGTTCCTAATGCCTTGAATACTCAGTGTATTTCATGATGTTTAACAACGTGTATGCAATAATGTGCCAAATTAATCTGTGATTGAGTGCATCATTTCCAATTGGCTCATTCATCCCCCTCCTCTCCCCTGTAACTATTCCACAGGTCGTTGCTGCAAATGAGAACATGTTCTCAGTCAACTTACCTGGTAAAATAACGGATAAATAAAATAATAAATCATTATAGGGTAAGCATTAGAATAAGCCGCCTCAGTATTTGCAGCCATTAGGTTATAATATCTCTCTAGGAGCTGATCCGTCATCAGTATTGTAGAATAATTTTAATGTTAAGGTAAGATTTTAATGGAGAAAGCTGATCAGAGAGCAGACTGCCTTTCATTCGATCTATCAGCATCAATACATGCTCCAACGATGCACTTAGCGACCATACTTTCTGCGTGGTGTTTTGGGATATGCATGTTACATCTTAGACCATTGTATGCATTGTTAAAACTCTCATAAGCCTAAATTCCATCGCTATTGGGAAACCGGGCCCTGAGCATCCTACATTGGTGCATTCAACTTAAGATAGCTAGGTGAGACAACAACATATCACAATCACAGCAAGTACATTACCCCCCAACAAAATAGCTATCAGCAAAAAGCCAGTGCTAGTAGGAAAAGACAAGAAGATACTCTTTAAAGAGGTAAGGTTTCAGAAATTTTTCAGACTCATAAGATTTTTCAGACAGTTCTTATTGGTGCTTCAGGGCCGATAGATTTCAAGGAGTGACATTATTTTGACTCCACATGAAATGGTGGTGAAATGCCTCGAACACACTAACAGACCCTCAGTTGAGGTATTGACTGCAAAGTCACTTCTTTCCTGTCACTTCCAATGCCCAGAGACTCCTCAGGCTGGAAGGTTACACAGCATGACTTCAGCAGCTGAGCTCTACCAGTGCCTGTCAGTCTCACACTGACTGGCCTACTCTACTGCACTGACACTGTTTTTTCAGATACAGTGTACTGTGTTGCTGCCATACAGAATATAATAGTTTCCCAAATTGTCAATAGAAACAAAGTCTCTTATAGCGGTATAAGTATAATATACCAGCGGTATAAGTATAATGTACCACCTCTTAAAAGTAATCTGTGATCCCCAAAAGTAATGATTTATCATGAGAGGACCATAAACAGTAACTAGCAATGCTGCATACTTCAAGAAATGTTCAAATCTCACCTTTCTGAAAAAAAAGAGTTATAAATCGCTGAGGTGTAGTCACGTTTGAGGACACAAACTAGAGTTCACAGTACAAATATAATAGAAATATAAAATATTTTATGTGATATATTTCCTATTCAACAAAACGGTATGAATAAGGCTTGAAATGACTTATAATTTTTCAAAATATAGTATAATACATTTATAAAACGACTAAGTATAAGATTTCACCTTCCTTATAACTTTAAAATACATATTTGTATATTTAGTGTTAGAGAAAATGTGCATATTTTCTAAAGGTCTCTTGATCAAAACATCTGCCCCCATCTGCGAATGTCTCACAGATCTCTAGCTTAGCTTCATCTCATATTAATATTGTCTGCCTATGACAAACAGTGTTTTTTGTTTAACACTACAAACGCTGAAGCTTTTTTCGTCTATCTTCATTCACTTTAATGGATCTTTTTTCAACATTCTAAAGCTCCAAATTGTTTGAAAGTTACATGACTTACAACATTCCATTCACAGTGAACAATGCAGCTTTTGACAGATATCAGCTACTTTGACCACTTTCCCAACAATTTAAACTATTAAACTTTTCTAAACTTTAATTACATTGTTGGGTTGTAATTTCAAATACTTGCAACATTAGAAGTTAATGGGTACATGTATGACAAATGTACAGTTGAAGTCAGAAGTTCACATACCCTTAGGTTGGAGTCATTAAAACCTGTTTTTCCACCACTCCACACATTTCTTGTTAACAAACTATAGTTTTGGCAAGTCGGTTAGGACATCTACTTCGTGCATGTCATTTTTCCAACAATTGTTTAGACAGATTATTTCACTTATAATTCACTGTATCATAAAGCCGGTGGGTCAGAAGTTTACATACACTAAGATGACTGTGCCTTTAAACAGCTTGAAAAATTCCTGAAAATTATGTCATGACTTTAGAAGCTTCTGATAGGCTAATTGACATCATTTGAGTCAATTGGAGGTGTACCTGTGGATGTATTTCAAGGCCTACCTTCAAACTCAGTGCCTCTTTGCTTGACATCATGGGAAAATCAAAAGAAAAATCAACCAAGACCTCAGAAAAGAAATTGTAGACCTCCACAAGTCTGGTTCAACCTTGGGAGCAATTTCCAAATGCCTGAAGGTACCACGTTCATCTGTACAAGCAATAGTACGCAAGTATAAATACCATGGGACCACGCATCCGTCATACTGCTCAGGAGGGAGACGTGTTCTGTCTCCTAGAGATAAATGTACCTTGGTGCGAAAAGTGCAAATCAATCCCAGAACATCAGCAAAGAACCTTGTGAAGATGCTGGAGGAAACAGGTACAAAGTATCTATATCCACAGTAAAACAAGTCCTATATCGACATAACCTGAAGGCCGCTCAGAAAGGAAGAAGCCACTGCTCCAAACCCGCCATAAAAGAGCCAGACTACAGTTTGCAACTGCACATGGGGACAAAGATCATACTTTTTGGAGAAATGTCCTCTGGTCTGATGAAACAATAATAGAACTGTTTGGCCATGATGACCATCGTTAGGTTTCGAGGAAAAGGGGGAGGCTTGCAAGCCAAAGGTCAGCATCCCAACAATGAAGCACGGGGGTGGAAACATCATGTTGTGGTGGTGCTTTGCTGCAGGAGGGACTCATGCACTTCACAAAATAGATGGCATCATAAGGGGGGGAAATTATGTGGATATATTGAAGCAACATCTCAAGACATCAGTCAGGAAGTGTAACGACTGTCGAAGAGATGAGACCGAGGCGCAGCGGGTACCTGAATACTCATACTTAAATATTATTATTCAAAGTGAGTAACGGGAAAAAACAAGAAACAGAACGACAGCTAACATATTTGCAGGCTAAACAAACAGCAGTGCAAATACAACTACCCACAAAAACCCAAACCAAACACACACCTATACATAGGACTCTCAATCAGAGGCAACTAGAAACACCTGCCTCCAATTGAGAGTCCAACACCCAAACCTAAACAAAGAAAAACTAAACAGAACGTAGAAATACATACAAAACACAAACCCTCTGCCACGTCCTGACCAAAACTAATACAATTACTCCCTCTGCTGGTCAGGACGCGACAGTACCCCCCCCCCCCTAAAGGTGCAGACCCCGAATGCACCTAAAAGAAAAGACAAAAACCCCCAAACAACAAAAATATCCCCCTAAACTAAAGGGAGGGAAGGGAGGGTGGCTGCCGTCAACGACGGCACTGTGCTACACCCCCCCCTCCCCAACCCACCTATATCGGAGGCGGCTCAGGTGCGGGACGTGGACCCCGCTCCACCCTCGGCGTCGCCCACTTAGGTGGCGCCCTTGGCCGCGTCGGAGGACTGGTGGGCGACCCTGACTGCGCCCGGCTGGCGGGGCGACTCTTGCTGCGCTCGCCTGGCGGGCGACCCTGGCGGCTCCGGCCTGGCTGATGGCTCTGGCGGCTCCAGACTGGCTGGCGGCTCTGGCGGCTTCAGACTGGCGGGCGGCTCTGGCGGCTCCAGACTGGCTGGCGGCTCCAGACTGGCTGGCGGCTCCAGACTGGCTGGCGGTTCTGGCGGCTCCAGACTGGCGGGTGGCTCTGGCGGCTCCAGACTGGCGGGCGGCTCTGGCAGCTCCAGACTGGCGAGGCTGGGCTGACGCACTAGAAGCCTGATGCGTGGGGCTGGTACAGGATGTGCCAGTCTGGGCACACGCACCTCAGGGCTAGTGCGGGGAGTGGGAACAGGCCGAGTCGGACTGGGTTGACGCACTAGAAGCCTGATGCGTGGGGCTGGTACTGGACGTGCCAGCCTGGAGACACGCACCTCAGGGCTAGTGCGGGTAGCGGGAAACACTGGACCGTAGAGGCGCACTGGCGGTCTCGAGCGCAGGGCTGGCATCACCCCTACTGGCTGGATGCCCACTTTCCCCTGGCACATGCGGGGCGCTGGTACTGCGCGTACCGGCCTGAAAATACCCGGCCTCGCCACAGCACCCATCACCCCAAAGCACGGGACCTGTCCAGTTTGTCTCTTCCCAAAAATGGTAAGGGGAGCTGGCCTAGGGCTCCATTACCAGCCGTGTTCCCCGGTCCTCGCTAGATTTCCTCCGCTGCTTGGTCCTGTTGTGGTGGGTAGTTCTGTAATGACTGTCGAAGAAATGAGACCAAGGCGCAGCGGGTACCTGAATACTCATACTTTAATATTATTATTTAAAGTGAGTAACGGGAAAAAACAAGAAACAGAACGACAGCTAACAGATTTGCAGGCTAAACAAACAGCAGTGCAAATACAACTACCCACAGAAACCCAAACCAAACACACACCTATATATATGACTCTCAATCAGAGGCAACTAGAAACACCTGCCTCCAATTGAGAGTGCAACACCCAAACCTAAACATAGAAAAACTAAACTAGACAGAACGTAGAAATACATACAAAACACAAACCCTCTGCCACGTCCTGACCAAAACTAATACAATTACTCCCTCTGCTGGTCAGGACGTGACAGGAAGTTAAAGCTTGGTCGCAAATGGGTCTTCCAAATGGACAATGATTCCAAGCATACTTCCAAAGTTGTGGAAAAATAGCTTAAGGACAACAAAGTCAAGGTATTGGAGAGGCCATCACAAAGCCCTGACCTCAATCTCATTGAAAATTTGTGGGCAGAACTGAAAAAGCATGTGCTAGCAAGGAGGCCTACAAACCTGACTCAGTTACACCAGCTCTGGCAGGAGGAATGAGCCAACATTCACCCAAATTGTTGTGGGAAGCTTGCGGAAGGCTACCCAAAACGTTTGACCCAAGTTAAGCAATTTAAAGGCAATGCTACCAAATACTAATTGAGTGTATGTAAACTTCTGACCCACTGCGAATGTGATGAAAGAAATAAAAGCTGAAATAAATAATTCTCTCTACTATTATTCTGACATTTCACATTCTTAAAATAAAGTGGTGATCCTAACTGACCTAAAACAGGGAATTTTTACCAGGATTAAATGTCAGGAATTGTGAAAAACTGAGTTTAAATGTATTTGGCTAAGGTGTATGTAAACTTCCGACTTCAACTGTATATGCTGGGGTCAATGGAGGTTGGATAAGAAGTATGGGTCTGGAAAATTACTAAGTGAGGGAAAAGGCAGTCACTTGGTTGCGGTCACTGATAAGGTTGGTTAGCTGTGGATTATTGAGGAATATGGGCCGAGGTCAGGTCAGATGAATGGAGAAGGAACAGTTTTATAAGACACACCACTTAACTTCCTGCCTAGCAACAAAGAGTTAGTGTTTAGAGGCGCAAGCAGGAGACTCCGCCTAAAGGAGGGTATAAATACTTGTGCTGCTGGAAACATGCCTTTGTCTTTTCAGCTGTTTCACCCAGTGGGTGAATAAACTTGGTTTGAGCAGTGACTAGTTGTCCGTTAGTTTTTCACCCTGTTTGTCAGAACCTAACATCCACCTTATGAATGGGATTTATTATAAAACCGGTTGTTCGGATCCTTGGGACTGATTGATTGATATGCGGAACAACAACTCCCACAAAATACCATGCCGTGTTAATGTCATAATTCCACGACTGTTTCAAAATATGAGAAAAATAAATAATGACCAGTCCGCTTGGGTAGAAACTTCAGAATGCAAAAATTAATGTACTCATTAAAATAATGTTTTAAATGAAAACATTTAATTAACAGTAGTATAAATACATTTATTCAATGAACAAAAACACATATCAAAATTTTTACTTTTTAATCAGGAAATGCAATAGTTATTTCTGGTTGCTTATCAAAGTTAGTTGGCTAACTCATTGATTCTGCTTTGAAGTACACCCACAGATAGAACAATATAGAACAATGAGTCAGATGTTTCACTGTATGTATAAATCTGAAGCGTCTGGTTGGCATTTCCACTCGCCACCAAATATGGTGATGAGATCTAGCTATCTTGCATGCAAACGTCAGCACAATAACTGTTCATCGGGAGCTTCATGAAATGGCTTTCCATGGCCGAGCAGCCGCACACAAGCCTAAGATCACCCCGCGCAATGCCAAGCGTCTGCTGGAGTGGTGCAAAACTCTCTGCCATTAGACTCTGGAGCAGTGGCAACACGTTCTCTGGAGTGATGAATCACGCGTCATCATCTTGCAGTTCGACGGACAAATCTGGGTTTGGCCAGGAGAATGCTACCTGCTGTTTTTCATGGTTAATGCTTACAATGACATTCTAGACGATTCTGTGCTTCCAACGTTGTGGCAACATTTTGGGGAAGGCCCTTTCAAGTTTCAGCATAACAATGCCCCCGTGCACAAAGCAAGGTCCATACAGAAATGGTTTGTTGAGATCAGTGTGGAAGAACTAGACTGGCCTGCACAGAGCCCTGACTTCAACCCCATCAAACACCTTTAGGATGAATTGGAACGCTGACTGCGAGCCAGGTCTAATCGCCCAACATCAGTGCGCGTCCTCACTAATGCTCTTGTGGCTTAATGGAAGCAAGTCCCCGCAGCAATGTTCCAACATCTAGTGGAACGCCTTCCCAGAAGAGTCGAGGCAATTATAGCAGCAAAGGCGGGACCAACTCCATATTAGCGCCCATGATTTTGGAATGAGATGTTCGACGAGCAGGTGTCCACATACTTTTAGTGTAGTTTTCTACTTAAGATGTAAATTAGACAATTAATCAGGTTTAGGCATATTGTAGAATACTTATAATAATAAGATATTTCCTTTTTTAATATTTATATGTAACCCTCACACCAGGCTCGAATATGACTCTCACAATATTAACTTATGCAAAGTATCTCAGCAGCATGGGATGTTAGGTGAGAAGGACATCTACAATAAGAATTCCTATTGTAAACTATCTAGGGTTATGACAATAGGGTATTAACTTCAGATGAAATGATTATAGGTTTCTGTTATTGAATCAGGATAAACCATCCCATGCATTAAATTACATTGAATCAATCAATGACTCCACCAAGGCAATATACATAACGTTCCATATGTGTTTAAAACATTTTCAAACACAAATACATTTTCAGACACAACATAAGAAATAAAAATAACAAACCCCAATGAGTCCAAATTATTTCAAGTTTGCTTAAATAAACCGTTGGCGCGCGTTGGAGCTCAAACAAATTACGACACCCAAAAATATCCTGAAGCACCTCTCGTTGTGGTTACTCACTACTTGGTAGATATTCCCTCAGCGAAGTATGGCAGTTCCATGCAGGTTTCCTCACAAAGTCCAAGGCAAGCACAGCTACCCATGCAGACAGTACTCCTTAGCCGTAACCGATATCCCATGGGAACACGAACTCGTTAAGCTTCCCAAGCAATTATCTCCCGGTGTCACACGATGCTAGGCTAACCTCAATGCTGGCAAATACCTCCACGACGAGACGGTAGCTTCAGTCTTTACTAAGTTTTAACAAAATTATAACAACTCTTTTATAAAATAAAACATGTATTTCCCTTCATATCCTAGTAGGTATAGGTTTTGTTCTAGTTCTGTCGTCTTCTTTTATAATTTCTTTACCAACCGTCCTAAGGTAAAACGTCCATCCTTTCATCAACGTCTTCTCCCTCTCTTTTTCCCAGGCCTCCTGTTAACCAGGTCAACTCCCATTGGCCACAACTTAACAAGTGACCTTATTGGTCAAAACTTAAAATTCAAAGTAAAACAAACTATTCACTTATACATTAAATAAATATTTCTTCAAAAGCATAATGCATTAACAACATTACAGTTTAGGAGCAATTCAATCATCTTTTAAATATATAACCAATTAATTATAACAAATTAACTCAATACCTGGTTCAAACAAGGGTATTACATATACATTTGCAAACATTTCTAAAAACCTGTTTTTACTTTGCCATTTTGGGGTATTGTGTGTAGATTGATGAGGAAAAAAATGTATTTAATCCATTTTAGAGTAAGGCTGTAATGTAACAAAATGTGGAACAAGTGAAGGGGTCTGAATACTTTTCGAATGCACTGTTTGTAGTGCTACACTGCAGGCCACAGAGCACACATAATGGCCATTATAAGGGCACTGTAATTCCACTGTGTAATTGGCCCCCATTGGGTGGATATCTGGAGGTAAAGAGAAAAGTGAGGAATTAAGAATATTACATAGCAGATAAATTCTAGTAACTCAGACAGCAGGTAGCCAAAATAACAGATTTAAGTTCTAAATTATTGAGAGCTATTGTTAATCAGAAATCATTATATATTCCTAACAGCTGTGGTTTTCTGTCCTGTATTATAAGTACCTTTTTTCATGCTTAAGTTTTACTTTTAAAAGGGCAAGTCAAGATCAAACCCTGTAGCCCTGGTCCTGGATACCTACAGGGTGTGCCGGTTTTTGTTATTGGCCAGCACAAACACATTCTAATTAGGCCTACCTACTCATTAACACTTTGGTAAGGCTACTAGAATCAGGCTGGTGCAAAAGCTTGCTTACTAGTATCAAGGCCGGAGGGACAGTACATGACTAGTTTATTGCAATAATGTTGTTGTTTCTAATGAATGCAGTTTAAAAACTTCTCCGCAATCTACAGTAACACTCACTCATGCGAAATATGGGAGATGTAGGCCAACATCAGGTCTGGTCTATTCATTTAGAGGTTTGCGTCATCACTGTGTTACCAGTGCTGTATTCACACCCTCAAGTGTTTTCTTATTTCTGCTCCAGTGTTTTTTTTAGCCTTGTGTAATCACATGAATTTTGTTAGATCAGATACACTGGGCCCGGAGTAAAGCTTGCACGCAAAGGGACGCCAAATACCATGGACCAATAGGCCTATAGGGAGGCAACAGATGAGGCCTTTGTTTTGGCCCCCTCTGTTAGGTTGAGTGCACCAGAAATGGAGCATGATAATGATGGAATGCATTTTTCTAGGTTTTCACAAGGTTTCAAATAATTATGATAATATTTTTCACATTTATGATGGTATTTGATGTTTTGAATAAAAATAATTCAAAATTTGCTTAATGAGTTGTGCATGACTCTAGGGTGCCAACACATACATGCTAAGTGATTTCAATAGGGCTTTCTCCATTCTGATTGTTTTATGCTGTTCAATCAAACTTCAAACAAAAGTTGATATAATTTGGGATAATTTCCACACGGGCACGTAGGACTTCACAATATGGACAACAAATCTAGGCATTATTTTTAACAAAATATTGCAATTGACTTGCGATTTCGATCAAAACACCTGGGTGAACTGTTGGAATCATGGAAATATAATTATTATACACAAACTAATAGGGATGGAATTGCCATGGACTAACAATATTATTACAAAACTTAGGTGACGATACGATATGTACAGTTGAAGTGTCACGACTCCCGCCGAAGTCGACCCCTCTCCTTGTTCGGGCGGTGTTCGGTGGTCGACATCACCGGCTTACTAGTTGCCACCGATCGATGTTTCACTGTTCGTTTGGTTTTGTCTTTATTGTGTACACCTGTTTTGAGTTTCCCTAATTATGTTCATTATTTAAATCTCTACATTTCCTGTTTGTCTTGTCGGTGATTGTTTGTCCGTTTAGTGTAGTTGGAGGTGTTTTCTCCAGACTATGTATTTTTAAGAGAAGATGGATTTAATAATTTTAGTAAACACGTTTTGGTTTACCTTCATCCCTGTGTCCTGCGCCTGATTCCTCCACTTCTCTAAGAAGATCCGTTACAGAATCACCAACCACCAATGGAGTCAGCAGGAGCAGCCAGTTCTCCTAATCAGCTAGAGGAGCACGTTCAGCAGCAGGCTAAAATGATCCAGGATCTACTGGCGGCCATGGAGGGCGTGCTGCTGACCATGGAGAGATTGGAGCGGAAAGGATGTCCCGTCGACCCAGCCACACCACCGCCCGGTACACCTCTGGATCCTATCCAACCGCCGTCTGGATCCGGTGGGATTCGGCTCTCGCTCCCGGGAGCGTATGACGGAGCAGCTGCCGGGTGTCAGGGGTTCCTACTCCAGCTAGAGCTCTACCTGGCGGCTGTCCGGCCGCCACCCTCGGGACACGAGAGAGTGAGCGCCCTCATCTCCTGTTTGACTGGTAAAGCCCTAGAGTGGGCCAACGCCATCTGTGAGGTGGAAGACCCAACTCGGGAAAAGTACGAAGATTTCTCCCGCCGCTTTCGGGCAGTGTTTGATCATCCACCCGAAGGAAAGGCGGCGGGAGAGCGTTTGTTCCATTTAAAGCAGGAGATGAGGAGCGCTCGGGAGTTCGCACTGGATTTTAGAACTCTAGCGGCTGGTGCAGGATGGAATGAGCGGGCCCTGATTGATCACTACAGGTGTGGTTTGCGAGAGGACGTTCGTAGGGAGCTAGCCTGCAGGGACACCACCCTCCACCTGGACCAGCTAATGGACTTATCTATCCAGCTGGATAACCTGCTGGCCTCCCACGGACGTCCGGATCGGGGTCCGTTGGTTCCATCCTCCTTAGACCCAACACCAATGGAGTTGGGCGGGGCTGGTACTAGGGAGATCGGAGGGGAAACCGTTCCATGCACCAGAGGTGACCGCAGAGGACACACTGCTGGTCGGTGCTGGGGAGGTTTTCCAGGTTGTCTTGGTGGTAGGCGGAACACTGGTGGTTCATCTCAGGTGAGTAGGCACACGACTCACCCAGACCCCCCTGTTGCTCACATGTGGTTGTCTATAAGATTTCCGGGGTTTTCCCCGCATTCCCAGCATAAGGCGCTAGTAGATTCAGGCGCAGCTGGGAACTTTATAGATCGGTCTTTGGCCAATAGATTAGGGATTCCTATTGTTCCCGTTGATGTTCCCTTCCCTATACATGCCCTAGATAGTCGTCATTTGGGGTCTGGGCTGATTAGGGAGGTCACAGTTCCCATTGCTATGGTGACGCAGGAGAGTCATGAAGAGAGTATTATTCTCTTTCTGATTGACGCTCCTGCGTTTCCCGTTGTATTGGGGCTTCCCTGGTTGGCTTCTCATGATCCTATTATTTCGTGGCAACAGAGGGTTCTCAAGGGATGGTCCTGTCAGTGTTCAGGGAGGTGTTTCCTTAGGTGCCACTACGGTGGAAAGTCCAAACCAGGTTTCCACCATGCACATTCCCCCCGAATATGCCGATTTGGCAATCGCTTTCTGTAAAAGGAAGGCGACTCAATTACCACCCCATCGACCGGGGGATTGTGCGATAAATCTCCTGGAGGGTACTGCACTTCCCAGGAGTCACGTGTATCCTCTGTCACAGGAGGGGACAGCGGCTATGGAAACATATGTCGCTGAATCTCTGGGACAGGGATACATTCGGCCCTCCATTTCACCTGTCTCCTCGAGCTTCTTTTTTGTGAAGAAGAAGGATGGAGGTTTACGCCCGTGCATTGACTATCGAGGTTTGAACCAGATCACTGTTAAATACAGTTACCCGCTGCCTCTGATCGCCAGTATGACAGAGTCATTGCTCGGGGCGCGCTTCTTCACAAAATTGGACCTCAGGAGCGCGTACAATCTGGTGCGTGTCAGGGGAGGGGATGAGTGGAAGACGGCATTTAGCACTACATCTGGGCACTATGAGTACCTCGTCATGCCGTATGGGTTAATGAATGCTCCATCCGTCTTCCAATCATTTGTGGATGAGATTTTCATGGACCTGCACGGGCGGGGTGTAGTGGTGTATATAGATATTCTCATATACTCCACCACACGCGCTGAGCATGTGTCCCTTGTGCGTACGGTGCTTGGTCGACTGTTGGAGCATGACCTTTACGTCAAGGCGGAGAAATGTCTGTTCTTTCAACAGTCCGTCTCCTTCCTTGGGTACCGTTTGTCCGCATCAGGGGTGGAGATGGAGACTGACCGCATTTCAGCCGTGCGTAATTGGCCGACTCCAACAACGGTAAAGGAGGTGCAGCGGTTTTTAGTGTTCGCCAACTACTACCGGAGGTTTATCCGGGGCTGTGGCCAGGTGGCGGCTCCCATTACCTCCTTACTGAAGGGGGGACCGTTGCGGTGGTCGGCTGAGGCGGACAGAGCTTTTGGTAACCTGAAGGCTCTGTTTACCACGGCTCCAGTGCTGGCGCATCCTGATCCCTCCTTAGCGTTCATAGTTGAGGTGGATGCATCCGAGGCTGGAATAGGGGCTGTGCTATCTCAGCGCTCGGGTAACCCACCAAAACTCTGCCCCTGTGCTTTCTTTTCGAAGAAGCTCAGCCCGGCGGAGCGAAACTATGACGTGGGGGATAGGGAGTTGTTAGCTGTTGTCGGGGCTCTGAAAGCGTGGAGACATTGGCTTGAGGGGGCTAGACACCCTTTCCTCTTTTGGACTGACCACCGAAATCTGGAGTATATTCAGGCAGCGAGGAGACTGAACCCTCGCCAGGCTAGGTGGGCTATGTTTTTCACACGCTTTTCTTTCACTCTTTCTTATAAACCAGGTTCCCAGAACGTCAAGGCAGACGCACTGTCCCGGCTGTATGATACAGAGGAGCGGTCCACAGAGCCCACTCCCATAATTCCAGCCTCATGCCTGGTGGCACCGGTGGTATGGGAGGTGGACACAGACATCGAACGGGCGTCACGTGCAGAACCCACTCCCTCCCAGTGTCCCGTTGGGCGCATGTACGTGCCGTTTGATGTTCGCGATCGTTTGATCTGTTGGGCCCACACATCACCCTCCTCTGGTCATCCTGGTATAGGTCGGACGGTGCGCTGCCTGACGGGGAAGTACTGGTGGCCCACGTTAGCCAAGGACGTGAGGGTTTATGTCTCCTCCTGTTCGGTATGCGCACAGTGCAAGGCACCTAGACATCTGCCCAGAGGGAAATTACAACGCCTTCCCGTTCCGCAACGACCGTGGTCACACCTATCGGTGGATTTAATGACGGATCTTCCCCCGTCACGGGGGAACACCACGATCCTGGTCGTTGTGGATCGGTTTTCTAAGTCCTGCCGTCTCCTTCCTTTGCCCGGTCTCCCTACAGCCCTACAGACTGCGGAGGCCCTATTTACTCATGTATTCCGGCACTACGGGGTGCCTGAGGATATAGTCTCTGATCGGGGTCCCCAATTTACGTCTAGAGTCTGGAGGGCGTTTATGGAACGCCTGGGGGTCTCGGTCAGTCTTACCTCAGGGTTCCACCCTGAGAGTAATGGGCAGGTGGAAAGAGTCAACCAAGAGGTGGGTAGGTTTCTGCGGTCCTATTCCCAGGACCGGCCGGGAGAGTGGGCATCATTTATCCCTTGGGCGGAGATGGCCCAAAATTCCTTACGCCACTCTTCCACTAACCTTACCCCTTTTCAGTGTGTGCTAGGGTATCAGCCGGTCCTGGCACCATGGCATCAGAGCCAGATCGAGGCTCCTGCGGTGGATGAACGGTTTCGGCACTCGAAGGAGACATGGAACGCTGCCGATGTACGTCTGCAACGAGCCATCAGGCGGCAAAAGGCGAGTGCCGACAGCCACCGCAGTGAGGCCCCGGTTTATGCACCGGGGGATTGGGTCTGGCTCTCGACCCGAAACCTGCCCCTTCACCTGCCCTGCCGGAAGCTGGGTCCGCGGTTTGTGGGGCCATTTTAAAGTCCTGAGGAGATTGAACGAGGTTTGTTATAGGTTACAACTTCCCCCTGATTATCATATTAACCCCTCGTTCCATGTGTCTCTCCTCAGGCCGGTGGTAACTGGTCCGCTCCAGCAGTCGGAGGTACGGGAGGTTCCTCCGCCCCCTCTGGACATCGAGGGGGCCCCGGCATATACCGTACGAGCCATTATGGACTCCAGACGTCGGGCGAGGGGCCTTCAGTACCTCGTGGAGTGGGAGGGGTATGGCCCGGAGGAGCGAAGCTGGGTACCGGCGGAAGACATCCTGGATCCATCGTTAATCCAGGATTTTCATCGCTTCCGTCCGGATCGCCCTGCTCCCCGTCCTCCGGGTCGTCCCCGAGGCCGGTGTCGGCGCGCTGCTGGAGCCGCGCGTCGGGGGGGCGTACTGTCACGACTCCCGCCGAAGTCGACCCCTCTCCTTGTTCGGGCGGTGTTCGGCGGTCGACATCACCGGCTTACTAGTTGCCACCGATCGATGTTTCACTGTTCGTTTGGTTTTGTCTTTATTGTGTACACCTGTTTTGAGTTTCATTATTTAAACCTCTACATTTCCTGTTTGTCTTGTCGGTGATTGTTTGTCCGTTTAGTGTAGTTGGAGGTGTTTTCTCCAGACTATGTATTTTTAAGAGAAGATGGATTTAATAATTTTAGTAAACACGTTTTGGTTTACCTTCATGCCTGTGTCCTGCGCCTGACTCCTCCACTTCTCTAAGAAGATCCGTTACATGAAGTCGGAAGTTTACATACACTTAGGTTGGAATCATTAAAACACATTTTTCAACCACTCCACAAATTTCTTGTAAACAAACTATAGTTTTAGCAAGTTGGTTAGGACATCTACATTGTGCATGACACAAGTAATTTTTCCAACAATTGTTTACAGACAGATTATTTCACTTATCATGCACTGTATCACAATTCCAGTGCACACTCTTAAACTACTCGCAAACCGCTAAAACTGGTGCAAATGACCAGTGCATTTGTGTTGTAACGAGGTGCCTGAACACCTAAGATGCTTGCCACTGGGCAGCTGTAACAATGTGTCGCAGGCGGTAGCTAGTAACGTGACCAATTTTTTATAGATGTCACAATCCACTCAGTGTGGAGAGTATGAAATGCAACAACACGAGGACACAGTGTCTTCCTTATCTGTCACAACCATGTGTGATTCACTTGGCGCACAGCTGCGTGACATACTTCATTGTTTTCTAGGCCAGCAGTGTCCGCATAGCCTTTCCCCGCTAAATATTTGTTTAATTTAAAGAACATTGTTCCATAATGATACAGTATTAGGTAAACATGTTCACTTTACTAGTAGAATGCAAACCTTTGGTGGAACAGAAAGAAAGGAAAGTCTGGTAAAATAATCTGTGGTATTGTGTAGGCTATAGCAAGTAATGTTCTATTAGCTAGCTAGGATTTGAAGTAGGTTTATCTAGTTGTCTTATTTGCTCAATGCGTCAATTGATTTCATAAACTATTTTAGATATATGGCTGTACAGATGCCTTGTTCGAATCAACCCAAGATGATGAACCATGGAAATGGAACTTAGTGCATGAGAGGAAGCCAGCTGTTCTCAACCCCTACATTCTGCCAAGAGCTCACTGAGTTTGAATGAATGTTTCGTGAAGTACACACACACCAGCTTGATGCCGCCTGTCTTTTAACCCATAGAGTCCTAGGGGTAAGAAGAGCTGACAAATAAGAAGTGAGGAGGATTGTTGCAGAGCGCTATGAGGAACACCTGATGCTGCCCTGACACCTGATGCTGCGCTGCTCAAACTGTCCCGTTGTGTTTCACCGCCTCTGAACCCCCTTGCCACAAATAGTTGACCTCTGATCATAGATCTAGAATTGTACCCTATCTCAATGTTAACCATCTCTCTCTCTCTCTCTTTCTCTTTGTCTCTCTTTGTCTCTCTCTCTCCCAATTTGTTGTTTAATGTTGTCCCCCAGCCATTCCATGTATTTGAACTAATCTACAGCTGATTTAAAATGTCAACTAATTATCAAGCTCTTGTTCAGGTGAACAGGTTAGCTAGTATGAGGTCAAAGTGTCTCTCTGACCTTATGCTTATTCAGGCATAAACAGGGTTTAAGCCAAAGTAGCCCAAGTAAATGTTAGCTGAAGTGTAGTGAGGCTACACAATTATAGAAGTTATTCATGTGCTGAGCCTATCGCCAAAGGTTTTTAAGGTAGTGCCATATTTGTCAAGAGAAGTGCATTACATGTTAAAATTGGCTCTGTGTCATTTTAACTTATTTTCTTTCAAAATCCCTGTTTACTTTAATCTACTCAGTCATTTAATAGATTTTTTTGGCTAAATTTTCCAGTGCCATTATTTTCAGAATCCAAGTTAATTTTGGAAAAGCGGTGGCTAGAATCACAGCATAAATTTTTGAGAGTAATGGTTTAGGTCCAGGGGAATGTAATGATATATTAAATTATCACTGTGTCCAGTGGCCCCACATGGAATTAATTAGGTTCTTAAATTTTCCTCTCGCTTTCTTTGTCACATTTTTTTTGCCCCTTTTGTTGTTCAAATCTTCCTGCATCACTGGGCAATTAATTCACCATGTGTATTTTCATCTCCGATATGCTCCAGAGGCTGCAATTTCGTGCTGGAGTGAAAGAGTCTGAGAATATAAACCTCAGCACCAGTGAGGTTAGCATATTCATCCTCTTGCCTGTGAAAGTTTGTTCGGTGCTCCTCCCTTTTGAAGGGGAAACTGCATGCTGTGTATCACGCAATTCAAGACCTTGGTATTCCCCCCCCGGCAAAGGTGTGAAGCTTTTTTTCATTGCAGTTTCATCTGGCTGCTACCAATTCTTCCTTTGGGTGCATTGAAAGGGATTGGCCAAGGAGCCAATATGGGGGCCTTAAAGACAGGTGTTTGTGCTAAGATAGTAGCCTTAGTCACCGTAGGTGCACAGAAGAGGAACAATCTCCAATCTATGGACCAAGGGCAGAGAGACAAATGCTGTGAAACCTTAACAGAAGACTGCAGATAAGGAGAGAAAGATGGAGAAGACAACATTATGGAAGAACACTGTCCCAGCACACTTCTTACATAAACAGCAGCAGCACCTCTGTCAGAGTCATAATTCCCCATGCACTGTAGAGTTACAGGAACACAAAGCTTCCCTTGGCAATGGTTATTGTTACATTTGGACAAGCCCTTTGAAGACCGATTTGGGGTGACCCTTTCTGTAAGCCTTTCTCAAACCTAGATGGAAATTTGGAGCAAGGGAGGGTGCTCTGTTCATCCGCAACAGTTTGTGTTTGACACGTAGTGACTCTTAGGCATCGCTGAGTACTGTTGTGCTCTTTGTCCAACATGTTTATTTTCTCCATGCTTTCCCTCAATCCCACATTTACACTCTGCTGCAGCAAGAGATTTGGTACAGCATATTATTTACATGTTCATTGTGTCGTGATTCTTAAGCCCTCACTGGCAAGATTCGTGACATCAAGCCGATTTGCAAAGGCCTTGGTGGATGAAACAATTGAAACAAACAGAAAATCAACTGGCATTTCAGCACAAATGTTGAAATATTTGTGTGGTTAATTCAGTTGAATAAACAAAACTATCGCATTGCTTTCATACTGATTTCATTACCAGTCTCTCTGAAAGGTGTAGCCTAGGCCTAATCCATAAATCCCTGTTCAAAGGTGTTAGAGTGACACCTCACATCCGATTCTTTAACAAAGACTCTTATTATTGTGGTTCGTTTTTTATAGATTTTTTTTTGTATGGAAAAAAGGTACCTTGACCTAGATTTGAGGATATTATACAGTTTAAACCTTTTTATTGTGAAATTGTCTTCAAGATTTTATCTTCGTTTAGCATTTGTGTGAGTTGTGCCCATCTCAAGCACAACCCGATGGGAGTTTCTCTGTGAGGCCTGTCACCTTAGAATCCCAGACTCGCTTAGCTGGTGATTTAAGTCAGACAGCAAAGAGACACGTGCCACTTGGAATTTGTGGAGCAATTAGAATGGCACATGTGAAGTGAAAAAGGAAAGGGAAATATTCACAGTCAACACTTTAATTCATGCCTAAGGCTTGGAGAATATGAAGCCTATCTCGGTTTTTAATACAGTCTATGGCATAACGGTTTTGGTCAGTATCTGTATTTTTTTTCTCAGAGTTACCAGAGTGTACAATGGCTTCCCTGAGCCATTACTAGGCTATATTCTACACTGTTCAAATATTGAAATGGCCAGAGGCAAAGAACGGGTCCACGTGTGGCAGAGGTAGCGTATGCAATGTGTTTCAAGGATAAAACAGAAACCATTGGGTTGTCAAAGATTTGGAGAATCAAGCCCGTGAAGGAATCCTCCTCCAGATTGCTGTTAGTGCTAACTTCTCACTCCACTTCACTTATAACCTGCAAGATTGATTTATACATTTTGGTATTGAAACATTTTCCTTTGGTTGAATTAATCCGTCAAGATTTGATTGGTACCCATTCACACTCAAACGTTGGTAGCAATAGATTTGGTGTCAAGGAAGTGTCTTGTTCTCTGCTATTCTATCATGCAGCAGTAGTGCGGAGCTTTGTAAATTAAAGCCATGGCATGTCCTAAAGTATCCTCTGTGACACTCTCCCTCTAAGGACATTGACTACATAAGAAACCCTTCCTATGCTGTCATGCACAAGGAGCAGTGAGCAAACCGAATCATCATTGCTCCCTCATGTCTGTCCCCAGAGGGGAGACAACCCAAAGACAAGTGTCTGTGGCAGGGTCTGTCAGACTGGGCGGTTAGTCATCTCTCTCACCACTCGTCTGCAGAGTCTGACTCAGGAGCAGAATGACAAATTGGGTCAGTGAGAGAGTGCCCTCGGCTCCGACGGCGCATAACTAGGCTCTTGCATGTACTCACGCTCACACTGGCAAGCTGTTCCCCAGCCGATAAAATAGCAATGGCAAACACCTGCTGAACTGTTTTATCTCCAATTGGGTTTTTACTCAGCCAAAGGTTGCATTTTCATACAACTGCAAGAGTATAAAACTGAAGCAGCTGGCATTTTTATATCCAGGATAGAGATGTGACAAATGTAACATTTTTGTTAATGTTTTGAAACGATAAGAAAAATGCATAGAATTTCATGTGAATTCACAATGAAGCAACAGTTTGGGTCCCTTTCAGATGCTTAAGCATTGCACCAGTACTACCATTACTGTTCCTCAATTCCACCTCACAAAGTTTGGATTTCATTTAACTTTTCAAAGTATTGCCATACAGGACATTGCTGCTGTTGCTTTCCTTTCTCTGCCATTTGTACAACTATTAACGTTGATGATGTAACTCCCGGTGTCACCTATCTATTGGCAATCAAAATCTGTATCTCGCAATGGAAAACAATGTTTTGTGATACCTGCACTGTGATTTAAATACTGTGAAGGAAAAAACGAATTAGCATTTCTTTCTTAACGTTCAAGAACCCAAATTCGTTTAAAAGTTTTAACAGTAGTTGTGGAGAGCCAACTCCAAAATAATTGATTCCTACTCCTTACTCCTTGCATGTCGACTCCCATTTCTGTGTCTCAATTCGATTCCAGTACGACTCCTAAGATTCAGTATTTTTGGAACAGAGGACACTGATTAGTTGCCGTATTTCCAAGAACACAAACACACATCTTTCATAGCGAGCTCGTGAGGGACAGAGAGAAAAGGGAGGGGCACAGTATAGACAGGTCGGCCACCAGGCAGTCAGAACCATGCACTAAGCCTATCTACTGGCAATCAAAAGCTGTATCTCACAATGGAAAATAATGTTTTGTGATACCTGCACTGTGGTTTAAATTTTGTGAGGGAAAAAACGAATTAACATTTCTTTCTTAACGTTCAAGATCCCAATTTTGTTTAAAAGTTTTAACATGAACTTTTTAGCAAATTCTACATGTGGATCGGTTTGCACTTGGTTCGCAAATTACAGCCGGCACTCTCTTCAGAGGTGCTAAGTACTCTCGGCCGGTAAACACTATTGGTGTGTCCAAGCTTTTACAGGCTAATATCAAGGCAATTTAAAGAGACAGTTCGGGATTTTGGAAATGAGACCATTTTGCCTTTTTCCCCAGAGTCAGATGAACCATTTTTATGTCTCTGCATGTAGTTTGAAGGAAGTTGCTAACTAGCGTTAGCACAATTGCTTACTGGTGTTAGCGCAATGACTGGAAGTATATGGGAACAGACTTCCAGTCATTGCGCTAACGCTGGTAAGCATTGGCTCGCGAAACTACCTCTAACTTCCTTCATACTGGACGCAGACACATACAATTTGTATCTACAAGTTCATCTGACTCTGGGGAAAGTAGATAAAGCGCCTCCATGCCAATATCCCAAACTATCCCTTTAACAGTAAAGCTTAGAGATTGCTACAATCTATCGTTAAAGGTCAAGTGACTTAATTGTGGATAAAAAATAACAATTATTCTTGAATCCCTTGATAAATGACTCCACTGCTAGGATTCAGTGGAGGCGGGAAGCAGGGAAGGAGAACAATGCTGTATGTATTCTACTAGGTGCCCTGGAAGATGGTAGCTCCAGAGGCTGTTAGATGTTGTGAGCACAATGTAGGATGTTGTGAGCACAAAATCCAGCTTATATGTGTTACTGATAAAGCCTAATTATTGGCCAATGATAATGGAAATCTGGGACCTTTTCTGGGGAACTCCATATTGAGGTCCTGCTTGAGAATATTTAGTTCAGGAGAGCATGATGTAATGCATTGTAGCTTATGCATAATTTGGTCCTCAATACCACTCAGTTGGTCAACCACTACAGAACATTGGAATGTGGTAACCTACAAACCCATAGTAGCCCATATTTTCACAATTTTCCAACATTATTCAGACATTTAAACCCCTCCATTAATAATTTGTTTTGCTGAAGTAGCCTCTTAATGAGTGCCTCATGGTTTGAAGGAACCGTGCAGGGCTGGGTGTTGGGTACTGAGAAACGGGTAAGGCAGCTGTCTCTCCATCACGGGGTCTAGGCTAGCGCATCCCTGGGTACAGGCTGGCAGCAAGCACCAGGGCTGTGGGTGATATTTACAGCTGGTGCCCCTCCACCCGTCTTTAACCCCGCTTTTCTGAGGGTACAATGCACATGGGGAGAACCAGGACCCAGACAGTCTTCTTTTAGTTCTACATGGAGCTGAGAGAGAATGACACTTAGAGAGAGTTGTGACAGTGAAGGATTGTAGATGAGATGTTCTTGGTTAAAGGGTAGGAAGCATGAGTTTTTACTCACCAAAGTAACAACACAGAGTGATTAAAGAGTTAGCAACTTTGTTACTACAACTATCTGGTCACCTATAACTACAAACATAGTCATGTTTTAGTGTATTTACATATGTATTAACCTATTTCCAACAATATACTATTTCTCAACATCATATGGAGAATCTACTCTGTGCTACCGAGTTCGTATGCTAGCTCAAGCTGGCAAACGTTAACAACTAGCCATGCTTGCATGTAATTACAGTCCACACCAAGTGTTGGCGGTGGTGAATTATAATCCACCAATCACGAGGAAGTGTGATGTAAAAAAGGAACAGATGGGGAACGTGCGTCCATGCAGCATCCTCATGCTCTTCAGACTTTGTGGCTGTGTTATCTAGTGGGAATCCGTTAGCATGGCAGTCTCTGGTGTCTTCTTGCCGTGGACTCAAAACGAAATAGAAAATTATACCTGCTTGCTCTAATTACGTAGTACCTTGTCTGTTCAAAGTTTTGTTTTGTTAACTTTCGGCAAGTTCTCTGTGAAATAGGCTACAGAGGTTTTGGAACTTTTTCCACCTTGGCTTAGTGCTAGCGCACTAGCTACCTGACATTTGAAATATACACTACCATTCAAATGTTTGGGGTCAATTAGAAATGTCCTTGTTTTTGAAAGAAAAGCACATTTTTTGTCCATTAACATAACATAAAATTGATCAGAAATACAACGTAGACATTTTTAATGTTGTAAAAGACTATTGTAGCTGGAAACGGCAGATTTTTTTCATAGGAGTACAGAGGCCCATTATCAGCAACCATCACTCCTGTGTTCCAATGGCACGTTGTGTTAGCTAATCCAAGTTTAGCATTTTAAAAGGCTAATTGATCATTAGAAATCCATTTTGCAATTATGTTAGCACAGCTGTAAATGGTTGTACTGTGTAAAGAAGCAATAAAAAACGGACCTTTTCTAGAGTACCCGCAAAACACCAGTGTCAACTTCAACATTGAAGAGGTCGATTCCGGGATGCTGGCCTTCTAGGTAGAGTGCCTCTGTCCAGTGTCTGTGTTCTTTTGCCCATCTTAATCTTTTATTTTTATTGGCAAGTCTGAGGTACGTCTTTCTTTGCAACTCTGCCTAGAAGGTCAGCATCCCGGAGTCGCCTCTTCACTGTTAATGTTGAGACTGGTGTTTTGCGGATATTATTTAATGAAGCTGCCAGTTGAGGACTTGTGAGGCGTCTATTTCTCAAACTAGACACTAATGTAATTGCCCTCTTGCTCAGTTGTGCGCCGGGGCCTCCCACTCCTCTTTCTATTCTGTTTAGAGACAGTTTGTGCTGTTCTGTGAATGGAGTAGTACACAGCATTGTCTACACTGTATTTCAGATCAATTTGATGTTATTTTAAATGGACAATTTGTTTTTCTTTTCTTTCAAAAACAATAACATTTCTAAGTGACCCCAAACTTTTGAACGGTAGTGTATCTATATTGGATTTTTCTCACTATATAGCTGTTGGATTTCCCTTACTGACTCTCCCTCGGCCCAGTGAAGTGCCCGCCTCCCCTTCACTTTGGTGGCTAACTCAGCCTGCACTCTTGGGATGGGACCTTGCTTTCAATCTGTAAGTCTCTACTCTCTCTTTGCTTTTGATCTGCGCTTATGTTAATTGTGTTCTAGCTGGTCTGCACTTGTTGGGCTCTGGCATGCCGACCATAACGGTGGTGGTTGGCTAGGGTAATAGCTACTTTGTTAAATAGCTAACGTTAGCTGGCTGGCTAGCTAGCTTGATGGCTAAGACAACTGCATATAGCTAACATTTTTGAGAACTGGTTAATGGCGTTATGTATTTCCAAAACATTGGTTTACTTTAATGTAGCTGTAAGCTAGGCGTTGATAGCAACTGGCTGACTCATGCAGTGCTAACGTAACGTTAGCAGGCTGGTAGGGCTAAAGTTAGCATGCTAGTAGGACTAATGTTAGCAGGCTAGTTGGAGTGCGACTTTGGAAGTTGATTTGTAACAATACATTCATATTATTTGCTAGTAAGTTGGCTGATAATGTAATTGAAACCAGTAATCATGAATGCACAGCCCCATGTCATGTCACAAGGATCTGTACACAATTCCTGGAAGCTGAAAATGTCCCAGTTCTTCAAATGTCTACATACTCACCAGACATGTCACCCATTGAGCATGTTTGGGATGCTCTGGATCGACAGCGTGTTCCAATATCCAGCAACTTAACACAGTAATTGAAGAGGAGTGGGATATCATTCCACTGGCCACAATCAACAGCCTGATTAACTCTTTTCAAAGGAGGTGTGTCATGCTGCATGAGGAAAATGGTCACAGCAGATGCTGACTGGTTTTCTGATCGACGCCCCCTGCCTTTTTTTAAAGTATCTATGACCAACAGATGCATATCATGTGAAATCCATAGATTAGAGCCTAATGTATTTATTTCAATTGACTGATTTCCTTATTTGAACTGCACCTCCTTGATAAAATCATTGAAATTATTGCATGTTGTGTTTATTTTGTTGGAGTTTACATTATAGGGAATAGGCTGGCTTGCCAGGTCCTCCATATTACGTCACACCCGCAAAAACACTTGCTGACACGACTTCGGCATTCTTCTGAATTCTGATTCGTTTTGTGATATCTAGAAAAAACAGAAAAGGGACTTAACTTTGCATTGAGACTTTTTATGCATATACTAATGCAAATCGATATGCTACATGTGGTTACATTTATGCTACCTACCCTTCAAGTCAAACCCTATTTTTTTTTTTTTCAAATGTAAAAAATTGATAGTTCTGAGTACAATGAGCCTCCAACTCTAACACCCCCAAATTTGGAAGAAAATACCTTTTGAATTTAACCTGACAATGTTTGACTGACGTACCTCCAAGGTTTCTTATTATGCCACACAATGTAGCACTGTGGTAGTCTGACGCACCAGTCAAATTGCCCCCGCCCCCCAAAAAAACAAACACCGACATGAAACGATCTAGCAGCAGATGGCACTGCATCCAAAACACCCCTTCAGCGTCCCATCTGTTTCATAGGATTTTGTGCCATCATTCATGCCTGTCAACGTGGTCAAGACGTGGACGGTCCCAGCACCCAAGTGCCCGCTCAACTACAGAGGATCCTCATTTCACTCCTCAGCCCTACCTCAGACTGCACTAGCAAGACTGTGAAGGTGTGTCTCAATCTCAGCCAGGTCAAAACCCTGCCATCCATCATCCTTTCCTGTCTTATAGCTCCATGTCTCCTCCTTTTTTTTGCATTCTTGATGTTATCATCCAGGGCCTGCTTTCTCTTTTTCACTCCTTTCTCTCTGGTGTCTATTTATGTCCTCTTTAATTTCTCCAGTGCTTTTTTCAAACACCTTATCTTTCTTCCAAATACACAATTTGTCACACCCTGATCTGTTTCACCTGTCTTTGTGCTTGTCTCCACCCCCCTCCAGGTGTCGCCCATCTTCCCCATTATCCCAAGTGCATTTATACCTCTGTTCGTTTTGTTTCATCAGGCCTACCAGCGGTTTTCCTGTGCTCCTGTCTTTCTCTAGTTCCTGTTTTCTAATTTTCCCAATTTTGACCGTTCTGCCTGCTGTTCTGTACCTTTCGGACTCTGCTCTGGATTACTGACCTCTGCCTGCCCTTGTTTTTGTAATAAACTTTTGTAACTTTGACTCTGTCTGCATCTGGGTCTTTTCCTAAGCCTGACACTATTGGCAGAGGATTGTATAAGATGCAAAGCAGCCAATGCAATTAACAACAAATTCACTCTACCTCCTCCATTTTCCATCTGAGAGTTATGGGCTTTTTGGCTTGTAAACAGATTTTTATGATTCCAGGACTTGAGGATATGGCTATAGCGGCATCATTTAAAACACACAATGATGAAATGTTTTGATAATTCATTCAAAGTCATGTATTTTTTTGCTATTCTGCCAGGGGAGTGTAGTTCACAAGGTCGTTGGTATCCATGGGAGAAGATGACTATGTCCTGAAGACTGTGATTCAAGGTATTACATTGGAAAACATGTAGACCTATACAATGATTTGGCGACTGCCCAACACATTGGTTGAGTTTCTTTGGAGGGCGTGTAGCCAGCTGTGTTCGATTTCAGCTGGCTTGATTGTTTCACTCCCACTGTAAGCCGTTGAGCTGGAATGGATTTTAATAGGATTGTCGAAAAAAAGGCAACTTTTTTCTTTGTGTCATCCATGCTATAGTTCTCTCTGCATTATGATTAACATGCATACAGCAACACTGAAATACTCTCCTCTTTCTCGGCGGCAAGTGTGAAATATTTTTGTATTACCAAAACAATTGTCAGTAGTTTAATATATTTTTATAAGTTATTTTGCTGACATTTCCACAACCCAGAGAGGTCAAATAACAGGGAAGTGCTAATTGTTGGAAGTGCTAAGTGTACTTCATTGTGCTAGAGGACTCCTGATATCTCCAGGAATTATAATTATTTTTGTCTTAATCTCTTGTCTAGTCTGTCTTCCCAGAAGCCTACTTGGTGTGTGAACTGCTGACTGCTCATAACCTGGAGATGATTGTTGACATATCAACCAGGATTAAGTTGCAGGGCAATTTGTGCCTGTTGTTGTTTTTCGTAATCAGTGGCTGTATTGGAGGGGGAGTGGTTTCTCCTCTCATAGACAATCTGCAATTGGTACCGGGAGGTGTGCTCTTCACCTCTGCAAGTCAATTAGCAATTAGTGTTAGTACTTCAGTTTCCCCTGTTTTCTCAGCAGCAGCTGGGTCAGCGGTGGTCTCGTCGCAAAACTAAGATAGTTAAGCCGAGTTGTTCTGAAGTGTTATTCCAACATGGCACCACTCTCTTAATTGAGTATCTTACCTAGTTATTGTCTGGTCTCATTTTGATCTTTTGTAGCTCTGGCAACTATTTATGTTTTCTATACCGATTCTCTCCGTGTATGTTCTACAGATGCTCCACATCCTGCGCGCACAACCCATGTGGAATTCCTGGTCTCTGGCAGCATTTGGAACTGGCGATCTGTGGTCAAGAACGCCAAGTTTATCTCAGCATATGCTGCCCTTCAGTCACTTTACTTTTTGGCCCTGATAGAGACATGGATCACCACAGAGACCATTGCTACTCCAGATGCTCTCATCTGACTACATTTTCTCTCGTAGTCCGAGAGCATCTGGTCATCGCTGTGGTGGCACAGGGCTACTAATTTCTCCTAAATGGAGAATGTCTATTTTCTCCCTCACTCACCTGTCTATGAACTCATTTGGATTCCATGCTGTCACTGTCACTTGTCCACTAAAGCTTAACATTGTCATCTATTACCCATCAGGTGCTCTTAGAGTTCCTCAATGAGCTAAACACCTTGATAAGCTAATTTCCTGATGGCTCACCACTCTTTGTATTTGGTGACGTCTGCCTTCAATTCATTTCTTTCCAACTCTTTCGTTTGCCTCTTTTGAACTCACTCTTTCGAGTCCTCTCCTGCTCACAAGGCAGGCAACACGCTTGACCTCCTCTTTACTAGAGGCTGTTTGCCTACTAATCTCACTGCAACCCCCCCTCCAGGTCTCTGATCACTACATTGTTTCCACTCTAAACTTCTGATTCTAGGAAACTTTTCCACCTTCTCCTCCCTCCTTAACTTTGACACGTTCAAACACATGGGTGTGATGATTCTACAGTGGTCCCTGCAGCATATGCTCAAACCGGTGGGATTAGAACACTTCGTTAGAACATTTAGTTACGATTGACGCAACAGTCAATGTTTGAGCTGGCCACAGTTTTTTTCACAAACAGTTTTTACAACGTTATGTTCTCAATATGAGCAGTTCCTTTTTGGATGCAATGTTCAAACTTTCACAGAAGTTGCAAGAGCATAATTATCATCCAAATCGTAAAATTTAGGCTAAATTAGTCCTAGTGGTAACTGAGGAAAGTTTGAGTTAACACAAGCAGTCTTATTTAGCTAACTCTTCGCTGACAGAAACCACAATATGAATTAACTAATAGCAATTACTATTTATAATTCATCACATCATGGGAAAGCTTACCCGTGATTTAACTGAGTAAAATACGATGAGATGACAAGATGAGAAGTGAAGAGGTGACAAGATGAGTTGGGACTTTGCAGTATGCATGTTGAAGGCGAAGGGGGTGCATCGTCTACCATCATTCACTTACAGAAGTTTACTCGAAAGACGAGTGAATCCTCCCTTCACCTCGTTTTGCTATAACATGTTTGGTCCGACAGACATTTACATGACACCCAGAATGCCTTGAAGGATGTCAACAATTAGGCTCCACACATTGCCAGAAAATAGCTTAGCATTAGCTCATAGTCAGTACAACTTTCAATAAAGTATTTTGCACACATCATTTCTCCATTACAATCTATGCAAGAATCCTAATGCATGAATTGTCACCAGTAGTTGAAAACGTGAATAAAACAATAAATAAAGAAATGATTACCACACAAACCATTTCTGATAGTGATTTATTGATATTTGTCAACTTAGATGGTTTGTTAAAATTTCTACCATGGCTAGATGGAGTAGCTATGCTTACAACAGCTCTATCTAGTGGTCGCATCAGGGACAACAGTTGTTGACAACTGTAGCATTGAAGCTAATCCTTTTCATAACCTTAACCTCATTTACTTAACTATGTTAATTCACCTAACCTGCCACGTTAATTATCCTAACCTGCTATGTAACAAACCATCTGTGGAGATAAATCATCAGTATCGCTACACCAGCAGCCAATCTCGTCACCCCTGACACTCACTTGGAGCCATTCAGTGTTGTTTATGTATGTAGCTAGTGAGCTAAGCTGCACATGTGGAAATTCTGGAGAGTTTTATAAATTCTGACAGAATGTGACAGTGGGGAGCTGCCCCCCAACCTTGTGGCCATTGAGAACTCTGAATCTGAGGACCCCTTGCCCACCAACAAAGTTCCAGATCCCTCTGAAGATGCTAGTGTTGATGGAAGCAGACCAACAGTGAATGAAGTACAGGAGGTCTGTGGTATCTGGAAGGCTGCCAGACATTTCACCCCTCCTGCCCTTGCTGTTGGCTTTGATGAGTCCCAGTCTGGAGTGCAAAGCCCCTTGCCATCTCCCTCTGAGGCAGAGTCCTTCAAGTTGTTTCTAACAGGGGAGCTGTTGGGAGACAGTGGAGGAGACCAATGGCTATGCCTTGTTGATACAGGAGAAGAGAGAGCCACAAGGAAGGTGGACCGCCTGATGGGAGAGAGAAAGATCAAACCAAACTGTGTGCTGGACTATAACCGCTAAATGGGGTCAGTGGATAAGGCAGACATTATTAACAGCTTTGTGGCATGCGCTCGAAAAAACACCAACTGGTATAAGAAGATATTTTCCCATCTGATCGACACTGCTGTCCTCAATGGCCATATAGTTCACCGCCAGCTAACAAGTGAGATGATTACTGAACAAGGTTCACTGTAATTGGACAAACAGTTCACATACAAATCAAATACAATTCCATTATGCTATTATATTATATTAACTATCTCACCCACCACCCCACTCCCTCATCATCCTCTCCACTCCCTCGTCCTCCCTACTACCTCTCCAAACAGTATGTTGCTAGCATACAAAGCTGTCCTCAATCTTCAACAAGAAAGATGTCCAGTGTGTGTGTGTGTGTGTGTGTGTGTGCTTTCTGAAACTACAGAATGAAGAGGAATTATTAGTAATTATAATAAAATATCAGGATATAGCAGTAAAACAATATTACAATGAATTAACATATCTGAAGGGCTCCACAATGGGGCAATACAAGCTAATACTCGTTTTATGCCATCAGCATTGTTTTACAGAACTAATAGAAAAATGTAACTAAATAAAATAAAACTTTTTGTCACATGCGCCGAATACAACAGGTGTAGAACTTACAGTGAAATGCTTACTTACAAGCCATTTAACCAACAATGCTTTAAGCACTGTCTACAGGGTATGACATGGCGTTGCAAAATTGAGATATATATAGCCTTCCTTGTCAACGTCTTGACTATATTTCCTATTTGTTTTGAACCTAATTTCATGTATGTTTTCATGGAAAACAAGGACATTTCTAAGTGACCCCATACTTTTTAACGGTAGTGTACATGTAGGTAGAGTTAAAGTGTGTATGCATAGATAATAAACAGAGAGTAGCAGCAGCGTAAAAGATGGGTGTGGGTAGCCCTTTGATTAGCTGTTCAGGAGACTTATGGCCTGGAGGTAGAAGCTGTTAAGAAGACTTGGAAATAGACTTGGCGCTCCGGTACCGCTTACTCTCGAAACTTTTGAGGATCTGAGTACCCATGCCAATGTCTTTTCAGTCTCCTGAAGGGTATAGGCTTTGTCGTGCCCTCTTCACAACTGTCTTAGTGTGTTTGGACCATAATAGTTTGCTGGTGATGTGGTCACCACGGAACTTGAAGCTCTCAACCTGCTCCACTGCAACCCCGTCGATGAGAATGGGGGCTTGCTCGGTCCTCCTTTTCCTGTAGTCCACAATCATCTCCTTTGTCTTGATCACATTGAGGGAGAGGTTGTTGTCCTGGCACCACACGGCCAGGTCTCTGACCTCCTTCCTATAGGCTGTCTCGTTGTTGTTGGTGATCACCACTGTTGTGTCATCGGTAAACTTGATGATGGTGTTGGAGTCGTGCCTGCCCATACAGTCATGAGTGAACAAGGAGTACAGGAGGGGAATGAGCATGCACCCCTGAGGGGCCCCCATGTTCAGGATTAGCGTGGCAGATGTGTTGTTACCTACTCTTACCACCTGGGGCGGCATGTCAGGAAGTCCAGGATCCAGTTGCAGAGGGAGGTGTTTAGTCCCAGGGTCCATAGCTTAGTGATGAGTTTTGCTGTTGAACACACAGCTGTAGTCAATGAATAGCATTCTCACATAGGTGTTCCTTTTGTCCAGATGGGAAAGGGCAGTGTTGAGTGCCATAGAGATTGCATCATCTGTGGATCTGTTGGGGTGGTATACAAATTGGAGTGGGTCTAGGCTTTCTGGAATAATGGTGTTGATGTGAGCCATGGCCAGCCTTTCAAAGCACTTCATGGCTACAGACGTGAGTGCTACGGGTCGGTAGTCATTTAGGCAGGTTACTTTAGTGTTCTTTTGCACAGGGACTATCATGGTCTGCTTGAAACATGTTGGTATTACAGACTCAGTCAGGGACAGGTTGAAAATGTCAGTGAAGACACTTGCCAGTTGGTCAGCTCTTTCTAGGAGTACACGTCCTGGTAATCCATCTGGCACTGAGGCCTTGTGAATGTTGACCTGTTTTAAGGTCTTACTCACATCCGCCACGAAGAGCGTGATCACACAGTCATCAGGAACAGATGATGCTGTCATGCATGCTTCAGCGTTACTTGCCTCGAAGCGAGCATAGAACTAATTTAGCTCGATTGGTAGGCTCGTGTCATTGGGCAGCTCACAGCTGTGCTTCCCGTTGTAGTCTGTTATAGTTTGCAAGACCTGCCACATCCGACGAGCGTCGGAGCCGGTGTAGTACGATTCATTCTTAGTCCTGAATTGACGCTTTGCCTGTTTGATGGTTCGTCGTAGGGCATAGCGAGATTTCTTATCAGCTTCCACCCTTTAGCTCAGTGTGGATGTTGCCTGTAATCCGTGGCTTATGGTTGGGGTAGGTACGTACGGTCACTGTGGGGATGACGTCATCGATGCACTTATTGACGAAGCCAGTGACTGATGTGGTGTACTCCTCAATGCATTGGAAGAATCCCAGAACATATTCCAGTCTGTGCTAGCAAAACAGTCCTATAGCTTAGCATCTGCTTCATCTGACCACTTTCTTATTGCTGGTAGAAATTAGGTAAAAG
The DNA here is from genome assembly GCF_901001165.1 of Salmo trutta. Lineage (NCBI taxonomy): Eukaryota > Metazoa > Chordata > Actinopteri > Salmoniformes > Salmonidae > Salmo > Salmo trutta. The sequence continues at coordinate 16,377,449 of NC_042963.1, read as the reverse complement.
TTAGTTGAGAGCGGTCTTAGTGCCAGCATCGGTTTGTGGTGGTAGATAGACAGGTATGAAAAATACAGATACGTCTCTTGGTAAATAGTGTAGTCTACAGGTTATCATGAGATACTCTACCTCAGGCAAGCAAAACTTTGAGACTTCCTTAGATTTCGTGCAGCAGCTGTTGTTTACAAATATACATAGACTGCTACCCCTTGTCTTACCAGAGGCTGCTGTTCTATCCTGCTGAAAAAGCTTAAAACGTGCCAAGTGTATGATATTCATGACGTCGTTCAGCCACGACTCGGTGAAACATAAGATATTACAGTTTTTAATGTCCCGTTTTTAGGATATACATGATCGTAGATTGTATATTTTATTATCGATTGATTGTACGTTGGCTAATAGGGCCGATGGTTGCCACTAATAAGTACAAACAGTAGTATAAATCCCCTCGCACAGTCCCTGCAGCTGAACAATTTTCTCATGGCTTCTGGAAGGAAATGCTGTAGGAATGCTCAACCGGTGTCACTCATTCAGCCGGTTGAGCAATGGGTCGGAGTCAGAGGCCGAGCCTTCTCTGGTCTCTCCTCCTCCCGTTACGGGGTCTGAGACGCAGAACACTCCCACCATTAGCTCTGCCAAATTGAAAACCCTAGTCATTGGCGACTCCATTACCTGCAGTATTAGACTTAAAACGAATCATCCAGCAATCATACACTGTTTACCAGGGGCAGGGCTACCGACGTTAAGGCTAATCTGAAGATGTTGCTGGCTCAGGCTAAAACTAGCGAGTGTAGAGATTTTGTCATCCATGTCGGCGCCAACGATGTTAGGATGAAACAGCAGTGGTCACCAAGCGCAACATAGCTCCAGCGTGTAAATCAGCTAGAAACATTGTCTCTGCACCCCTCCCAGTTAGGGGGAGTGATGAGCTCTACAGCAGTCTCACAACTCAATCGCTGGTTGAAAACTGTTTTCTGCCCCTCCGAAAAGAATGAATTTGTAGATAATTGTCCCTATTTCTGGGACTCACCTACAAACAGCACCAAACCTGACCTGCTGAGGAGTGACGGACTCCATCCTAGCTGGAGTGGTGCTCTCATCTTATCTACGAACATAGACAGGGTTCTAACTCCCCTAGGTCCACAATGAGATAGGGTGCAGGCCAGGCTGTTAGCCAGCCTGCCATCTTAGTGGAGTCTGCCACTAGCACAGTCAGTGTAGTCAGCTCAGCTATCCCCATTGAGACAATGTCTGTGCCTCGATCTAGATTGGGCAAAACTAAACATGGCTGTCACGGTTGTCGTTGGGAAAGGAGGACCAAAATGCAGCAGAAATAAGTGTACTCATCCTCTTTATTAAATAAAGAAGGAAAACTGAAAACACGTACACTGAAACACTATGACAAAATAACAGTCTTCTCAGGCTCACATACGCTAAACACAGAACGATCTCCCACAAAAACCTACACCAAACAATTACCCATATATAGGACTCTCAATCAGAGGCAACGAGGAAGCACCTGCCTCCAATTGAGAGTCCTAACCCCCCCATAAACCTAACATAGAAATACACTCACTCGACTAAACATAGAAATACCTAAACATAGAACATAAACCAAAACCCGGAAATAATAAATCAAAACGCCCTTCAACAAACACACCACCCCAAAACACATAAAACAAATACCCTCTGCCACGTCCTGACCAAACTACCATAACAATTAACCTTTATACTGGCCAGGACGTGACAGTACCCTCCCCCCCTAAAGGTGCTAAACCCGGAAGCACCTCAAGAATAACGAAAACCCCAAACAACAACAAAAAATCCCCCTAAACTAAAGGGAGGGAAGGGAGGGTGGCTGCCGTCACCGACGGCACTTGTGCTACACTCCCCCTCCCCAACCCACCTATGCAGGTGGTGGTTCAGTCTCCGGCCTATTGTCCTCCAGAGTGCCGACCGACCCGATCAGCCTCGGACCGTAGGCAGACTCCCCCTGCTCCAGATCATGGGCAGACCTCTTCCTCTCCACCCTGTAGGCAGACTCATTAATTAAACAGTTAATCACTTTAAGTTCTGAATTGTCAGGCTTACTCAGTTCAGGGTTGCTGCTAGACTCCCTTGGTTTTTGGTCATCGGCAGACTCTGGGCAGATGGGCCACTCTGGCTGATCCGGGCAGACGGGCCGCTCTGGCTGATCCGGGCAGACGGGCCGCTCTGGCTGATCCGGGCAGACGGGCCGCTCTGGCTGATCCGGGCAGACGGGCCGCTCTGGCTGATCCGGGCAGACGGGCCGCTCTGGCTGATCCGGGCAGACGGGCCGCTCTGGCTGATCCGGGCAGACGGGCCGCTCTGGCTGATCCGGGCAGACGGGCCGCTCTGGCTGATCCGGGCAGACGGGCCGCTCTGGCGACTCCGGGCAGACGGGCCGCTCTGGCGACTCCGGGCAGACGGGCCGCTCTGGCGACTCCGGGCACACGGGCCGCTCTGGCGACTCCGGGCACACGGGCCGCTCTGGCGACTCCGGGCACACGGGCAGCTCTGGCGACTCCTGGCACACGGGCAGCTCTGGCGACTCCTGACTGACGGGCAGCTCTGGCGACTCCTGACTGACGGGCAGCTCTGGCGACTCCTGACTGACGGGCAGCTCTGGCGACTCCTGACTGACGGGCAGCTCTGGCGACTCCTGACTGAGCCGATGCACTGGAAGCCTGGTGCGTGGTGCTGGTACTGGGGTTATCAGCCTGGGAACACGCACCTCCAGGCTAGTGCGGGGAGCGGGAACAGGACGAGTCGGACTGGGCTGACGCACTTGAAGCCTGGTGCGTGGTGCTGGTACTGGACGTGCCAGACTGGGAACACGCACCTCCAGGCTAGTGCGGGGAGTGGGAACAGGACGAGTCGGACTGGGCTGACGCACTTGAAGCCTGGTGCGTGGTGCTGGTACTGGACGTGCCAGACTGGGAACACGCACCTCCAGGCTAGTGCGGGGAGCGGGAACAGGACGAGTCGGACTGGGCTGACGCACTTCCGGGTTCGCACGAGAGACAGGAACTGGAAACCCAGGGCTATGGAGGCACACAGGCGGTCTTGATCTTACCTCCTGCACAACCCGTCCCTGACTGGATGGAACTAGTAGCCCTGTACGAGCGGGGTGCTAGTACAGGGCGAACTGGGCTGTGCAGGGGCCTGATGGTTGCCGTGCATAGAGCGGGAGTAGGGTAGCCTGGTCCTAGGAGGCGTACCGGCGACCAGACGTGCTGCGCAGGCATCCTCCCACCAGGCTGGATGCCCACTCTAGCACGGCATCTGCGAGGGGCTGGAATAACTCGCACCGGACTGTGCGTGCGTATGGCCGAGATTGTGCACTCTTCAACAAAACACGGCGCCATCCACTCCATACGCTCCTCCATATAATCACGGGTAGCTGGCTTCTGGCTCTCCTTGGCCTAGCCAAACTATCCGTGTGCCCCCCCCAAAATGTTTTATTGGGGGTGCCTCTCGTGCTTTATCGGCACGTACAAGGCCTCGTACCTCCGCCTCTCCGCCTTGGCTGCCTCGATTTCCTCCCGTGGGCGACGGTATTCCCCAGCCTGGTGCCAAGGTCCAGCCCCGTCCAGAACTTCCTCCCAGGTCCATTTCTTCCACTTGTCCATTTCGAAATCCCCTTGCTCCTTACTCTGCTGCTTGGTCCATTTGTGGTGGGAGATTCTGTCACGGTTGTTGTTGGGAAAGGAGGACCAAAATGCAGCAGAAATAAGTGTACTCATCCTCTTTATTAAATAAAGAAGGAAAACTGAAAACAACAAACACTGAAACACTACGACAAAATAAGTCTTCTCAGGCTCACATACGCTAAACACAGAACAATCTCCCACAAAAACCTACACCAAACAATTACCCATATATAGGACTCTCAATCAGAGGCAACGAGGAAGCACCTGCCTCCAATTGAGAGTCCCAACCCCCCCATTAACCTAACATAGAAATACACTCACTCGACTAAACATAGAAATACCTAAACATAGAACATAAACCAAAACCCGGAAATAATAAATCAAACGCCCTTCAACAAACACACCACCCCGAACCACATAAAACAAATCCCTCTGCCACGTCCTGACCAAACTACCATAACAATTAACTCTTATACTGGACAGGACGTGACAATGGCGGTGTTCACTTTAGCATGTGTTAATGTTAGATCCCTGACTTCCAAAGCAGTTATAGTCAATGAACTAATCACTGATCATAATCTTAATGTGATTGGCCTGACTGAAACATGGCTTAAGCCTGATGAATTTATTGTGTTAAATGAGGCCTCATCTCCTGGTTACATGAGTGACCATATCCCCTGCGCATCCTGCAAAGGTGGATGTGTCGCAAACATTCATTATAGAAAATTACAATTTACAAAAAAAAACGACTGCCTTTTTGTCTTTTGAGCTTCTAGTCATGAAATCTATGCAGCCTTCTCAGTCACTTTTTATAGCTACTGTTTACAGGCCTCCTGGGCCATATCTTCTATGGGTACCTGCGGGACACAGCCAGTGAAATATCAGGGCAGCAAATTCAAAAACAACAAAATGTCATTATTCAACTTTCTCAAACATACAACTATTTTACACCATTTTAAAGATACACTTCTCCTTGATGTAACCACATTGTCCGATTTCAAAAAGGCTTTACAGCGAAAGCAAAAGATTAGATTATGTTAGGAGAGTACATAGACAAAAATAATCACATAGCCATTTTCCAAGCAAGGACATGTGTCAATAAAACCCAAAACACAGCTAAATGAAGCACATACATTTGACGATCTTCATCAGATGACATTATGTTACACAATACATGTATGTTTTGTTCGATAAAGTTCATATTTATATCCAAAAACAGCATTTTACATTGGCGCGTGATGTTCAGAAAATGTATTCCCACCAAAACGTCTGGTGAATGTGCACATCAATTTACAAAAATACTCATCATAAACGTTGACAAAATAGATAACAATTATTTAAAGAATTATAGATAGACTACTCCTGGATGCAACCGCTTTGTCAGATTTTAAAATAGCTTTATGGAGAAAGCACATTTTTCAATATTCTGAGTACATAGCTCAGCCATCACGGCGAGCTATTCAGACACGCGGCAACCTAAACTCAGAATTAGTGTTAGAAATATTCTCTTACCTTTGCTGATCTTCGTCAGAATGCACTCCCAGGACTGCTACTTCCACAAGAAATGTTGTTTTTGTTCGAAATAATCCATATTTATGTACAAATACCTTCGTTTTGTTCATGCGGAACCAGAGACGAAAAGTCAAAATGTTCCATTACCGTACTTAGAAGCATGTCAAACGCTGTTTAAAATCAATCTTTATGGTATTTTTTAACATAAAATTGCGATAATATTCCAACCGGACAATAGCATATTCATTCAAGAAGAAAAAGAAGGAATGGCACACTCGCGTGACCGCGCATATCTAATCCCTTTGTTGCCAGGCAGACCACTCAGTAACTGAGCTCCTATACTCTACCCAGTGACAGGAGAAGGCTCAATCCACTTTCTGAAGGCTTTAGGCAGCCAATGGAAGCCTTAGAAAGTGCAACGTAACCCCACAGATACTGTAGTTTCGAAAGGGACTAGAAAGAAGAACTACATTTCTCAGATCCTACTCTTCCTGGTTGACTTTTTCTCAGGTTTTTACCTGCCATATGAGTTCTGTTATACTCACAGACACCATTCAAACAGTTTTAGAAACTTCAGTGTTTTCTATCCAAATCTACTAATAATATGCATATTCTAGTTTCTGGGCCAGAGTAGTAACCTGTTTAAATCGGGTACATTTTTCATCTGGCCGTGAAAATACTGCCCCTTAGCCATAACAGGTTAACCTGTTTGGGCTAGGGGGCAGTATTGAGAATTTTGGAAAAAATATGTGCCCATTTTTAACTGCCTCCTACACCAACTCAGAAGCTAGAATATGCATATTATCTGGAATCCCAGGTCCATAACAAATGTAGTTTTGTTCAAAAAAGTTAATAATTTATGTCCCAATAGTGTTAGCGCGCTCCGAAGGCTAGTGAAAATGTACCGTGTGCGTCTGACTTGTCGTCAGGAATGAGCAAAAAATATATATTTAAGTTCGTTCAAACATGTCAAACGTTGTATAACATAAATCTTTAGGGGCTTTTTCAACCAGGGCTTCAATAATATTCCATTGGGACGGTTGCATTGTTTTTCAAAACGTTTCGAAAAGGGAGAGTACGCATGGGCGCCGACGTCACAATGGTAATGGCCCATCCCCTGTGACCAAGTTCCACAGCCTCTCTTTGGGTCAGTTACTACCATAGAAGACTCAAACCACTTTGTAAAGACTGGGGACATCTAGTGGAAGCCATAGGAAGTGCTAAATGATTCACAAGCCCCTGTGTTTCAATGGCAAATGTTTGAAGTGATATCCACACATCAGATTTCAGTTTCCTGTCAGGATTTGTCTCAGGGTTTTGACTGCCATATGAGTTCTGTTATACTCAGACACCATTCAAACAGTTTTAGAAACCTTAGGGTGTTTTCTATCCAAATCAAACAATTATATGCATATTCTAGTTACTGGGCAGGAGTAGTAACCAGATTAAATCGGGTACGTGTTTTATCCGGCCGTGCAAATACTGCCCCCTATCCCCAACAGGTTAATGTTTTACCTCATAATCCTGGACTATCGGACCACCATTTTATTTTGTTTGCAATCACACCAAATAATCTGCTCAGACCCCAACCAAGGATCATCAAAAGCAGTGCTATAAATTCTGGGACAACACAAAGATTCCTAGATGCCCTTCCAGACTCCCTCCACCTACCCAAGGACGTCAGAGTACAATAATCAGTTAACCACCTAACTGAGGAACTCAATTTAACCTTGCGTAATACCCTAGATGCAGTCGTACCCCTAAAAACAAAAAACATTTGTCATAAGAAACTAGCTCCCTGGTATACGGAAATGTCGCAACACCAAACTGGAAATCTTCCGACTAGCTTGAAAAGACAGTAGCGTGCAGTATCGAAGAGCCCTCACTGCTGCTCGATAATTGAGGAAAATAAGAACTTTTTGATACTGTCAAAGTTAACTAAAAAGCAGCATTCCCCAAGAGAGGATGGCTTTCACTTCAGCAGTGATTCATGAACTTCTTTGACGAAAATATGATTTTTATTAGAAAGCAAATTACGGACTCCTCTTTAAATCTGCGTATTCCTCCAAAGCTCAGTTGTCCTGAGTCTGCACAACACTGCCAGGCCCTAGGATCAAGGGAGACACTCAAGTTTTTTAATATTGTATCTCTTGACACATTGATTAAAATAATCATGGCCTCTAAACCTTCAAGCTGCATACTGGACCCTATTCCAACTAAACTACTGAAAAAACTGCTTCCTGTTCTTGGCCCTCCTATGTTGAACATAATAAATGGCTCTCTATCCACTGGATGTGTACCAAACTCACTAAAAGTGGCAGTAATAAAGCTTCTCTTGAAAAAGTGTAAAATGTAAAAGCCAAACCTTGACCCAGAAAATATAAAAAACTATCGGCATGTTTCAAATCTCACATTCCTCTCAAAATATTTTGAAAAAGCTGTTGCGCAGCAACTCACTGCCTTCCTGAAGACAAACAACGTATACAAAACGCTTTCGTCTGGTTTTAGATCCCATCATAGCACTGAGACTGCACTTGTGAAGGTGGTAAATTACATTTTAATGGCATCAGACCAAGGCTCTGCATCTGTCCTCGTGCTCCTAGACCTTAGTTTTGCTTTTGATAACATCGATCACCACATTCTTTTGGAGAGATTGGAAACCCAAATTGGCCTACAAGGACAAGTTCTGGCCTGGTTTAGATCTTATCTGTCGGAAATATATCAGTTTGTCTCTGTAGATGGTTTGTCCTCTGACAAATCAACTGTAAATTTCGGTGTTCCTCAAGGCTCCGTTTTAGGACCACTATTGTTTTCACTATATATTTTAACTCTTGGTGATGTCATTCAGAAACATAATTTTAACTTCCACTGCTATGTGGACGACACACAGGTGTACATTTGGATGAAACATGGTGCCCCAAAATTGCCCTCCCTGGAAGGCTGTGTTTCAGACATAAGGAAGTGGATGGCAGAAAATGTTCTACTTTTGAACTTGGACAAAACAGAGATGCTAGTTCTAGGTCCCAAGAAACAAAGAGATCTTCTGTTGAATCTGACAATTACTCTTGATGCTTGTACAGTCGTTTCAAATAAAACTGTGAAGGACCTCGGCATTAATCTGGACCCTGATCTCTTTTGACGAACAGATTTTTTCCATCTACATAACATGACAAAAATCAGAAACCTTCTGTCCAAGACAGATGCAGAATAATTCATCCATGCTTTTGTCACTTCTAGGTTAGACTACTGCCATGCCCTACTTTCCGGCTACCCGGATAAAGCACTAAATAAACTTCAGTTAGTGCTAAACACGGCTGCTTGAAACTTGACTAAAATGTTATCATATTACTTCAGTGCTAGCCTCTCTACACTGGCTTCCTGTTAAGGCTAGGGCTGATTTCAAGGTTTTACTGCCAACCTGCAAAGCATTACATGGGCTTGCTCCTACCTATCTTTCTGATTTGGTCCTGCTGTACATACCTACACATACGCTACGGTCACAAGACGCAAGCCTCCTTACTGTCCCTAGAATTTCTAAGCAAACAGCTGGAGGCAGGGCTTTCTCCTATAGAGCTATTTTTTGGAATGGTCTGCCTTTCCATGTAAGAGACGCAGACTCGGGCTCGACCTTTAAATCTTTATTGGAGACTCATCTCTTCAGTAGGTCCTATGATTGAGTGTAGTCTGGCACAGGAGTGTGAAGGTGAACGGAAAGGCACTGGAGCAACGAACCGCCCTTGCTGTCTCTGCCTGGCCGGTTCCCCCCTCTCCGCTGGGATTCTCTGCCTCAAACCCTATGACAGGGGCTGAGTCACTGGCTTACTGGTGCACTTCCATGCCATCCCTAGAAGGGGTGCGCCACTTGAGTGGGTTGAGTCACTGACGTGATCTTCCTGTCCGGGTTGGCGCCCCCCCCTCTCGGTTCGTGCCGTGGGGGAGATCTTCATGGGCTATACTCGGCCTTGTCTCAGGATAGTAAGTTGGTGGTTGAAGATATCCCTCTAGTGGTGTGGGGGCTGTGCTTTGGCAAAGTTGAGGGGGTTATATCCTGCCTGTTTGGCCCTGTCCGGGGTATTGTCCGGGGTATCACAGTGTCTCGCGACCCCTCCTGTCTCAGCCTCCAGTATTTATGCTGCAATAGTTTGTGTCGGGGTGCTAGGGTCAGTCTTATATCTGGAGTATTTCTCCTGTCTTATTCGGTGTTCTCTCTCTCTCTCTCTCATCCATCAGCTGATGTAAGAAGGGCTTTATAAATACATTTGATTGATAAAGGTAGATTACCCTCTCGGCGAAAATCCGTTGTCATCGATACCGCTGTCTCTTTCTCCTGCGAATGACAGGGATGAGGGCCTTGTCGGGCGTCTAAAGTAAATCCTTCCTGTCCGACTCGTTGAAGAAAAGGTATTCCTCCAGTACAGGATGAGTAATCGCTGTCCTGATATCTAGAAGGTCATTAAACACGGTGAAAAAAAGATTTATTACTATATGTTAGAGCAGCTGATTGTTTTTTACAATGTGTTAGAGCAGGCCTTAAGAAAATCCTGCACACCCAATAGCTCTCCATGACTCTCCTGGAAGATGATTAGCCACCCTGCAACGTTACTGTCAAGTGTCAGTGTGCAGCGGTTAGGACGGAGTCAGGCGCAGGACACATATCTGAGTAAAAGACGTACTTTACTTGAAAGAAAAGAACAATGATTTCCACACAGGGAAAAAAACACACCAGCTCACAGAAATCTTGAACACTAAACAAAGAACAAACCCGCACAAAACCATGTGGGAACCAGAGGGTTAAATAGGGAATCAATTATAACTAAATGGGAACCAGGTGTGTACAATCAAGACAGAACACCATAGAAAAAGAAACGTAGATCGGTGGCAGCTAGAAAGCTGGTGACGTCGACCGCCGAACGCCGCCCGAACAAGGAGAGGCACCAACTTCGGCGGAAGTCGTGACAGTTACCATTACAACCAAATACTGAACTACTTAAAACAATTCCCTCATTCAATAAACTACACAAGACATTGGCTATCATTGTTTTACCTGCTGCAGCAATGTCTCTCTCTCCTCTGGCAAAGGCCCACTCGCACTGGCACGCACACAGGTGATTCACACACCATGACTTTACCAGGATTTTCATAGCTATAATTGGGCAAATAACTCACTAACTAGCAATGGATATCAACAAATGTGCACATGCGGCTAAGCTCAATTTGATCCTAGACCCCACGCTCTTCTCAATTTACACCTCTTACATCTAGACGTTCCGCTAGTGGAACACCTGCTCCAATATCCAATGATGGGCGTGGCGCGAAATACAAACTCCTCTAAAATCCGAAAACTTCAATTTTACACCATTTTAAAGACAAGACTCTCGTTAATCTTACCACACTGTCCGATTTCAAATAGGCTTTACAGCGATAGCAAAACATTAGATTATGTCAGCAGAGTACCCAGCCAGAAATAATCAGACACCCATTTTTCAAGCTAGCATATAATGTCACAAAAAACAAAACCACAGCTAAATGCAGCACTAACCTTTGATGATCTTCATCAGATGACAACCCTAGGACATTATGTTATACAATGCATGCATGTTTTGTTCAATCAAGATCATATTTATATCAAAAACCAGCTTTTTTACATTAGCATGTGACGTTCAGAACTAGCATACCCCCCGCAAACTTCCGGTGAATTTACTAAATTACTCACGATAAACGTTCACAAAAAACAATTATTTTAAGAATTATAGATACAGAACTCCTCTATGTACTCGATATGTCCAATTTTAAAATAGCTTTTCGGTGAAAGCACATTTTGCAATATTCTCAGTAGATAGCCCGGCATCACAGGGCTAGCTATTTAGACACCCAGCAAGTGTCACGACTGTCTTCGTCTTCTGACGATATAGCGAAATCGTCGTCTGAAAATGTAGCAGCATTGCTCACGTGAACACTATACAAAAAAAACAATAAACAATGACAGTGCAACAGTTTTGCAGGCTATCCTAACGCAGTGCAAAAACTATCTCCCACAAAAGACACATACAAACACACCCTAATATATGGGACTCTCAATCAAAGGCAAATGGACAACACCTGCCTTCAATTGAGAGTCCCAACCCCAATTAACCACACATAGACATACAACAGCTAGATAAATCATAGACATACAAAACAAGGAACAGTGCCCAAAAACCCCGGAATACACAAATCAAATTCCCTACAACAAACACACCACCCCGAATACCATAAAACAAATACCCTCTGCCACGTCCTGACCAAACTACAATACCAATTAACCCTTATACTGGCCAGGACGTGACAGCAAGTTTAGCCTTCACCAAACTCCGATTTACTATTAGAAAAGTTTGATTACCTTTGGTGTTCTTCGTCAGAATGCACTCCCAGGACTTCTACTTCAATAACAAATGTTGGTTTGGTCCAAAATCATCCATAGTTATATCCAAACAGTGACGTTTTGTTCGTGCGTTCAAGACACTATCCGAAGTGTAAATAAGGGTCACGAGCATGGCGCATTTCGTGACAAAAGATTTCTAAATATTTCATTACCGTACTTCGAAGCATGTCAACCGCTGTTTAAAATCAATTTTTATGCCATTTTTCTCGTAAAAAAGCGATAATATTCCGACCGGGAAAGCGTGTATACGTACAAAGAGAGAGAAAATAAAAGCATGCTATCCCCTCATGCACGAGCCTGAGTCTCAAAGTACTGTTACTGGCCACTATCCAAACGCGCTAATGTTTTTCAGCCTGAGCCTGCAAAGCCACGATTCAGCTTTTTGCCGCCTTCTGAGATCCCATGGGAGCCGTAGGAAGTGTCACGTAACAGCAGAGATCCCCTGTAATGGATAGAGATAATCAAGAAGGGCAAGAAATGGTCAGACAGGGTACTTCCTGTACAGAATCTTCTCAGGTTTTGGCCTGCCAAATGAGTTCTGTTATACTCACAGACACCATTCAAACAGTTTTAGAAACTTGAGTGTTTTCTATCCAAAGCTAATAATTATATGCATATTGTAGTTTCTGGGCAGGAGTAATAATCAGATTAAATCGGGTACGTTTTTTATCCGGCCGTGAAAATACTGCCCCTTAGCCATAACAGGTTAACCTGTTTGGGCTAGGGGGCAGTATTGAGAATTTTGGAAAAAATATGTGCCCATTTTTAACTGCCTCCTACACCAACTCAGAAGCTAGAATATGCATATTATTGTTCAGGTTTGGATAGAAAACACTCTGAATTTTCTAAAACTGTTTGAATGGTGTCTGGGAGTATAACAGAACTCCTATGGCAGGCAAAAACCTGACAAAGTTTCATGCAGGAAGTACCCTGTCTGACAAGGAGTCGTGCGTCTTGCATCAGTTTATTGAAAAGTAAGGATCTTAGATGTAACGTGACAATTCCCAGGGCTCCGATAGGCTCTCAGAACCCGGGAAATACCTTAAGGTTGACGAGGCAGCCTCAGGCTGAAACACATTATCGCCTTTGGTAAGTGGCGGATGAGAGGACCTTTGAATGAGGCGCGTGCACGATTCGCTCCTGAAGAGAAATTTAATTCGGCTGTTTAGGCTGATTGCATATTCCCGGTCGGAATATTATCGCTTTTCTACGAGATAAATGGCATAAAAATTGGTTTTAAACAGCGGTTGACATGCTTCGAAGTACGGTAATGGAATATTTAGAAATTTTTTGTCACGCCAATGCGCCATGCGCAAGACCGTGATGTAGCATTCTGATAGTTTCTAGAACTCACGAACAAAACGTCGCTGTTTGGATATAACGATGGATTATTTGGGACCAAACCAACATTTGTTAGTGAAGTAGAAGTCCTGGCAGTGTATTCTGACGAAGAACAAGCAAGGTAAGAACATTTTTCTTATAGGAAATGTGATTTTGGTGGAGGCTGACCTGGGTGGGTGTCTAAATAGCTAGCCCTGTGATGCCGGGCTATGTACTTAGATTATTGCAAAATGTGCTTCATCCGAAAAGCTATTTTAAAATTGGACATATCGAGTGCATAGAGGAGTAATGTATCTATAATTCTTAAAATAATTGTTATGCTTTTTGTGAACGTTTATCGTGAGTAATTTAGCAAACTGTTAGTAAATTCCCCGGAAGTTTGCGGGGGTTATGCTTTTTCTGAATGTCACGTGCTAATGTAAAAAGCAGTTTTTTGATATAAATATGAACTTGATTGAACAGACATGCATGTATTGTATAACACAATGTCCTAGGTGTGTCATCTGATGAAGATCATAAAAGGTTAGTGCTGCATTTAGCTGTGGTTTGGGTTTATGTGACATGATATGCTAGCTTGAAAAATGGGTGTCTGATTATTTCTGGCTGGGCACTCTGCTGACATAATCTAATGTTTTGCTTTCGTTGTAAAGCCTTTTTGAAATCGGACAGTGTGGTTAGATTAACGAGATTATTGTCTTTAAATAGCTGTAAAATAGTCATATGTTTGAGAAATTGAAGTAATAGTATTTCTAACGATTCAAAAATCGCGCCACTGGATTTCAGTGGCTGTTACGTAGGTGGGACGAGTTCGTCCCACATGCGCCAGAGAGGTTAACAACAGCTCAGGCTATTTATACGCAGATGATACAATCTTATACTCAGCTGGCCCCTCCCCGAATGTTATGTTAACTCTTGCCGCTCGGATCCCGTTAGCGGGATCAACAGCCAGTGAAAAAATCAGAGCGCTATATTCAAAACCAAATCTAATAATTTCTATTTCTCAAACATAGGACTATTTTACACCATTTTATAGATACACTTCTCCTGAATCGAACCACGTTGTCCAATTTCAAAAAGGCTTTACAGCGAAAGCAAAACATTACATTGTTAGGAGACTACATCGACAAAAATAACCACACAGCCATTTTTCAAGCAACTGGCATGCATCACAAATACCCAAAACACAGCTAAATGCAGCACTAACCTTGACACTCCTAGGACATCATGTTACGCAATACATGCATTTTTTGTTCGTTAAAGTTCATATTTATATATAAAAACAGCATTTTACATCGGCGCGTGACGTTAAGAAAATATATTCCCTCAAATAGTGCCAGTGAATCAGCGCCACAATTTAAAAAATACTTGTCATAAACATTGATACAAAATTAAACTGTCATTCAAAGAATTATAGATGAACATCTCCTTTATGCAAACGCTATGAAAGATTTCAAAAAAGCTTCACGAGGAAAGCACTCTTTGCAATAATCTGAGTACTGAGCTCAGAAAAATACACTAGGCTATACAGATAGCCGCCATCTTGGAGTCATCTAATACCATACATGGCATTAGAAAAATTCCCTTACCTTTGATCATCTTCATCAGAAGGCACTTCCAGGAATCCCAGGTCCACAACAAATGTTGTTTTGTTCGATAAAGTCCATCATTTATGTCCAAATAACTCCTTGTTGTTCGCGCGTCCAGTAAGCTACTCCAAGTGTAGGAAGTGCGCGGACGATGTTGCGACGAAAAGTAAAAAAAAGTTGTATTTACGTTCGTTCAAACATGTCAAACGTTGTAAAACATCAATCTTTAGGGCCTTCAGAACGTGAAGATTCAGTAATATTTCAACCGGACGGTTCCTGTGTCTTGAAAAAGGTTTTGGAACGGAGGATCCACTCTCATGAACGCGTGCCAAAAAGTGATGTCACCGCCTGCCTCAACAACTTCCCCTCCTTCTCATTCGGTCTCTGTTCATCGTAGACGCTTCAAACAACTTTGTAAAGACTGTCGACATCTAGTGGAAGCCGTAGGCTTTTACTACATCACTGTGTATTCAATAGGAAACGACTTGAAGAGAGCCCATGCATCCAGATTTCCACTTCCTGGTAGGATTTCTCTCAGGTTTTTGCTTGCCATATGAGTTCTGTTATACACACAGACACCATTCAAACGGTTTTAGAAACTTCAGAGTGTTTTCTATAAAAATAATAATATGCATATCCTAGCTTCTGAGTTTGAGTAGGAGGCAGTTTAATATGGGCACATATTTTTTCCGAAATTGTCAATACTGCCCCCTATCCTTAAGGAGCTGTAAGAGGTTTTAAACACTCTACAACAAAGCTTTCTTAGTGTACAACAAGCTTTCTCTGCCCTTAACCTTGTTCTGAACAACTCCAAAACAAAGGTCATGTGGTTTGGTAAGAAGAATGCCCTTCTCCTCACAGGTGTGATTACTATCTCTGAGGGTTTAGAGCTTGATGTAGTCATCTCATACAAGTACTTATATGAGGTGACTACATCAAGGACAACAACCACCACTGCTTGTTTACCCCGCTATCATCCAGAAGGCGAGGTCAGTACATTTGCATCAAAGCTGGGACCGAGAGATTGATAAACAGCTTCTATCTCAAGGCCATCAGACTGTTAAACAGCCATCACTAACATTGAGTGGCTGCTGCCAACATACTGACTCAATCTCTAGCCACTTTAATAATAAAACATTGGATGTAATAAATGTATCACTAGTCACTTTAAACAATGCCAGTTTATATAATATTTACATACCCCACATTACTAATCTCATATGTATATACTGTACTCTACTGCATCTTGCCTGTGTTTTGTCCTATATTTTTATTTAATTTTGAATGTTTAAGCCGTAGCACACTCCAATGCCTGCCCGGTCAGCAGGGAAATAACCAGTGCAACCTTGGACCTCTCGTTGGTGTGGGGGGGCTCCCATCTGATGAGTGAAATAGAGGGAGCACTGGAGGAGGAAGCCACAGCATTTAGATGGAGTCCCATCATATTTGACAAGCGGACATCACTGACCTGGGCGAATTGTTGAATGGGCTGAAGTGCTGGCTTTCTGGGTCGACTCATGGTAGAGGATCCTCCGCTCGTTGGAGGTGAGTCCTCTTGATGAATATCTAGATGTTGAAGAACACGGAGGACCTCATCCATAGCCGTCTCCAGTTGCCCCAGCTGGTCGTGGTCTTGGCGAATTAGATCTTCCTGTTCTTCGACCATCTGGAAGATGTCTCGGTTGGCTGCTACTTCCATTTTGTGAGGCAGTATTCTGTAATGAAGACGCAGGGAGACAGGAAGCAGATGCAGTCGGTGAGTTACATATGAACAAACGTAGAGATAATACAAGAGTAGCGTCTGAACATGAACACAAAAAATACTGCCTGATTGGTGATACAACAAGTGCTATATAAAGGGGAAGTAATAAGGAGGTGATGAAGTCCAGGTGTGCCTGATGATGAGACTAAGGTGTGGATAAGGATGTTTGCCAGGTGTGCGTAATGATGGGATTCCAGGACCGGTGTTAGTAGACCGGGGATAAACGTGACATAAACGACCAATGCACAAACAGGAACCTGAATGAGCAGAGTGAGGCACAAGTGTTAGACATGGCTGACCTGTTGTCTCTTTTCTATATGTAATACGCTTGGTAGAACCAAGTATTGAGTTTATTTGTTATAATTAATTGGTATTAGATTTAAAAGGTGATTGAATTGCTCCCGAATTGTAATGTTGTTAATGCATTTCTTTTGAAGAAATATTAATTTAATGTATAAGTGAATAGGTTGGTTTTGACAAATAAGGTCACTTGTTAAGCTGTGGCCAATAGGAAAGTTGACCTGGTTAAGGGAAGGCCTGGGGAAAAAAAGAGAGGGAGAGAGACGTTGGGAAAAGGAGGGAGATACATTATGACCGTTGGTGAAGAAGAATGATAAAAGAAGAAAATAAAAATGGAACAAAACCCATACCTACCGAGTTTTGAAGGGAAATACTGGTTTTATTTTATAAGAGAGTTATTATCATTTTGTTAAGAAAGACTTAGTAAAGACTGAAGCTACCGTCTCATCGTGGAGGTATTGGACAGCCTTGAGGTTAGCCTAGCATCGTTCGACACCGAGAGAAAATAGCTTGGGGAAGATTAACGAGTTCATGTTTCCATGGGATATCGGTTACTGCTAAGGAGTACTGTCTGCATTGATAGCTGTGCTTGCTGTGGATCTTGTGAGGAAACCTGCACGGAACTGCCATACTTCGCTGAAGGAATATCTACGAGTAGTGAGTAACCACAACGGTGGGGTGCTTCGGGACTTTATGTGCGTCGTCATTTTTTTGAGCTCCAACGCGCGTCAATGGGCTTGAAATAATTTGGACATGGGTTGTGCACGACTCATTGGTGTTTATTATTTTATTTTTATTTTGATGTGGTGCATTGAAAATGTAATAATACACATCTTGAACCTTATGTATGTAGCCTTGGTGGAGTCATTTATGGTTTCAATTTAATTTAATGAATGGGAAAGCATATCCATATACAATAACAAAAATCTATAATCATTCTATCTGAAGTTAATACCCTAGTTGTCATCACCCTTGATGGTTTAGAATAGGGATTCTTATTAGAGATGTCCTTCTCACCTAACATCCCATGCTGTTGAGATATTCTACTTAAGGTAATATCGTGAGAGTCAAATTCGAGCCTGGTGAGAGGGTTACATATACTTTAGTGTCAGTGGAGTACAAACAGGCAGAACAACCCTGAGAAGAGAAGAATCATCACAGTCTGAGCAGATGTAGAGGGAAAATGTATTTGCTATCATGGCTGTAGAGCAGGGATCACAACTACATTCAGCTGCTGGCCAATGTTGTTTCTTGAAAGGATGGTCGGGGGGCCAGAACATAATTAAGCAATAAGGTCGGAGGGGGTGTGGGATATGGCCAATTATGCAACGCGGAATGCCTGGATACAGCCCTTAGCTGTGGTATATTGGCCATATACCACAACCCCCTGAGGTACCTTATAGACTGGTAACCAACATAATTAGAGCCATAAAAATGCATGTTTTGCAATACCCATGGTAAAGGTTCTGATATACTACAGCTGTCAGCCAATCAGCATTCAGAGCTCCAGACAGTTTATAATTACTCATAATTTATAGACTGCAAGAAGCCCAAACAGATATAATGTTTGACTAAAACATAATCATTTTAAACCTTGCTTACATTTGTATGTGATCACGTGTCTCTCGATTATGCGTGGGAACATATTTCTTAAATTAAAATCACTTGGAGATAATTTCCTAGTGTTTTTAAGTTTTGTTGAGGAACCCTGCTGTAGAGTACTCTGTCAAACAGTGGTTTGTGTAATCCACTGTAACATGATTACTTTATCTCTGCCTTCCCTTTGCCTGCAGTACACGTCGTGTCAGAGAACACTGTTAAATCATTTGGAGGCCATCTGCTACCCTAAGAAAATAGAACTGGCTTATCGTCTCTATTTTAAGTGTAGCATATTACTCACAAGCTGGTATTTCTTACCACAACATCTGGTATATTAAAGACATTTTACACTTTGGTGTCTTTTTCGGTGCGTTTATCTCTCCTTACACTTTCTCACTACACTACATCCCTCTCTCTGTCTCTGTTGCATCTGTTTGTTTCCCCAGATTGTGCTGCTGGGGGCTGGTTTCACTGTGGGCAAGTCTCCCACTGCTCACAAAGACAAACTCAATGCCTGTAACCTGCAGCTGGCTGGAGAAAATGTCTGGGTGTATGTGAGTACCTAGCCAGGGAGGGGTTCCTACATGGTTTGTTACTTAGGGAAAGGTTTGATATAAAGGGTTTAATATAATGTGACCCCTAGTTTTCTGAAGTGCAATCTCTGTGTTCTAGGTCTGCCCATCATCTACTCTAAGCCCGAGAGCATCCGTACACAGAAAAAGTATCTCCACCCGGCACTGAGGTCAGTCTGCGACCTCATTAGCTCAAAGATGTTTGTTTTATGGAGGCTTTCAGAGGCCATATTGTGCCTGTCACAACATCTCATGTCATAAGATGTTTATTCCAATGTGACCCTGCGTTTGTCATGTTATGCAGGATCTTTGTGGCACTGAATACGTGTAGGCTAGCTGGCCTTTGGCCTGGCAATTTAAATCACTCTTACTCATGCCGAAAATAGTTTCTCTGTTTCTACTCAGGCCAATAAATGTATTTAGGGACCATATGTTTCATATCTAGCCTCTACTTATGACCCTTGTCCTCTGTCAAGACATTCATCATTGTAATATATTTAACCCTTTATAGTCGATGCATCGTTGCGTCAATCTAAGTTACATAACAAAAAAATCCCCATCAAAATCCTTTAGTTTAAGCTACAGATATCTGTTTTACATTGGATGCATCATTACAAATGTTTGAGAGAGTTGTTGTTGAACAGTCGGATGTTTTAAAGTTGTTCAGGGGATGTAACACATACAAAAACCCAGGCACAGACAAAATAAGTGGACATGTGTTAAAGCATTGTGCTGAACAATTGGCTGGTGTTTTTACAGACATTTTCCAATCCTCACTCAACCAGCAACACGTGCCAGTATTGTGGAAAAACTCAATAATTATACCAATTCCTAAAGCATCTAATCCCTCTGTGCTGAATGACTACCGCGCTGTCACCTTGACATCCTTAGTAATGAAATGCCTTGTGAAAAGTCATATTCTCAGCGTCACCCAGAAGCTTCTCAGCCCATTTCAGTTTGCCTATCAGCCTAGCAGAGGAGTTGAGGATGCCATTCTTACCCTCCTTAACATGGTCTATAGACATTTAGAGGGTGCCAAATTCCATGTTAGGGTTCTGTTTGTTGACTTTTCTTCTGCCTTCAACACAATCCAGCCCTACATTCTGGCACAGAGACTCATTCGGGACTTCTCCTTAGATGGGGTGCTGGTTTTGTGGCTGTTGGACTTCCTGAGCCAACGCTCACAGCGAGTCAAAATAGGTCCCCACGTGTCAGACATACCAACACAGGCTCTTCTCAGGGATGTGTTTTGTCCCCACTCCTGTACATCTTGTACACTAATAGTTGTACTAGTTCCAATCCTGACAGACAGACACCTCGTTAAGTTCACTGATGACACTGCGTTGATCAGCCTGTTGCATGATGATGAGGAACATCATGGCCCGGTCCTAGATGACTTTGTAGAGTGGTGTGAGGAATCACACTTTCAATACCAACAAGACCAAAGAGATGTGCATAGACTTCAGGAAGTGTACAACACCTACCTCTGCAACATCTATCAGAGGTCAGAATATAGAGATGGCAGAGGAATACAAATACCTGGGTGTCCTCTTGGACAATAAGCTTCAGTGGAGTAAATGTACAGACCTGATCTACAAAAAGAGCCAACAGAGACTGTACATTCTCAAAAAGCTGGGATTTTTTGAATGTAGACTGTACTATACTGACTCTGTTTACAAATCTTTCATTGAGAGTATTTTTTACCTTTTGTATTGTTTGTTGGTTTGGCAATGCCACTGTCAGCCAGAGAAATATGCTGAGAAGGATTGTCACCACAGCAAGCAAGGTACTTGGAGTCAAACAGACAGGCCTGGATGAGATCGTTAAGATCAGGGCCCTCCGCCAACCTTACAAAATCATTTTAGACCCAAGCCACCCCCTGTACCCGGACTTTGAACTACTCCCCTCTGGACGCAGGTACAGGGCACCCCTCAGCTGGAAAAACAGAACTAGACAATCATTTGTGCCAGGTGTGATATCCCTCCTAAATAGCTTGGGCTAATGTTCCTATCGACACAGTAAGGCCAGCAGGCTAGTCTTTAAAAAAAATGTTTTATTGGTATGTAACTGTTATGAAAGTTGTATTGTCAATTTTGTTTTGTTTTTAAACGCCACTTTAAACGTGTACATGACTCTGCAAGAATATTTCCCCATGGGGACAATAAAGTCAGTAAGTAAAGTGGAGAAAAATCAATCTTGATCTCACTCAACCAACCATGTAGATATCTGACTTGATTTTGATGTACACTCTGCTAGGCCATCTCATCCAATTTAATCAGTAGGCCAGACTGGAGAAGTTGGTTCTTTATTGTGTCCGGAGGGCAAACTCGGCATGAGAGATCAATTTTGAATGCAAACGCTGGGATACAAATGACAAACCAGCAAATATATTTGACTCCCAATCTTAAGATGGTAAAATGGGGCCTGAGAAAAGCATTTGTTTATGTTTTGCAAGGCTATAATATGTTTATGTATGATCCAACTTGCAAAGTTTCCCCTTTTATGTGGAAGTATCTTATAAAATGTTCATGTGGTCAGGAATTTTCTCTGCTTACTTTCATGTGTTTACATGGCAACCACAACAGACTCCTCTTCGAGGAGCAACGTGTGTCATGGTTCCACTGGGCAGCAGAGACCGTCCTAGAGACAAATGACACCCAGGTGTCTTCTTTCACTAATTATGATTTTTCTTTTAAGATAAATATACAGTGCCTTGCAAAGCATTCTTACCCCTTGGATTTCTTCACATTTTACTGTGTTAAAATTTATTCAATTGCCATTTGTTGTCAACAATAAACTCAAAATACTCTGTATTGTCAAAGTATACAAATAAATATATACAGTACTAGTCAAAAGTTTGGACACATACTCATTCAATGGTTTTTCTTTATTTTTACTATTTTCTACATTGGTCTGGGGAGTGTACGGCTTAAAATGGTCCTATGGACAGATACTCCAATCTCCACTGTGGAGCTTTGCAGCTCCTTCGGGGTTATCTTTGGTCTCTCTGATTAATGCCCTCCTTGCCTGGTCCATGATTTTTGGTGTGCGGCCCTCTCTTGACAGGTTTGTTGTGGTGCCATATTCTTTCCATTTTGTAATAATGGATTTTCAAAGTTTCTGATATCTTTTTATAAGCCAACCCTGATCTGTACTTCTCCACAACTTTGTCCCTGACCTGTTTGGAGAGGTCCTTGGTCTTCATAGTCCCACTTGCTTGGTGGTGCCCCTTGCTTAGTGATTCTGCAGACTCTGGGGCCTTTCAGAACAGGCATATATATACTGAGATCATGTGACACTTAGATTGCACACAGGTGTCTTCTGAAGGTAATTGGTTGCATCAGATCTTATTTAGGGGCTTCATAGCAAAGGGGGTGAATACATATGCATGCACAACTTTTCAGTTTTTTATTTTTAGAAATTTTTGAAACAAGTTTATTTTTATTTCACTTCACCAATTTGAACTATTTTGTGTATGTCCATTACATGAAATCCAAATAAAAATACATTTAAATTACAGATTGTAATGCAACGAATTAGGAAAAATGCCAGTGGGTGAATACTTTTGCAAGGCACTGTACATGCACACAGACATACACACACACACACACCTACTTTCTGTATTTGATGCAAGGAGAATAACCACTTTATTTCCCCACATTCCCTAGCTGACCTTCAAACTCTAGCTGAGCGCATTGCGCATCCAAACCGCAAGACATGCTGACACTCTGAAAACACCACAAAAAAGAGTCTCTTTTAGAATGTTTAATTTACAATGGCAAGATATGACAGGAAAGTGATGAGACTTTAAAGTTAAAAAAAAAAATGTAAAAAAGGAATGATGCACCCACATACTCTGCGTACTTGTACTAGGGCTGGGCGATATATCCAATTAATTTGATTAATTTGAATGAATGTTTAAGCACCATGCTCCAAATACTTTATTACAATAATCCATTTTTTTTTGATTCAATTAAGGATTGGATATGAACCAGGGTCTTGGAATGTTACTGAGTAAGGGAAAGGCAATCACATGGTTGTGGTCACTGATGGAGAACTGTGGATTTGTGAGGAATGGGGGCCCAGGTCAGGTCACATTAAGGGAGCAGGAACAGTTTATTACCTGCATCACTTTACTTCCTGCCTAGCAATAAAGATGTAATGTTGAGAGAGGAGGAGGAGACTTCACCCAAATTGGAGTATATATACTTGTGCTGGAGGGAAAATGTCTTTGTCTATTTAGCTGTCTGACCCATTGGGTAAATAAACTTGGTTTGAGCTTTTCATTGTTGTCCGCCAGTTTTTACCCTGTTATTTAGAACCTAACAACACCTAAACCCATTGAGACATTATTTTACTCTAATACAGGAGAACCTAACCTTTCTAACGATACTCTTTTAATGTCTCAACTCCCAAAATGTAGAACAGAACAGACCCTACAAAAACGGGAGTATCAATGGACATGATTGTGGAAAATGTATGCTCAGTTTATCGTGTGCGGCACTTTGGTACCACAAACCACTAGCAGCATTTTAGCCATAGACTGTTATGTGCTAGCGGTCTAGTTTGTGTTTAATAAATGTGCAATGAGCATAAAAATACACATTTATATAAGGAATTGGCAACACATTCTCATTCTGATAAATGAGCATTTTCTTATCCAGATAGGCCACTTGATTTCAACTTCTAAACAAAGTAAAAAGGCTATGTTGTTCAAACAATTGGAGATGGACAGGAGGGTGTATTAATAACAGTTCAACTGTTCTACCTTGTTAGCAAGCAAATAGATCCAAGTTTGCTAGACATTAAATATAAATATTATCTGGCTACTCACTAACATGTGTGCTTGAGAGATTGTTTATGATACCTGTGTTTTCTATAATGCCTGCTACCAGAAGTTGGTCATTAATAGTGGATGTGCATTCTGCATGGTTCTGGTTAATTTTTTTTTTTAAATGACATTTTCATAGACAGACTTGAAAGCCAGATCAGTGATTATTGCAAGTGGGTCTTATGGTTATGGAAGGCTTGTATTTAGCGTACGTATAACTTTACAAGCCCTGAATTCATTTGATTATTCCTTAGATTATTCCTGACTGTTTTGAAATGCAGTATATTGACCGTTAATTGTGCAACAAAGCTTATATAGAGAACTTTTTTTAAAGTTGTGACAGAGGTGTTTTGTCTCATCATCATTATGAATAACAGCACAGTTATAAAATACCACAATGTAAAACTGATTACTCTTAATCAAGAGAGCACTGAATGTAGCTACACATGGCACCACATTACTCATTGTATTCATGTAGGGGCTGTTGATGGTGTTAACCCTAATGTGTCCTACAGGCCAGATAACAACCTGGTTTAACTTTTAAGAATCCTTTCAGAGTGGGTTAACAAATTATACATTTACACAACCATATGCTAATAGTGCTTATGTCCACTGATAAGGATGATTGCTAAGGCAGAGGATCAAAGCTTTGCTGCTTCTGTGAAGCAGAAAGCCAGAATTATACATTCGAAGGAAGGGTGGAGAATGAAAATAAGTAAATATTCACTACTATTATGTCAGCGGCGAAATGAGGGGTACAAAGTATAACAGATTTGCCTGAGGCGCAGCACAGAACTCAAGTGTTTGAAGGAGAACACAGTGAGCTATTAGAAGACGAGAGAGAGGAAAGAGGGGAGAGAGAGCGAGCTATGTCAAACTGCATCGTTGCCTCGTTCCCTCTCTCTGAGTAATCTCACAGCCATGTAGCCTACCGTCACTGACTGATAGGCCTATATTTCAAAGCAAAACCATTTTGTCAATAAGTCATATTACTGAAGCGGAAAAGGAAAACTGATGTGTAATTCCATCTCACATTTTGGAGCAACAGTGTGTCTGTGACCTCTCACCTTCAACTGTTGAGCAACCTCCACGTGGTTGTTGTAGACTAAGATGTTGGCTGTGAGGTTTTCCCTGTCCTTGGACAATGTGGGACTTCCTTCAAGAATGTTGGGCTCAACAAACATATCCAGTACAGGGTGAGTGCATGTTGTTCCAAACCTGGAGAAATGTTCTTTAACTTACGAGCACAAACAGACGGGCAGACGGGCAGACGGACAGACGGACAGACGGAAAGACGGAAAGACAGACAACAAGATGGAAAGACAAAACTAAAGGAAGGCAAGACAACAACAACCACAAAAAAGTCAACAACTCAAGTTGTCAACAGCAATACAAATCTCCATGTGTAAAAGTAGAAAGAATGAGAGAGAGAGGGCTGTACTGCCCTCCCTGTTCAACTGGGTCCTGGACTTGCTGACGGGACCCCAGGTGGTGAAGGTAGGCAACAACACCACCGCCATGCTGGTCCTTAATACGGGGACCCCAGAAGGGTGCGTGCTCAGCCCCCTCCCGTATTCCCTGTTCACCCATGACCGCGTGGTCACGCGGGTCTCCAACTCAATCATCAAGTTTGCTGACAACACAGGTCATACATTCCTGGCAGAGACTCTCTCCCCATGGTCATGCATAAAGAGAGGGGAAATAAACCTATGGAACAAAGAGCTTTTTTTGTTCAACTCCTATTCCCCAAATTGGAGGATTAAACAATATTTCTATCTTTGAGAATGTGGGAATGGTCCGTGGGTATTTAAAGAACAATCCGGTCAAAGTTGTTTTATTTTGTGACATCAGGAAGGACGGTAGCACAGAATAACGGTTGCTTTGGAAGTGTACATTTCTCAGGTTTCTACCTGAATGTTGCGTAAAATATATGATTGAATATGAAACTATTTGTGAGAAGATGTAATGTCATGTTGGCCTTCTAAAACCCACTTCCTACAAAATATACATTAAGTCAGAGAACACCGGGACAGAGTCCCCACGTTGGAATGGCTACAATTCTATAGGCCACGGAGACCATACAGCTGTAGTTTTGGCTACACGGCTGGAAATGGTTAAACTCTAAGACTATCGATCCACTACAGAAGGAGCAAATTCTAGACGGCACGAATTACTCGTCTGCAGCTAGAAATTACGTAAACCTAGAACGAGAATACCGACAACCGCCGAAGCACCTATTCTATGACAAATTTCTGAATGGTACTCTGAAGTATCCATTCTAACCACCTACAACCATGAAAGCCATTGTGACTTCTAGGAAAGTTAACCAGAGACTGCGATGAACTCTACAGGATGCTCAAGTGTTTTCAACGGAGAGACAACAACGACATACAACCGTAAATATGTACGTTGCAATTTCTTTCAGAATGAGCGGCCGTTCATGTGCAAAGTATTAGCATGTCCATGAGTACAATTATCAACTGTGTGTGTAATCCATTTTGTCTTCCCGCTCTTTATCTGCCCCACCTCTTTCCTTTGTGTACCAAGCCATCTTATTGGCTTAGCCCGCTAGGACATTTTCTATCATTGTTAGTAACCAATATCTACTGCTTGTTTGTGATGTATTTATGTGATTATTTAGTTAGTTAGTAAACAAATAATTAAGCCAATTTGTATATTGCTGATTCATTATGGAATCTAGGGTTTGTGCAGATAACCAAGAATTTTACGACATTTGCAATGAGACTAACAAAGGTAACAATTAATAATCATTAATGGAAGACTGTAATTGATAAGATATTAAAATATCTGAAGAGTTATATTCGGTAAATTATAACTCTGTAACATTTTCCCATGGTCCCCCGACTTCCTAGTTAAGTCATGTTTACATGATTAGTTTAATCACGTAATAATTAAACCTAGAGAACTGATTTAATAAAAATAAGGCTTCACATTTAATGATAGTCCAGACACGACAACAGTGGTAGGCCTGATTACCAACAACGACGAGATGGCCTACAGGGAGGAGGTGAGTGCATTGGCGGAGTGTTGCCAAGAAAAAAACCTCCCCCTCAACGTCAACAAAATGAAGGAGCTGATTGTGGACTACAGGAGACAGCAGAGAGAGCACGCCCTTATCTACATCGACGGGGCCACAGTAGAGAGGGCCTTTTTTCTCCACACATGGTGTTGTGTGTTCCTTCGTAGTTTCATCTGTCCACAGAATATTTTGCCAGTAGCGCTCTGGAGCATCCATATGCACTTTTGCAAACTTCAGCAGATTTGGATAGAAAACACCCTAAAGTTTCTAAAACTGTTTGAATGGTGTCTGTGAGTATAACAGAACTCATATGGCAGGCCAAAACCTGAGAAGATTCTATATGGGAAGTGCCCTGTCTGACCATTTCTTGGCCTTCTGTAGCCTCTTTATCGAAAATACAGGATCTCTGCTGTAACGTGACATTTTATAAGGCTTTCATTGGCTCTCAGAAGGTGCCAGAACGTCAAATGATAACTCTGCAGTCTCTGGGCGAAAAACAGTAGGGGTTTTGGAGAGTGGTACTTCTGAGAACAATGGCACTGGTGCGCGCGTGCATATGACGACTCCATTTTCTTCTTTCAGTGTTTGACCGGATACAACGTCTCCCGTTTGGAATATTATTGCTATTTTACGAGAAAAATCACATAAAAATGTATTTTAAACAGCGTTTGACATGCTTCGAAGTACGGTAATGGAATATTTAGAATTTTTTTGTCACAAAACGCGCCGGCGCGTCACCCTTCGGATAGTGATTTGAACGCATGAACAAAACGGAGCTATTTGGATATAACTATGGATTATTTGGAACCAAAACAACATTGGGTGTTGAAGTAGAAATCCTGGGAGTGCATTCTGACGAAGAACAGCAAAGGTAATCCAATTTTTCTTATAGTAAATCTGAGTTTAGATGACCCTGAAGTTGGCGGATGTCAAAATAGCTAGCCGTGATGGCCGAGCTATGTACTCATAATATTGCAAAATGTGCTTTCGCCGAAAAGCTATTTTAAAATCGGACATAGCGATTGCATAAAGGAGTTTTGTATCTATAATTCTTAAAATAATTGTTATGTATTTTGTCAACGTTTATCATGAGTAATTTAGTAAATTCACTGGAAGCTTTCGCTGGGTATGCTAGTTCTGAACATCACATGCTAATGTAAAAAGCTGTTTTTTGATATAAATATGAACTTGATTGAACAAAACATGTATGTATTGTATAACATAATGTCCTAGGAGTAGGAGTAGTAACCAGATTAAATCGGGTACGTTTTTTATCCGGCCGTGAAAATACTGCCCCGTCCCAAAGAAGTTAACCTCTACGGGGTCCATTTAGATGCTGGTGGTAGAGATAATGTGGCCCAGGCAAGAGACTTGGGAAACATGGAACTCACATTTCTATGTCTTGATGTATATTTGACTAAGCAGGAGGCGTCTCAGGACTTGGCAGACGGGCAGGATTTGTTCCGGAAGGGTCTTGGAGAAGATTAGGATGTCATTGAGGTAAACAAAGACGAACAGATTCAACATATCACTAAGAGTGTCATTGATCATTAATTGAAAAACTGCCGGTGAGTTCGATAAACCGAACGGCATGACTAAGTACTCATAGTGACCACCAGAACGGAGATGGCCGAGACCTCCGCAGTAGAGGCAGCAGCCTTCGCACATGTGCCTGTCACGTTCCTGTGTGCTCAGACATGTGCGTCCAAGATGCATGGGCTAGTCAATGCTGCGCTCGGGGGGCTTGGGGTGCTTCGGAAACCTGGATACTGGGGTGGTGTCAAAAAGGCTCTGTCTCACACATTCTCAGATGCGGTTGTCAAGCCTGATTGCCAGCATTGTCAGGGACTCGAGGTCATCTCCCAGTTCCTGAGCGGCCAGTTCATCCTTGATGGATGGTGAAGTCAGCCACTGGTCTAGCCCCTTGGCGGAGGTTGAACAGTCCGGTTGTCGCTTCTCGTCCGCCGACTGGGTGGTCGAAGTGTCATCACAACACGGCAGTGAAGGCTAATACGGAGCTGCAGGATGGTGGCTACTGATCCCACACCACCGTTGCCCATGTCAGGGCCTTGCCCGAGAGTAAGTCCCTGATGTAGGCGATCATGGCCCGATCGGTGTGGAATGAGGAGGACAGTATCTCAAACACCAGAGAGCACTGAGTGAGGAACCCCTTCAATTCTCCCAGGAGGCCATCATTCCGCTCGGGGGCTGGGATTTTGGGTTCCCGGTGCAGGTTCCCTGGAGGAATTACGGCGACGCCTGTAGCACTGGGCGATGAGACTTGGGCATTGGTTCGTCCTGGGTTGGGGTTGGGCCGTGGTTGGAGGGAATCGGTAAGCGCCCAGAGGGTCTCTGATATTTGGGAGAGTTGTTCTTGCTGCCGCCCCAGCAGTGCTCCTTGGTGGGTTATAACATTCTTGATCCGGTTGATCTCTGCTGGGTCCATGTTGGTGGCAGAAGCTTGCTGTGACATGAGGTTGGACCCAGGAGCAGAGAAGAGACCAGACGAGGAATCAGTGGTTTAGGATAAATGTAAATACTTTACTGAGAAACGGTAACAGAAGGATCACAGTAACACTGGGAAAACAACAAACACTAGGACGAGAAATCGTACTCAGGAGACAAACGCACACGGCAAACTAATCAAGCTTCTGCAAATGGAAAAAGACAACACACCTCTCTTAATCTCTTAAGGATCTACTGGATCGGTGTCCCTATACTGGGACAGTTGTTGCTAACGTGCGCAAATGTGACAAGAATGATGTTGCAAGTAACAGCATATTTTCCAGGACATAGACATGTCTTAAATGGGCAGAAAGCTTAAATCCTTCATTAATCTAACTGCACTGTCCAATTTACAGTAGCGATTACAGTGACAAAATACCATGATATTGTTTGATGAGAGTGCACAACAACAAAAAACGTTTATCAGGGCAACTGGTTTGATACATTCACCTCTGAAGGTAAATAATGTACTTACAGTAGGGGCCAAACATTTTGAGAATGACACAAATATTAATTTCCACAAAGTTTGCTGCTTCAGTGTCTTTAGATATTTTTGTCAGATGTTACTATGGAATACTGAAGTATAATTACAAGCATTTCATGAGTGTCAAAGGCTTTTATTGACAATTACATGACGTTGATGCAAAGAGTCAATATTTGCAGTGTTGACCCTTCTTTTTCAAGACCTCTGCAATCCGCCCTGGCATGCTGTCAATTAACTTCTGGGCCACATCCTGACTGATGGCAGCCCATTCTTGCATAATCAATGCTTGGAGTTTGTCAGAATTTGTGGGTTTTTGTTTGTCCACACGCCTCTTGAGGATTGACCACAAGTTCTCAATGGGATTAAGGTCTGGGGAGTTTCCTGGCCATGGACCCAAAATATCGATGTTTTATTCCACGAGCCACTTAGTTATCACTTTTGCCTTATGGAAAGGTGCTCCATCATGCTGGAAAAGGCATTGTTCATCACCAAACTGTTGGTTGGTTGGGAGAAGTTGCTCTCAGAGGATGTGTTGGTACCATTCTTTATTCATGGCTGTGTTCTTAGGCAAAATTGTGAGTGAGCCCACTCCCTTGGCTGAGAAGCAACCCCACACATGAATGGTCTCAGGATGCTTTACTGTTGGCATGACACAGGACTGATGGTAGCACTCACCTTGTCTTCTCCGGACAAGCTTTTTTCCGCATGCCCCAAACAATCGGAAAGGGGATTCATCAGAGAAAATGACTCTACCCCAGTCCTCAGCAGTCCAATCCATGTACCTTTTGCAAAATATCAGTTTGTCTCTGATGTTTTTCCTGGAGAGAAGTGGCTTGTTTGCTGCCCTTCTTGACACCAGGGCATCCTCCAAAAGTCTTCACCTCACTGTGCGTGCAGATGCACTCACACCTGCCTGCTGCCATTCCTGAGCAAGCTCTGTACTGGTGGTGCCCGATCCCGCAGCTGAATCCACTTTAGGAGACGGTCCTGGCACTTGCTGAACTTTCTTGGGCACCCTGAAGCCTTCTTCACAATGATTGAACCGCTCTCCATGAAGTTCTTGATGATCCGATAAATGGTTGATTTAGGTGCAATCTTAATGGCAGCAATATCTTTGCCTGTGAAGCCCTTTTTGTGTAAAGCAATGATGGCGGCACGTGTTTCCTTGCAGATAACCATGGTTGACAGAGGAAGAACAATGATTCCAAGCACCACCCTCCTTTTGAAGCTTCCAGTCTGTTATTCAAACTCAATCAGCATGACAGAGTGATCTCCAGCCTTGTCCTCGTCAACACTCACACCTGTGTTAACGAGAGAATCACTGACATGATGTCAGCTGGTCCTTTTGTGGCAGGGCTGAAATGCTTTTTGGCGATTCAGTTCATTTGCATGGCAAAGAGGGACTTTGCAATTAATTGCAATTCATCTGATCACTCTTCATAACATTCTGGAGTATATGCAAATTGCCATCATACAAACTGAGGCAGCAGACTTTGTGAAAATTAATTTTTGTGTCATTCTCAAAACTTTTGGCGACGACTGTACATTCAGTAATCTTGCTCTGATTTGTCATCATGATGGTCCCAGAGATAAAATGTAGCATAGTTTTGTTTGATAAAATGTATTTTTATATTCAAATGTAGGAACTGGGTTCTACAGTTTGAACCCCTGCTGTCTCTGGCCTCACCCCCACACCGCTAGGCCATCTAGATGTGTGAAGTTTAGTGTTTTTTCTGTAGGGAAGCTAATTATGTAATCATGTACGACATTCCTCCAAAAACTTGGCCTCTCGAGTGACCCAGAAGTCTAAGGCACTGCATCTCAGTGCAAGAGGCATCACTGCAGTCCCTGGTTTAAATCCAGGCTGTATCACATCTGGCTGTGATAGGGAGTCCGATAGGGCGGCACACAATTGGACCATCGCCGTCCGGGTTTGGCCGAGGTAGGCCATCAATGTAAATAAGAATTTGTTCTTGACTGACTGCCTAGTTAAATAAAAATATATATATTTTTTAAATGCACTTCAAAATGTATCAATTGACCAATTCAGCACATTTGGGCAAACTTGATAGAAAATATTGTGCAGTATTGCAATGCTTCACTGGATCAGTCTGAAACTTTGCATATCCTTGCTTCAGGTACTGAGTTACAGGCAGTTAGATTTGGGTATGTCATTTTAGGTGAAAATTGAAAAAAAGAGTATTAAACTATTAATTTAAATTAAAATTGAAAAAAGACTATTAAACTATTAATTTAAATTACACTTTTAATAAGTGTATTGAAGTGTGATGATATTATATTTATAGTATACTTAAGATATAGTAGAAAATACATCTCGTATTTGAAATATATTATTTGAATTCTTAGTATATTTACATATACTTTCGCTTGGGTCTTTCTGTTCTTCACCATTCTCATCCATCTCCCAGTCAGCTTTTTTCTTAATTCCCCTCTTCTCGTCATCCCTTTGGTTCATTTTCTCATTCATGTCATATACACTATCTGTGCATTCCTTCACACAATTTTTCCTCTGCTTGGAACCATTTTCCTCCTTTACTTTTTGTTTTGTTTTGATACTTGCACCATCATCACCATCTTATCTTATTCAGAGGGCTTTGGTTAAATGTGCAAGATACATTTCGGTTGAATGCATTCATTTGTGCAACTGACTAGGTATCCCCTTTATCTTTCCCTGGTTTCCTCACTCTCACTGTAGACAGGCTCTGACCATTCTTCATCACTATTCAGGTCATTCAACACCCCAGCTGTGTTTTTTTTCCTACATTTTCCTCCTCTCTCTTTGTCTCTTCAACCTGTTTTTCCCATTTCTTTATATCTTCCTTTCTCTTCTTTTCCTACTGTCTTTGTATTTCTCTAAACTTGTCCTCCCATTTTTTTCTCATCTTGCAATATGAACTCCTTTGTTTTAGAGTAATAATACTTCAGGAACATCTTCCTAATATTGAGTTGCACCCGCTTTTGACCTCAGAACAGCCTCAATTCGTTGGGGCATGCCCTCTAAAAGTTGTCGAAAGTGTTCCACAGGGATGTTGGCCCATGTTGACTCGAATACCTCCCACAGTTGTGTCTAGTTGGCTGGATGTTCTCATGGGTGGTGGACCATTCTTGATACACACGGGAACCTGTTGCGTGTGAAAAACCCAGCAGCGATGGAGTTTTTGACACACTGAAACCGGTGCACCTGGCACCTGCTAGCGTACCCGATTCAAAGGCACTTTAATATTTTGTCTTGCCCATTCACCCTCTGAATGGCACACATACAATCCATGTCTCAATTGTCTCAAGGCTTAAAAATCCTTCTTTAACCTTTCCCCCTCCCCTTCATCTACACTGATTTGAAAAGGACTTAACAAGTGACATCATGTCAAATGGTGGGTGTAGCTGGTACATGGAAGTCAGGTGCAGGAGAGCAGAGATGAGTGGACAAAGCACTTTACTTAGGCAATCATTTGAACAGAACGCAACCTCGTCACAAAACAAATGCCCAACGAACAAGTGAGGCAGCACAACGTACAAAAACCAAGTACAAAGTATCGGCTGCCACAAAGCACGGGTACAAAACAAAACCCGGCGCAAACCAGCCGGAACTGTGCCAACCTTGACAATAAACAATACCCCACACAGACATAGAGGGAACAGAGGGCTAAATACACATAGTAATTATGAGGAGATGTAAACCAGGTGTGCAGGAAAACAAGACAAAAGAAATGGAAAATGAAAAGTGGAGCGGCGATGGCTAGAAGACCGGTGACATCGACACCTGAACGCCGCCCGAACAAGGAAAGGGATCATAGCTTTCACCTGGATTCACCTGGTTAGTCTATGTCAGTGGTACCCAAACTTGTTATAGTCCCATACCCCTTCAAACATTCAACCTCCAGCTGCGTACCCTCTCTAGCACCAGGGTCAGTGCACTCTCAAATGCTGTTTTTGTCCCTCATTGTAAGCCTGCCACACACACACTATACAATACGCTTATTAAACATAAAAGTTTTTGTCACAACCCAGCTCATGGGAATTGACAAAGAGCTCTTATAGGACAAGAGCACAAATAATAACATAATAATCAATAAGTTTGCTCTTTATTTAGCCATCTTACGTATATAACCTTATTTGTTCATCAAAATTGTGAATAACTCACCACAGGTTAATGAGAAGGATATGCTAGAAAGGATGCACATAACTCTGTAATGTTGGGTAGGATTGGAGAGAGTCTCAGTCTTAAATCATTTTCCACACACAGTCTGTGCCTGTGTTTAGTTTTCTTGCTAGTTAGGGCTGAGAATCCACTCTCACATACAGTTGAAGTTGGAAGTTTACAAACACTTACGTTGGAGTCATTAAAACTCGTTTTCAACCACTCCACAAATTTCTAGTTAACAAACTATAGTTTTGGCAAGTCAGTTAGGACATCTACTTTGTGCATCACACAAGTCATTTTTCCAACAATTGTTTACAGACAATTTATTTCACTATCACAATTCCAGTGGGTCAGAAGTTTACATACACTAAGTTGACTGTGCCTTTAAACAGCTTGGTAAATTCCAGAAAATGATGTCATGGCTTTAGAAGCTTCTGATAGGCTAATTGACATCATCTGAGTCAATTGGAGGTGTACCTGTGGATGTATTTCAAGGCCTACCTTCAAACTCAGTGCTTCTTTGCTTGACATCATGGGAAAATCAAAAGAAATAAGCCAAGAAATTGTAGACCTCCACAAGTCTGGTTCATCCTTGGGAGGAATTTCCAAATGCCTGAAGGTACCACGTTCATCTATACAAACAATAGTATGCAAGTATAAACACCATGGGACCATGCTGCTGTCATACCGCTCAGGAAGGAAACGTGTTCTGTCTCCTAGAGATGAACGTACTTTGGTGTGAAAAGTGCAAATCAATCCCAGACCAACAGCAAAGGACCTTGTGAAGATGCTGGAGGAAACAGGTACAAAAGTATCTATATCCACAGTAAAATGAGTCCTATATCGACATAACCTGGAAGGCCGCTAAGCAAGGAAGAAGCCACTGCTCCAAAACCGCCATTAAAAAGCTAGACTACGGTTTGCAACGGCACATGGGGACAAAGATCGTACTTTTCGGAGAAATGTCCTCTGATCTGATTAAAAAAAAATAGAACGGTTTGGTCATAATGACCATCGTTATGTTTGGAGTAAAAAGGGGGAGGCTTGCAAGCCGAAGAACACCATCCCAACTGTGATGCACGGGAGTGGCAGCATCATGTTGTGGGGGTGCTTTGCTGCTTGGAGGGACTGGTGCACTTCACAAAATAGATGGCATCATGAGGGGGGAAAATTATGTGGATATATCAAAGCAACATCTCAAGACATCAGTCAGGAAGTTAAAGCTTGGTGGCAAATGGGTCTTCCAAATGGACAATGACCCCAAGCATACTTCCAAAGTTGTGGCAAAATGGCTTAAAGACAACAAAGTCAAGGTATTACCTCAATCCTATAGAAAATTTGTGGGCAGAACTGAAAAAGCATGTGCGAGCAAGGAGGCCTACAAACTTGACTCAGTTACACCAGCTCTGTCAGGAGGAATGTGCCGAAATTCACCCAACTTACTGTGGGAAGCTTGTGGAAGGCTACCTGAAATGTTTGACCCAAGTTAAACAATTTAAAGGCAATGCACCAAATACTAATTGAGTATATGTAAACTTCTGACCCACTGGGAATGTGATAAAATAAATAAAAGCTGAAAGAAATCATTCTCTCTACTATTATTCTGACTTTTCACATTCTTAAAATAAAGTGGTGATCCTAACTGACCTAAAACAGGGAATTTGTTACAGGGATTAAATGGCAGGAATTGTGAAAAAATTGGTTTAAATGTATTTGGCTAAGGTGTATGTAAACTTCCGACTTCAACTGTAGGTACGTGGTTGCAAGGGCATCAGTGTCTTAACAGCACGATTTGCCAAGGCAGGATGCTGTGAGCACAGCCCTATCCAGAAATCTGGCAGTGGCTTCTGATTAAATAAAATTTTCACAGAACCGCTTGTTGCAATTTCGATGAAGCTCTCTTGTTCAGATATCGGTAAGTGGACTGGAGGCAAAGAATGAATGATGAATGTTCAGATATCGGTAAGTGGACTGGAGGCAAAGAATGAAAGAAGGGATAACGAATCCAGTTGTTTGTGTCGTCTTTTTCGGGAAAGTACCTGCGTAATTGCGCACCCAGCTCACTCAGGTGCTTCACTATATCACATTTGACATTGTCCGTAAGCTTGAGTTCATTTGCACACAAAAAATCATACGATGATGGAAAGACCTGTGTGTTGTCCTTGTTAATGCAGACAGAGAAGAGCTCCAACTTCTTAATTATAGCCTCAATTTTGTCTCGCACATTGAATATAATTGCGGAGAGTTCCTGTAATTCTAGATTCAGATCATTCAGGCGAGGAAAAAACATCACCCTGATAGGCCAGTCGTGTGAGAAACTCATCATCATGCAAGTGGTCAGACAAGTGAAAATTATGGTCAGTAAAGAAATTTTAAGCTAGTCTCTCAATTAAAAAAAAAAACGCGTCAATACTTTACCCATTGAGAACCAGCACACTTCTGTATGTTGTAAAGGTGTTTCATGGTTGCTGCCCATATCATTGCATAATGCAGAAAATACACAAGAGTTCAGAGGCCTTGCTTTAATGAAGTTAACCATTTTCACTGTAGTGTCCATGTCTTTCAAGCTGTCAGGCATGGTGAATTCTTTAGTGTACCCAAGTGGCGTCGGGAGCAACTGCTATGTCTCCCTGTCATGGCTTTAGCGCCATCAATACAGATACCAACACATCTTGACCACCAAAGTCTATTTGATGTCACAAAGCTGTCCAGTAGTTAAAAAATATCCTCTCCTGTTGTCCTGGTTTCCAGTGTTTTGCAGAAGAGGATGTCTTCCTTAATTGACCCCCCCCCCTTAAACGTAACGGACATATACCAGGAGCTGTGCCAGGCCTACCACGTCTGATGACTCATCCAGCTGTAACGCATAGAATTCACTGGCTTGTATGTGAAGCAGTAATTGTTTCAAAACATCTCCTGCCTGTATTGACAATGGGTTGTTATTTCGCAGAGAACTAGATGGTTAAATTGTATTCAAAAAGAAAGGAGGACCAAGGCACTCTTCATATAATTGATTAAAATGCCTTTATTAGTATGGCATGTTCAATAGAAACAATGTTTTTAAAAAACCGACGCGTTTCGGCTGCATGGCCTTCATCAGGGTGTACAAAGAAATAATACAATGTTCTCTGTTTAACAGCTTTTCCAATTAACCCTAATTAGAAGGGGGAGTGGTTAAAATTGATTGGACACACCTAGTAAGCAATAGTATACACACTTTAAAGTGAAATGCTGTAGCTATGTTATCATAAAAATGTAACTCCAAACTAGAAGTATCAGAACACTTAGAAAGGTAGTTCTAACCTTAAATATGTCTGGGCGAAGTGTCAAGAATAAGAAAGCAATACATTCCATAGTACACTAGAACACAGCAAAACATGAACAACAAGAGTCTAAACATAGCTGAGGGCAATTGAGCAAAGATATCCACTAGATGACAGCAAATGTACCCACCACAACCCTACAGGAAGGGCGAGAAATCCATATCCTCATTTAAACCCGGGTACCTAGTGGCCTGTAGTTTGTAAATCCAAAAACTTTCCATTTGGTTTAACTGTTTAAGGCGGTCCCCTTTTCGTTGATACTGCTTCCAAAATGGAGTATTACGTCAAGCATTTCATTAACTGCAAAACCACTCATGTCATCTATAGATTGGAATGTCCACAGTGCAAGGTGTTCTATATTGGACGGACAAAGAGACGCCTTCAAGATCGCCTAGCGGAACACAAGTACGCCATACGGGTAGGCAATGAAGACTACCCCATGGCAAGGCACTACAAGTCCTTACACCATGGCAACCCTGCCTCCCTACAAGCTATGGGTATTGATCATATCCCGGCCTCTATTAGAAAAGGGGACCGCCTTAAACAGTTAAACCAAATGGAAAGTTTTTGGATTTACAAACTACAGGCCACTAGGTACCCGGGTTTAAATGAGGATATGGATTTCTCGCCCTTCCTGTAGGGTTGTGGTGGGTACATTTGCTGTCATCTAGTGGATATCTTTGCTCAATTGCCCTCAGCTATGTTTAGACTCTTGTTGTTCATGTTTTGCTGTGTTCTAGTGTACTATGGAATGTATTGCTTTCTTATTCTTGACACTTCGCCCAGACATATTTAAGGTTAGAACTACCTTTCTAAGTGTTCTGATACTTCTAGTTTGGAGTTACATTTTTATGATAACATAGCTACAGCATTTCACTTTAAAGTGTGTATACTATTGCTTACTAGGTGTGTCCAATCAATTTTAACCACTCCCCCTTCTAATTAGGGTTAATTGGAAAAGCTGTTAAACAGAGAACATTGTATTATTTCTTTGTACACCCTGATGAAGGCCATGCAGCCGAAACGCGTCGGTTTTTTAAAAACATTGTTTCTATTGAACATGCCATACTAATAAAGGCATTTTAATCAATTATATGAAGAGTGCCTTGGTCTTCCTTTCTTTTTGAAGACCAACTCAACCCTTTTACCAAAGAGCACCTTCTGTCTACCAACATTTACTATTGTGTACCTTAGTAGCGCTT
Source organism: Salmo trutta (assembly GCF_901001165.1). NCBI lineage: Eukaryota > Metazoa > Chordata > Actinopteri > Salmoniformes > Salmonidae > Salmo > Salmo trutta. The sequence goes on along the minus strand of NC_042963.1, from coordinate 16,339,144 downwards.
CCCTTCCTCCTCTTTCTACTAGGTTAAATTGTATTATTGGAAGTGAAACGAGGCTACTCAGGCAAGAAAAAAACCCTCACCCTAATGTGGAAAATTTAAATGGACTGTTTGAATCCCATTTTTATTTGGCGTACCCCCGATGCATACCCCATTTTGGGAATAGCCGGTCTATGTGATGGAGAGAGCAGGTGTTCCTAATGTTTTGTTTCCTCACTCCTTCCTCACACTTGTCACATCACTTCAAATCAATGATGGGAGGTCATGCGGTAACTGGCCTATCTTTTTATAGTCAGGGCCAAATCGTAATGGTATAATTAGTCGTGCATTCAGAAAGTATTCAGACTCCTTGACTTTGTCCACATTTTGTTACATTTCAGCCTTATTCTAAAATTGATTACATTGTTTTTCTTCCTCATCAATCTACACACAATACTTGATACAGGTTTTTAGACATTTTTGCAAATGTTAAAAATAAAAATGTAACTATCACATTTACGTACACAACCGGTCAAAGGTTTTAGAACACCTACTCTTTCAAGGGTTTTTCTTAATTTTTACTGTTTTCTACATTGTAGAATAATAGTGAAAACATCAACACTATGAAATAACACACATGGAATGATATAGTAACAAAAAAAGTGTTAAACAAATTAAAATATATTTTATATTTGAGATTTTTCAAATAGCCACCCTTTGCCTTGATGTAAGCTTTGCACACACTTGGCATTCTCTCAACCAGCTTCACCTGGAATGCTTTTCCAACAGTCTTGAAGGAGTTCCCACATATGCTGAGCACTTGTTGGCTGCTTTTCCTTCACTCTGCGGTCCGGCTTATCCCAAACCATCTCAATTTGGTTGAGGTCGGGGGATTGTGTAGGCCAGGTCATCTGATGCATCACTCCATCACTCTCCTTCTTGGTAAAATAGCCCTTACTCAGCCTGGAGGTGTGTTGGGTCATTGTCCTGTTGAAAAACAAATGATATTCCTACTAAGCCCAAACCAGATGGGATGACGTATAGCTGCAGAATGCTGTGGTAGCTATGCTGGTTAAATGTGCCTTGAATTCTAAATAAATCACAGACAGTGTCACCAGCAAAGCACGCCCACAACATAACACCTCCCTCCATGCTTTACAGTGGGAAATGCACATGCGTAGATCATCTGTTGACCCACACCGCATCTCACAGAGACACGGAGGTTGGAACCAAAAATTCCCACCAGTCTAATGTCCATTGTTCGTGTTTCTTGGCCCAAACAAGTCTCTCTTATTATTGGTGTCCTTTAGCAGTGGTTCTTTGCAGCAATTCGACCATGAAGGCCTGATTCACACAGTCTCCTCTGAACAGTTGATGTTGAGATGTGTCTGTTACTTGAACTCTGTGAAGAATTTGGGCTGCAATTTCTGAGGCTGGTAACTCTGATGAACTTATCCTCTGCAGCAGATGTAATCCTGGGTCTTCCATTCCTGTAGCTGTCCTCATGAGAGCCAGTTTCATCATAGCGCTTTATGTTTTTTGCGACAGCACTTGAAGAAACTTTTTGAAATATTCCGGATTGACTGACCTTCATGTCTTAAAGTAATGATGGACTGTTGTTTCTCTTTGCTTATTTGAGCTGTTCTTGCCAGAATATGGACTTGGTCTTTTATCAAATAGTGCTATCTTGTACACCCCCCCCCCCCCCCCCCCCCCCCACACACACACACACACCTTGTCACAACACGACTGATTGGCAAAAAACGCATTAAGAAGGAAATTCCAGGTGACTACCTCATGAAGCTGGTTGAGAGAATGCCAAGAGTGTGCAAAGTTGTCATCAAGGCAAAGGGTGGCAATTTGAAGAATCTCAAATATAAAATATATTTACATTTGTTGAACACTTTTTTGGTTACTACAAGATTCCATATGTGTTATTTCATAGTGTTGTTGTTTTCACTATTATTCTACAACCCTTGAATGAGTAGGTGTTCTAAAACTTTTGACTGGTAGTGTAAGTATTCAGACCCTTTACTCAGTGCTTTGTTGAAGCACCTTTGGCAGTGATTACAGCCTCGAGTCTTCTTGGGTATGACGCTACAAGCTTGGCACACCTGTATACATAAGTATTCAGACCCTTTGATTTGAGACTCGAAATAGAGCTCAGGTGAATCCTGTTTCCATTGATCATCCTTGAGATGTTTTTACAACTTGATTGGATTCCACCTGTGGTAAATTCAATAGATTGGACATGATTTGGTAAGGCACACACATGTCTGTATATGGTCCCATAGTTGACAGTGCATGTCAAAGCAAAAACCAAGCCATGAGGTCAATGGAATTGTATGTAGAGCTCCGAGACAGGATTGTGTCGAGGCACAGATCTGGGGAAGGGTGCCAAAACATTTCTGCAGCATTGAAGGTCTCCAAGAACACAGTGGCCTCCATCGTTCTTAAATGGAAGAAGTTTGGAACCACTTCCTTTAGCTGGCTACCCGGCTAAACTGAGCAATCGGGGAGAAGGGCCTTGGTTAGAGAGGTGACCAAGAACCCGATGGTCACTCTGACAGAGCTCCAGAGTTCCTCTATGGAACCTTCCAGAAGGACAACCATCTCTGCAGCACTTCACCAATCAGGCTGTTATGGAAGAGTGGCCAGGCCGAAGCCACTCCTCAGTAAAAGGCACATGACAGCCCGCTTGGAGTTTGCCAAAAGGCACCTAAAGGACTAGCCTGAATGCCAAGCGTCACGTCTGGAGGAAACCTGGCACCATCCCTACAGTGGCAGGGACTGTTAGACTAATCAGGATCGAACATCTCTGGACAGACCTGAAAATATTTTATACATTTGGAAAATGTCTAAAAACCTGTTTTTGCTTTGTCATTGTGGAGTATTGTGTGTAGATTTGATGAGGGGGAATAAAACAATTTAATCCATTTTAGAATAAGTGTGTAACGTTACAAAATTAGGAAAAAATCAAGGGGTCTGAATACTTGTATGGCTGTTTTTAGAGTAGGATTGTGACCTCTTTTTTCTGTGTGACCTTGCCCCAATGACATTGACCACAAAGTCATGATACAGTGAGGACTCTTCAAATTCATGCTGTATCTTTTTAACCTCTTTAGACCAGAAAGTATTATCCAGGATTTTGTGTTCCTCTCTTTCCGCCTAACTTTTTTTCTCTATCTCACAGCACCAGGGGCACTCGTCCCATAATTTTGCGACTGTTATTTCTGTCTCTTCATCTCTACCATTCCTTCTGTCCCTTTCCATCTATCCCTTTGTCTTTTCTTTTGTTTTCTCCTGAATCCCCCTTTTTTCCATTTATCTCAATTTTTTTAGCATCTCCTCTTGTCCCTTTCTCTCTTTCTCAGCACAAACTCTCACACAGATGTTTATCCAAACACTGTACTAGTGCTCTGTTCTCGATCTCCCAATTTCCCTTTCTGCTGAAACTGCAACTGTCTTGGTCCAATTCCTCCACTTGCCACATGCAAAACCTAGATAGAATATCCTAGTTATTGTTTTAGCAATTTCTACATGCTTTTTCCACTGATGCGAAAACTACTTCTGGATTCAATTTATTCTAAATAAACTTCAGAAAGTTAATGTAAAGGTCTTGATTATGTTCAGTTGTTTTTAGTTTTAAAAAATAGTCACAGTTCCATAAAGGAAACATATATTTTTTACCCAATATGTTTTGCATGTCAGCATTCAAGTTTTCAAGATGTTGGACTTTCAAGAAACAAAGTATCACTTGCCACATCATCATGATGATGTGGCAAGTGACATTTTGCTTCTTGAAATTCCTATATCTTGAAAATAGTGGACTAATGAAAACATTCTAAATATATATTTTTTGAGTGGATTTTTCCATTAATAGCTAGTGACTTTCCATGTTTAGGCACACACGCATGCACATACAGAGGCGAACCCATGATGAGTATTTACAGCTATGACCCTGCACTAACTGGATGCAGTTCCCCCCTTGTCCTTGCTTCCTTTTGATTAAACACAGTGTATGATGAAGAAAACGAGATTAACGCTGTGGGCGAGTGCGCTCTAAAAGTACATTAGTGTCAAACACCATTTCTCCTCATGCTTTAAAAAGCAATTGTGCATGGCGCGAGCTTACTGAGAAAGAATAACGTTCACACTTCTGCTTCATTTCTCTGCTGTCTCCCTCCGAAAACACCATGATCTGCCATGCTTGCCTTCTGTGAGTTTAGTAATTTTTATCCCAATACTTTTTTTTGAGAGTTCTTTAAAGGGGGAAAAAATTCTAATTGGGATTGATACTTTACGTGGGTCGATGCGTTCGTTTAGATACTCCATTTGTAAAGGATGTACAGTATACTGTGTCTTTTAGGGACAGACAATTTATTTATCCTTTATTTCACTAGGCAAGTCAGTTAAGAACAAATTATTATTTACAATGATGGCCTAGCCCGGCCAAACCCGGACAACGCTGGGCCAATTGTGAGCTGCCCTATGGGACTCCCAGTCACGGCCTGGAATCAAACCAGAGTCTGTAGTGACGCCTCTAGCACTGAGATGCAGTGCCTTAGACGGCTGCGCCACTCGGGAGCCCCAAAAGTACAAGCTTTTTACCACCTTCATTATTTCCATTGTTTTTTAATCTTGTTTTTTTGCCCAGCGCTTCATAGGAAGTGAACCCTGGTGTCTGGACTAGGAAAGGTCACAGTGTCATTGAAGCACCGAGATTCAAATCACATTTTATTTGTCACATGCACCGAATACAACAGGTGTAAACTTTACTGTGAAATCCTTACTTATGAACCCTTTCCCAATAATGCAGAGTTAAAAGTAATAAACATTTGCTAAATAAAAATAAGGAAAGAGTAACACAAAAAAAAAAATTACGAGGCTATATACAAGGAGCACCAGTACCAAGTCAAAGTGGAGGGGTACGAGGTACTTGAGGTAATGTGACTCATTTCAGGAAACTAAGAGTATGTCGCACACCACTACTTTACAGGAGAGGCATTTAAACGTAAACATTGGCTTTTGATCAAAAAGCGTTTTTTGGAAGAAATGCCTTCTGGAACATGTTAACTTGATATGGATAGGGGGCAGTATTTTCACGGCCGGATAAAAAACATACCCGATTTAATCTGGTTATTACTCCTGCCCAGAAACTAGAATATGCATATAATTAGTAGCTTTGGATAGAAAACACTCCAAAGTTTCTAAAACTGTTTGAATGGTATCTGTGAGTATAACAGAACTCAAATGGCAGGCCAAAACCTGAGAAGATTCTGTACAGGAAGTACCCTGTCTGACCATTTCTTGGCCTTCTTTGTCATCTCTATCCAAAACAAAGGATGTCTGCTGTAACGTGACAATTTCTAAGGCTCCCATAGACTCTAAGAAGGCGCCAGAACGTTGAATGATGACTCTGCTGTCCATGGCTGAAAAACAGTAGCGCATTTGGAAAGTGGTCGATCTGAGAACAATGAGACTGGTGCGCGCGTGCACGTGAAGAGTCCATTTTAGATTTTGAGTCTTTGAACGGAAAGGACGTCTCCGAGGTTAACTTTCATGTGCCTTAATTAAAAAACTTGTATACCATATGTAAATACGAATACAATTGTTAAAGTACAAGCCTAGTTGGTTTAGCCATGGAAAAAAGTAGGAACCTTCCCGCTAGCTAGGCTGGACATGCAGAGAGATGAGTTCGGATTGATCTGCCATGAGGCACGCTTCTGTCTATAATAAAGGGCTGCTCAGTATGTGTATGTAATCCTTTCTAAAGTGGCTTTTTTTGAAGAATATCACCAATAACTGCATAAGTGTTGCTCTCCACTTTCTGGAGGACAGAGTTTTGAAATCAGTAGAATGCCCGGTGGAAGCAAAGTATGATAGCTAAGGAGATGGAGAAAATTCTGGCGTTTGTTTGCAAATATACAGAGGAAGTCGAAAAGAAAACGCACAGAAGGCTGTTGTATAAAAGACCTGTCTCCAGATTACATCTTCACACTAAGGGCAACCATGGCATCCATGACAGAGAGGGAGAAGTGTTCATCCATGTATACGAGTAAGAGAGACTAGCTAGCTACATTTTCAGATATTATACGGTTCTAATTTTGTCAGAAAGTTTTTTTCATTGCAAGTTAAAGCATACTGTTAGCTAGCTAGCTAGCTAATGTTAGCTGGCTGGCTTGCTAGCTAACATTACATGTATGACCTGTGTAGTAATATTAGTCATATCTCAGAGCCATTTGCATTGCTAGTTATAGCCTAATGTTAGCTAGCTAACTAACATTGAATATACTATAGTTGGTTAGCTACCTGCAGATTCTTGTAGGGTAGTAACATTATAAATTGGGATTATGGTTAATTATTTAGTAGCTAGCTAGCTACATGTCTAAACAAAAAACTCCACGATGCAAGGTAACTTCTCACTGTACAGTTTACACCTTCTGTATCCTGTGCATGTGACAAAGAAACTTTGATTTGATTTGATATAGTGTGTATTTACCAGAGATGGTAATGTGAAGAACAACATGACCTGCACCAAAGTCAAATTAGTATATAACGCTAGGCCAACAAGACAGTGTCCAAGTTCTAAAATTCTTCGGTAGAATGCCCTGCTTCTATTTTGTTACACTCATAACCATAAGCTGTTTTCTGTAATTAGCTTGCCAGTAACTTGTAAATAATGATCATGTTGTGAGTTTATTTTTCTACAATAATTAATACAAATTAGATAAAGTTAAGACGTCAGCTCTATGATGTGTTCTTTATTTGAACTGTATAGCCAGCTAACTTAATGTTAGCTAGCTAGCTAACAAGCTAGAAACTAACCAAAACATTGTTTAGAAAGTTACTTTCCATTGCCTGATTTGCTAGATTGACATATACTAAATTAATTTTTAAACGGATGGGTTTATTGGCGGTAAAACACACTAGTTATGCTATTTTGGACCACCAGGCTGCTTAAACCTGTTGAGGATCTTATCCCGATCTTATCCCGGTATTGGGATTCATTGTCATGTGACCATGGCGGGGAATTCAAAACTGCAAGAGTAATCATTTCAAAAAATCAAATAATCAACTATTTTCCTCCATTTGAAAGATATATCTCCTAAATCTAACCACGCTGTCCGATTTTCAGAGGCATTACGGAGAATGCATAAAGTTAGGTTATGTGAGGAGAGTACATTGACAATAGCTGCGTGTAATGTTTAGCCAATTCAAAGAAGGGCATCAACAGACAGAAAACTAGCTAGAATTATGCACTTACCTTTGACAATCTGCATCAGATGACACTCATAGGACATTATGTTATACAATACATGCATTTTTAGTTCCATCAAGTTCATATTTATATCCAAAAACAGCATTTACAGTCGCGGTGAAATTCAGAATTTTTTTCGGCTCGAATGCACCCAGTGAATCCAGCATTACAAATCACGGAATTACTATTCGAAAACATTGGTAAATTATAATATTGTCATTCAAAGAATAATATATTATCATCTCGTAATTGCTACCGAAGGGCCAGATCTCAAAATAACTTTACTGGGAAATCACATTTTGTATAAACTGGGTACTATGCTAACAACAATAAGCTATATGCTAAGCTAAGCTAAGCTATACCGTTAGCATTAGCATCATCTAATATCGATAATAACATTCTAAATATCCCCTTACCTTTGATTATCTCCATCAGAAGGCGCTGCCAGAGATCCCAGGTCCAGAACAAATGTGGTTTCTTTTGACAAAGTTCATAATTTATGTCCAAATAGTTAGCGTTCAGTAGGCTCCCACAAAATGAGGTGGGCAGTGTAAAGTCACGTCGAAAAACTAAAGAAAACCTAGTAAATAATCTATTTACGTTTGTTTAAACATGTCAAACGTTGTTTAGCACTAATCTTTTGTTCCATTTTTAACGTGAAACATCAGTAAACATCAGTAATATTTTCACACAACCTATCAAGTGTCTAGAATAAACGATAATGACAAAGGCACTCTTCTCAGATTCATGCGCAGGCGCAAAAAATGAAGTGATGACGTGTCAACTTGTAAGCTTTCTAATTCGGTGTGTATTTATCACAGATGCTTCAAACAACTTTCTAAAGATTGTTGACATCTAGTGGAAGCAGTAGGAGTTGCGAACTGAATCCTTTCTCACTGTGGTATCTTTAAAACAATGACACTAAATAGTACAGTCACAAAATTCTCTTTTTTTTTAATCTATTTTTCACAGGTTTTTGCCTGCAATATGAGTTTTGTTATACTTACAGACACCATTCAAACTGTTTTAGAAAATTCAGAGTGTTTTCTATCCGAATGTGTTAATAATATGCATATCCTAGCTTCTGAGTTGGTGTAGGAGGCAGTTAAAAATTGCCACATATTTTTTTCAAAATTCTCAATACTGCCCCCGTGGCCCGTAGAGGTTAAGTCATGCATGTGAATACTTAAAACGATGGGTGGGGCTAAGGCTTAAGAGGGTGTGAACAATGCTGAATGGGTGTAGACTAAGAAGTGCTCTCCAGGTTGTGGGCCAAAAATATTCAAGGACCATTTTCTCAAAAGTGGGGTTACAAGTCTATCAACTTTCAAAGCAGAATTACTTTCCCATTGTTACTCAACTGTAGTGTATGATATACCATTTTCTAGCTCTGTGTCTCTACTTTTATCCAATTTAAAATGTTGCTACATAAGACCGAATTGAGCTGGTTGGTCAAATATGTACATGTAGGTAGGGATAAAACTGACTAAGCAATCAGGATCAATAAAAAAAAGAGTAGCAGCAGCGTATGTGAAGAGTGTGAAAGAGTGTCTGTGTGAGTGTGTGAAGTCAATATTCATGTCTGTGTGGGTGTGGACGTGTTTAACTATAGTTTTGGGCACCAGAAGTCCCTGCAAGAACAGTAAACAAACAAAAAATGGCGTCCCCACAAGGTCAAATGCTATTTCTATGGGGTTTAGAGTTAAGGTTAGAATTAGTGTTAGGGTTAGAATTAGGTTTAGGGTTTGGAGCTAGGGTTAGTTTAAAGTTACGGTTAGGTTTAGGGTTGAGGTTAGGTTTTCAGGTTAAGTTTAGGGTATGGGTTAGGGTTAGGATTAGGGAAAATAGGATTTTGAATGGGACTGAATTGTTTGTCCCCACAAAAAACGGGGGGGGGGGGGGGGGGTCAATGCAAATAGTCGGGGTAACCATTTGATTAACTGTTCAGCAGTCTAATGGTTTGGGGGTAAAAGCTGTTCAAGTGCCTTTCGGTCCAAGATGTGGTGCTCTGGTAGTGCTTGCCTTGCGGTAGCAGAGAATCTATGCCTTGGGTGGCTGTAGTCTTTGCTAATTCTCAGGGCCTTCCTCTGACACCGCCTGGTATAGAGGTCCTAGATGGCAGGGATCTCAGCCCCATTGATGTACTGGGCCGTACGCACTACCCCCGTAGCACCTTACGGTCGGATGCCAAGCAGTTGCCAATTGGTGATGCAGCCAGTCAAGATGCTCTCAATGGTGCAACTGAATAACTTTTTGAGGATATGAGGACCCATGCCAAATCTTTTCAGCCTCCTGAGGGGGAAGAGGCGTTGTCTCTCCTATTCACAACTATGTTGGTGTGCTCGGGCCATGATAGGTCCTTAGTGATGTGGACAGCGAGGAACTTTAAGTTATTGACCCACTCCACTACAGCCCTGTCGTTGTGAATGGGATTGTGCTCGGCCCTCTGTTTCCTGTAATCCACGATCAGCTCTTTTGTCTTGCTGACGTTGAGGGACAGGTTGTTGTCCTGGAACCACATTGCCAGGTTGCTGACTTCCTCCCTATACGTTGTCTTCTCGTTGTTGTTGATCAGGCCTACCACCGTTGTGTCGTCAGCTAACTTGATGGTGTAGGAGTCGTGTGCAGCCACACAGTCTTGGGTGAACAGGGAGTACAAGTGGGGACTAAGCACGCACCCCTGAGGGGAACTTGTGTTGAGGGTCAGCATTGCGGATCTGTTGTTGCCTACCCTCAGCACCTGTCAGGAAGTCCAGGATCCAGTTGCAGACCGAGGTGTTCAGTCCCAGGGTCCTTAGCTTAGTGATGAGCTTGGAGGGCACAATGGTGTTGAACGCTGAGCAGTAGTCAACGAACAGCATTCTCAGGTAGGTGTTCCTGTTGTCCAGCAGTTAGCCGGGAGGTAGCTTAGCGGTTAAGAGCGTTGGGCCAGTAACTGAAAGGTCGCTGGTTTGAATCCCCGAGCCAACTAGGTAAGAAATCTGCCGACGTGCCCGTTGGCAAGTCACTTAACCTTAGTTGCTCTGGATAAGAGTGTCCACTCAATGACTAAAATGTAAATGTCCAGATGGAAAAGGACAGTGTGGAGTGCAAAAGAGATTGTATCATCTGTGGATCTGTTGGGGAGGTATGTGAATTGGATTGGGTCCAGGGTATTTGGAATGAGGGTGTTAATGTGAGCCATGACCAGCATTTCATGGCTATAGATGTGAGTGGTACGGGGCGACAGCCATTTAGGCGGGATACCTTGGCGTTCTTGGGCACAGGGACTATGGTGGTCTGCTTGAAACATACAAGTAGGTTAAAAATGTCAGTGAAGACACGTGCCAGCTGGTTAGCGCATGCTCTGAGCACACGTCCTGGTAATCCTGCAGCCTTGCGAATGTTAACCTGTTTAAAACGTCTTAAAGATCTGCCACTTTTTTTCAATTTTCGCCTAAAATGACATACCCAAATCTAACTGCCTGTAGCTCAGGCCCTGAAGCAAGGATATGCATATTCTTGGTACAATTTGAAATTTGTGGAAATGTGAAAGGAATGTAGGAGACTATAACACAATAGATCTGGTAAAAGATAAAACAAAGAAAAACAACTGTTCTTTTGAATTTTTTTGTACCATCATCTTTGAAATGCAAGAGAAAGGCCATAATGTATTATTCCAGCCCAGGTGCAGTTTAGATTTTGGCCACTAGATGGCAGCAGTGTATGTGCAAAGTTTTAGACTGATCCAATGAACCATTGTATTTCTGTTCAAAATGTTGTATCAAGACTGCCCAAATGTGCCTACTTTGTTTATTAATAACTTTTCATGTTCAAAATTGTGCACTCTCCTCAAACAAAAGAATGGTATTACTTCACTGTAATAGCTACCGTAAATTGGACAGTGCAGTTAGATTAACAACAATTGTAGCTTTCTGCCAATATCAGATATGTCTATGTCCTGGGAAATGTTGTTACTTACAACCTCATGCTAATCGCATTAGCCTACGTTAGCTTAACCATCCCATGGATGGGACACCAATCCCGAAGAAGTTGGTCTTATTCAAATCAGCTATGGAGAGCGAGATCACAGTCATTCAGATCAGCTGGTGCTCTCATACATGGTTCAGTCTTGCTTGCCTCAAAGTGAGCATAGAAGGCATTTAGCTCTTCTCATAGGCTCACGTCACTAGGCAGCTCGCGTATGGATTTCTCTTTGCAATCCGTGATAGTTTGCAAGCACTTTCACATGCGACAATCGTCAGAGCTGGTGTAGTAGGTTTCAATCCTAGTCCTGTATTGACGCTTTGTCTGTTTGATGGTTCATCGGAGTGCGTAGCTGGATTTTTTTATAAGCATCCGGATTAGTGTCCCGCTCCTTGAAAGCGGCAGCTATTGCCTTTAGCTCAGTGCAGATATTGCCTGTAATCCATGTCTTCTGGTTGAGATATGTGAGGACGGTTACTGTGGGGATGACATCATTGATGCACTTATTAATGAAGCAGGTGACTGATGTGGTAAACTCCTCAAGCTATTCTATTATAGTAAAATGCTTCATTTTTACCCATAAATGTGTATGTTGATCAGAGAGAGAACTTTCTGTCTGCTGACGGTGGGGACCAACTTCCATGTGGTACCACTGTCGCCTTATGGCTAGCAATACTCAATTATTCATAAAGAGAGAGAGAGAAATATGAGCGAGTGAAAGAGCACCTGTGCTGTCTGAACACATGTGCGGTCCCATGAGCATCCTGCTCTTTTTAATTTCATGACTGAGTGTGGGCGGGGGGAGGGTGGGTGGGACAGAAGGTTAATGTGACTCTTGTTTTCTTTGTACCCTTCTATCAATATAAACAAAATACATTTTTTACAAAAACAAAGGTCACTTGTCACATGAGCGTGGTCTGAAACCACTTTTATTACTATATAGGCCCTTCTTAAAAAAAGTGTTTCGTTTCCTCATTTGACTGTAGCTTAAGGAACACCTGCACTGACTTTGTTCACCATCTAGAAAAGTATTAACAAATGTTTGCCAAAAGCCCAAATATTGTACTTTAATCGAAGTGCTTCATCTCAGTTAGCCACACTTATTCTGCTACTTTTTGACCCTCTCCTTTGAGTCTCCTTACTCCCCACCCACAACACTGAATCCTGCAGACCGGGTAATGCAATAGTCTGCTTTCTTCCAAGCTTGTTTCCTTCTATTATAAAGCATGGATTGGTCTTTTACCCCCAAAGCAATCTTCTGAATTTGGAGAATATATTACTGAGCAATCCTTGCATCACTCAGAGAATGAGACAATGCAGCAGCAACTCAAATGTCAGTTGGTGGGCTCATGATGTTTGGTCACACAGACCCACTTGAACATGTATTTTTTGATGATGACTTTTAAGCGGATAGAAAACGTCACCCTAAATCTTCAACAAATATACATAACGAACCAGGGCTGACACTGTCCAAAAGAGAGCCCCCATCTTTGGCTCAGTATTATTATTATTTTTTTACCTTTATTTAACTAGGCAAGTCAGTTATTTTAAGAACACATTCTTATTTACAATGACGGCCTAGCCCGGCCAAACCCTAACAACGCCGGGCCAATTATGCGCCGCCCTGTGGGACTCCCAATCACGTCCGGTTGTGATACAGCCTGGAATCAAACCAGGGTCTGTTGTGACGCCTCTAGCACTGAGATGCAGTCATAGACTGCTGTGCCACTCGGGTATGTGTTCTCATTATAAGCACACCTGGCCACTTTGGGAAGAGGATGGCAGATTTAATAACTGTAGCAAGGCAGGAACAGCTTTGGGGTTAGCAGCAGTGCTGGGCTTGGCTGGCTTTGAACCAGAGCCATGCAGCATCACCCCCATTTCTCTACCGTTTCACTGAGGATATCTTGTGTTCCCTCACCAGTCTCAGAACATTAATAATTTACTGACCAGCTCCAACACCTGTTTCAATCGTTGGCATTTAAACACAAACAAAACTCTGGCCAACTCACAGAACTGTTGTGCCTCTCAAATAAATGTAGTGCCGGTGTCTTACTAAACATTGCCCCAATCTTTGTAAGAGGAGTTGCTGATCACTTTTCATTTTAGGAATCTTATGATATTCTGATAATGTTTCTGTGAAATGTTTTTAATGTGCTGACATATTGGTGTCCTTTGACGGCTGAAGGTTTTACACCCCTGCTTTAAGACAGTCTTGGTACAGATGGATGTGTTATTCCTGTCTCTTTGTCACCCCCTGTGCCACATAATCGACACCCTGTGCTCAAGACAGCCCTGACTGTTGGAATCCTCAGAACTGACACCCCCCACCCCCCCTTGTGTTCTGAGTGTTGCACAAGAAACTAAGGTTTTGGGAGATCATCAGGCAAACCTTGCTTACCTCTGTCTGCACATTAAGGAATGTCTTTGGGCTGTAGACGTTGAAGTTGACGATAAATAATGAATTGGACCATTCCCTCTGCTGCTTCCCCATGCCTGCTGGGTTAGCTTTTTTCTCCTTGTGGAGAATACAATCCATACTTTCACACAAATCCATAAATGTTACTTGGAATGCTTGCTTTGTCGCTTTACTAAAAAAACAAGAACAACATATGAAAGATATTTGAGTGACATATTTAAACATGGCCAGGGGTACTAGATAGGTACAAGATACTAGCCCATGTTGTGGCTGGAAGCTGAACAAAGTCCCTGATCAGCAGTAGTGTTAAACAGTGCCCTACTACTACCCAACTACCATGTACTCATGTGATCTCACAAACGAAGCATGAGAGGTGAAGTTAGGTTTCTGTCACCCTGAAGCTGGTCGTGACAGTAAAGCTCATCTGTTAAAAAACATTCAGTTTAGCTGATTGGTTTACCCTCGATGAGCTATAGTTGTTTACATCACAGGAAAGATTAGGTACCATATCGCCCTCTTCTGGCTGGAAGTGTGAAGTTAAGTTGTTGTATCCTGTTACTTGTTATTCAGCATCAGTGAAATAATTAAATGACCACCATGGGAGCAATGGTCCCTGTCACAGATGTCTGGTGCTGATTTCTGTCTGATGCAAAGGCTGCAACTGCATTTTATCTTTAACAATCAGGCATTGCAAAAAGGAAAACATTTCATATCTTATTCAATCCTAAAACACTTTGACTCAGCCCATCCATGTCCAATGTACATATGTTATTTTGAACCAAAGCATTCGACATACATCAGTAGATGAGAGGAGTTGGAGTGAGACATGTTTTCGAATACGTCTTTGACCCCTCTTTATCCTGTTAGCCCGGAACAGAACTCCGGATATACAACCTACATGAAGTTCCTGGGACCAGTCGGTTACCTGGCAACGACTCTGGCCAGTCGGATGGGGGCACCTCATACGGTGGGGGATTGCACCCGCTGCCTGACTACTGCCCAGATATACAGGACCTCAAAAAGTAAGAGGGGGCTGTCTGCCATTTCCACTAGTTACCACAGCCACAAAGTCAAGTTAGCTAAGTCGAAAAAAGTTAACGGAATCAAATAATTGCTTTATGGTCGTAATTTAAGGTTAGGCATATGGTTAGCAATATGATTAAGGTTAGGGTTAATGTTAGGGATAGGTTTAAAATCAAATTTTTATGAGATGCATTTTAGAAATAGGTTGGGTTTATGACTTTGTGCCTGTGGTAACATGAAAAGGCCTAAATAATAGGAAACTATCGCTTGACATGCCAATCTTTTATTTGATTGCTTTCATTGTTTCAGGATCTTGGAGACAATCTCAGATTCTGATATTAATGATTTGTCCATATTGGAGGTGTGGAGTCTTGGTAAATATACCAAATATTTTTCACTTGCACAATTATCAAATTTTTTTGGTCTGTTAATATTGCTTTCAGTCATGAGGGTTTGAGATGTCTTGAGATGTCTTGAGACATGCAATTGAGACTTTGTCTCAAGACACTTTGTGTGTCTTCAAGACATATCTCAAGACACTAATGTAAAATAGTGCAATGTCTTGAGACATTTTATTTTGGAATTCATTAAATATTCTTCAGTTAACTGATGTTGGATGCAAGACTCAAAAACGACTTTGTCAAACCTAAAGGATTTACAAACAGTTTTTTCAACTTGAGGCACGGGTGAAAGTAAGGCCGTATGGTCCATTCCGGCATCCCGGCAAAATAAATAGTGTGGGTAAGCCATACCGGTAAAACATGACCCTATCACAATAATTAAAACAAAATGTCAAGAAAACTGTAGGCTATTACATCATTAGGTTACCGCATGTCAGAGACATGAAAAATGAGCGAATGGACTTGAAAACGATCAGTATGGTATACGCTCCAAAATGTGATGTGGTTTGATGAGAAGACAGAAATTTTGCCAAGGCAGAGATAAATGGCTGACACTGAGACGCTTTGTGGTGTTTTGTGTAGTGGATGTATCTTTCCATTCACTACTGTTTGGATGCTGTAAATATGTTGCGAGTGAATGAGCATGTGCGGGTAGTCTAGTAAAGGAGTCTTTTGAAGTGATTGTTTGACAATCAGATGAAAACATCCTGTTTGGTTGAGTCTATGCACTAATAAAAGGTAATACATTTTAAAAGTCTTTACTACTAGGCCCACAGAAATTTCCGGGCAGCAGGTATCCTAGTGGTTAGAGCTTTGTAACTGAAAGGTTGCAAGATCAAATCCCAGAGCTGACAAGGTAAAAATCTGTCGTTCTGCCTCTGAACAAGGCAGTTAACCCATTGTTCCTAGGCTGTATTTGAAAATAAGAATTTGTTCTTAACCAACTTGCCTAGTTAAATAAAGGTAAAATAAAAAAAGATCCTATTGAATTAATAGGGATTCTATTGTATATGTAATTCTATGTTTAATCGTGTGCACACAGCTCCCATACTGGGAAGAAATTAAATCTACTCTGACTTTAAATCAGTGGTGTAAACTACTTTATTAAAAATACAAATAAGTACTACTGAAGTAGTTTTTTGTGGTATCTGTACTTTACTTTACATTACTATTGATATTTTTTGACAACTTTTACTTTTACTTCACTACATCCCTAAAGAAAATAATGTACTTTTTACTCCATACATTTTACCTGCCACCCAGAAGTACTCGTTACATTTTGAATGCTTAGCAGGACAGGAAAATGGTCCAATCCACGCACTTACAGTATCAAGAGAACATCCCTGGTCATCCCTACTACATCTGATCTGGCAGACACCCTAAACATAAATGCTTAGTTTGTAAATTATGTCTGAGTGTTGGAGTGTGTTTCTGGCTATCCGTAAAAAAATCAAAAACAAGAATATCTTGCCGTCTGGTTTGCTTAATATAAGGAATGTGAAATGATTTATACTTTTACTTTCGATACATTAAGGATATTTTGGCAATTACATTTACTTTTGATACTTAAGTATATTTAAACCAAAAACTTTTAGACTTTTAATCAACTAGTATTTTACTGGGTGCCTTTCACTTTTACTTGAGTACTTTTCTGTTAAGGTATCTTTACTTGTACTCATGTATGATAATTGGGAACTTTTTCCACCACTGCTGACAACCAAACACAAACACTTAAGACACAACATTCACATGACTGTATTAGCTACATGGCTCCAATATTTATGTCATGTATTACCCATGCTTCTTTATATACATACTTGCACATTATTTCTCCACAGAGATTACATTTTTTTGTTGTCTCTCTCAATCAATTGGGACCCCCAGGGAGTGCACAATCCTCTAGTCCAGCACTAACATACCTGATTCAGATCATCAACTATTTACCAAGCCCTTGATTAGTTTAAATGTTTCAACGTTTTGTGCTTACTGAATATGACCCTGGACTTCATAGACACAGGGTTTCATTTAATGACATCAGTCAGATGAATCAGCTTCATTAGCAGTGTAGTTAGTAATGAAAATAATGGTTTAAGCGCTTGAGTGGCATTAACACCTGGCCTTTGCAGAACATGAGCTTCTATAGACCGAGACAAATCTCTCACTGTGACCTCTGTGACCTGGGCTTTTGTTTATGTTGTTGCTGTTTGTGTTCTGACTGTGCTTTCTCTTCACGTTGATATTCTGGCTTTGCTGTGTTTTCTATTTCATTGCTCTGTTGTATCGGTCTGTGATTTCTCAAGATGTTAATGTTACGGTTGTAGTATCCTTTTTGATCATGTTGGGACTACCTTCATCTCTCTTTGCTTTTAAATGCAGTGGCTATTATTGCCCTTCTCTCTGCCCCAGCTAGTGAGGTTTTCATTGTACTGTATCATCTTCTCTCTCACCCTGTCATTTGTGATTAGGCTCCTGCCCCTTTCTTGAACCCTCAGTTGTTCTGATGTTATGTCTCCTCTCCTTTTGCACTCACTCTTTTAATGCTCCATCTGCTGTGTCTCTTCACTCCACCAATCCTCAGTTTTATGTTATGGCTTTCCCCCTTATTCAGCAGCATCTCATGTTGTAAAGTTACATGTCTCTCTTAAATCATGTAGTTTTAGTGTTATGGCTCTCCTCTCAGCTCTCTTCCCTCACCCAACTCCGGGGGTGCAGCTGCTGCAGTATGGCCTACTGATGAAGCTGGAGCTGCAGGATGGGACTGGCTCACTGGAACCCTTACTCTGGAGAGATGCAGTAAGGGAGAGGAACCTACAGATCTGCGTGGGACTGTAGGCTCTAAGTGTTGTGTCCTCCTGTTGTCAAACTGCTAACTCCATTAACCCTAAGGCAGGAATTCTTATTCCACGTATCAGCTGAAGACACAGCAGCCAACCACGTATCAGCTGAAGATGCAGCAACCAACCAGAAGGCACAGGACAGAGTCCAGGAAACCATGGACAGACTCTGTCCACCAGGGAGTAGCATGGGTAAGGCATTCAATACCCAACTCCATGTATTGCCACTATCATGGATCCAAAGCTTCTTAATTTTTTGACCCACGACCCCCAAAAAGGAGTTGTATCAAACTTGTGACCCACGCAAATGCGAACATGCGAACATGCATGCACAATCGCTGCGCAAATGTAGCCTGTCATTACAGCCATAAACGGTGACGTATTTTCAAAAGGCAAGATAGGCTACAGACATAAACTACGTTTTACATCTGCATTTGGAGCTAAAAGTCATTCACGTTAGCAGTCAATATTAACTAGGGATATAGGCCTATCATGTTCAGAGCAAGCAAAATCATACGGCCTACTTGTAGTGGAGGTTGCAGGATCAGAAAGCATGTTTTGTCTGCACCCACCTTCACTTTGGAGGGCAGCCTGTCTGCAGAGTGCTCTTGTTGCCAGCTGAGTAGCCCTGTGCTTCCTCACAAATATCGTAATAACTCGGCAGAATATATTACATCGTCATCCCATAACATTGAAGGCAGTATGAAGCTTCCTAAAGCATTGAGCATTTCCAGCCATTTGTGTCGAAAATAGGTTAACTACGCAAGGTCTTGATCAACTGGCTGTACATTAGTGGCACCGGCTGGTTAATAGAATTTAGATCAACCAAACTTTATAGAAGACGTCGCCACACTGTAGCACGTGCGCAGGGTTGCCCTTTTGTCTTCTACCGAAACCAGTGCCAAACCAATCAGGTGGTTGTTAGACAAAACAAAGCTTCGGACGTCATTGATCACGTACTTCTGATAGTGATACAAGCACACTGCTTCGAAGTAAACTGCTTAGCGATTTTGACACATGCATCGGAGCTCCGCTATCAAATGTAGCATCACTAGTTAACACTTTGTTATGATATTTAAATAAAACTTTAACTGTATATTAAAATATGTCATGTGCAAAAATATTGAAAGGACCTTTTTATTTATACTGTACAAACATAACATTAACAGGAATGGTAACTATACTAGCATTGGGATATGCATATGCACTTAAGGAACTCATAATCTAGTGTAAGCCTTATTAAAGCTACAAAAGTGTCAGTGCTCTACCTTAACATGTGTTGACAATACAACAGCACAGGTTAACTAGAATTACATTTACTCTCACGGGGGCCCAAAATAAATATCTGAACGCTGCACCTTTACTAAGCCACACCTCCAGTCTTCTGATCTGACCTGGTGGATTATAGCCCAATAAGACAGCATCAACAACCCAACTCAAAGAAAACAATGGGTTGTTTTTCACCCAACATTTTTGTAACCTATTGTTCTGGAAAAAATGTGTCAGTAGTAGATTGCTAAACTGTATTTTATATGGATGATAAATGTAGGCCTACTCTGTTTTTGCCAGGCAAAACTCTTCACTAATCTGGATATGCACACTCACCTTTGTGCGCCAAGTCTGACTGGTCATTGGCCAACAATCAAGATGCACAACTTTTTGATTCTGAATCATAGATGAAAATTGAACTACGACTTGTGGGCAGTGGGTTCAGAACAACAATGACAAAACATGTGTAAAAAATATATATAATTTTTGTGAAATTATACCACCACCGAAAGGGCACTTTGGAGACTGGAAGGGCACCCTTATGGAAAAAACACATGAATTTCACAGGTGATCACATGTGAACACATGATCTCGTGGGATCTCATGTGAATTAATGTGAAGTTAACGTGATAACATGTGACAACATGTGAATTAATGTGACAACGTGAAGTAGCTGATACCATAAAACTCCATGTGACAACATTTGAGCACATGTGAGAACATGATCTTGTGAAATTAGTGGAAAATAAATGTGACAACATGGGGATGCAAAATTTCAACATGTGACCACATGTGAAAACACAATCTCATGTGAAATGAATGTGACAACATAAGGATGCAAAATTTCAACACGTGAAACCATGAAACAGTCATGGTCCGCTGCAGGTTTTGTCTAGTTCTCGGTTTATTCCAGAGACTTCCCCAATAATGTTTTTAGGACGTTCTCAGAACGCTGTGTCATGGACCCCTGGAGATTTCTGTCTAGTTGAGGTGAAAATATGGAAAATCTACAGCAAGTTACTGTATTTTTACAGATAAATTAGGGTGTTAATGGTCAGTATGCTGCTGTATGCTGATTACTTGGAACTCAACCTCACTTGGGATTATGAACTGACAACCTCTTGGTTGCTAGCTACCTGAAGTTCCTGCTGAGCTACAAGGTCTATGGACATATTGGAGATTGGTTATATATTTATTGCCAAAAATAAGTAAATATATACCACAGCTTGAAGGTATTTATTCTATAAAATGAAAGACTACTACTGTATTCTGATTTCAATTACTTGTCAAATCTTGTATAATTTTGTACTGTGAACACAATTGGCACAGCCTTAAATGAAACTTGAACTTATAACCTCTTGGTCACTAGCAACCTGAAATAGCCAGCTACAGTGCAGCTACAGCACCAGATCTGTGAGCATAAAATATATATGGCCACACACTAACTGGCAAGAATGTATTTCTGCACTTTTGATAAAATGTAAAACTAGCAGTGCTCAAGGACACTTGAAGTATACATTTGGGGATTTTAACATTTGGTTGTGAGTGCATTGAGGTTTCTGCAGTGCCAATAGGTACATACTGATTGCTTGGAACATGTACTGTATTAACACAAAAAAATAAGAGCATGGTTAGGGTACAATGTTTTACCCTGGGGTACAACAATGTCAAAGGTACACTTCACTGGTACAGTTTGGTACCTTGTATGCATGGGAGATTTTTCTACCCAATATTTTGTTTGAACAGATGGTTCAGTGTTTTCAACAGGTCAATACCACTCACAGTGGTCAAAAAGCCTAGTTTTTCCTCGTCTTCCACTTCACTGGCACCTGAAATGGGTTCTAAAAGCACATTCATATCAATCTCAATGTAGTTAATCTGTGTGTAATTTCTTTTATTTTTATGATGGGTTTATGGCCAAGGCAATGTGGCTGAAATGGTTATAGCTCCCTGGGAACAAGGAATGACCCATCACTATCTTCCCACTGTTCTACATTCCACATGTATCACTAGGGCTCCATCATGTGGTGTATCAGTGAAATGTGTTTGGAATGCAACGGCCATGTGGACCCCTTGTGGGGTGTACAGTGCATTCGGAAAGTATTCAGACTCCTTCCCTTTTTCCACGTTGTTGTTATGTTACAGCCTTATTCTAAAATGGTTTAAAGAAAAAAAGTTATCATCAAACTACACACAATACCCCATAATGGCAAAGCAAAAACAGGTTTTTAGAAATGTTTGCAAATGTATTTAAAAAATGAAATAACACATTTCCATAAGTATTCAGACCCTTTACTCAGTACTTTGTTGAAGCACCTTTGCCAGCGATACCAGCCTGGAGTCTTCTTGGGTATGACGCTACATCTCCAATCCAAAGTGAAATCTAGAATTGGCTTCCTATTTCGCAACAAAGCATCCTTCACTCATGCTGCCAAACATACCCTCGTAAAACTGACCATCCTACCAATCCTCGACTTCGGCGATGTCATTTACAAAATAGCCTCCAATACCCTACTCAACAAGCTGGATGCAGTCTATCACAGTGCCATCCGTTTTGTCACCAAAGCCCCATATACAACCCACCACTGCGACCTGTATGCTCTCGTTGGCTGGCCTTCACTTCATAATCGTCGCCAAACACATTGGCTCCAGGTCATCTACAAGACCCTGCTAGGTAAAGTCCCCCCTTATCTCCGCTCACTGGTCACCATAGCAGCACCCACCTGTAGCACGCGCTCCAGCAGGCATATCTCTCTGGTCACCCCTAAAGCCAACTCCTCCTTTGGTCGTCTCTCCTTCCAGTTCTCAGCTGCCAATGACTGGAACGAACTACAAAAATCTCTAAAACTGGAAACACTTATCTCCCTCACTAGCTTTAAGCACCAGCTGTCAGAGCAGCTCACAGATCTCTGCACCTGTACATAGCCCATCTTTAATTGAGCCCAAACTACTACCCTTTCCCCTACTGTATTTATTTATTTTATTTATTTTGCTCCTTTGCACCATATTATTTATATTTTAACTTTTAACTTTCTTCAAACTACAAATCTACCTTTCCAGTGTTTTTCTTGCCATACTTTATTTACTCTGCCACCATGGCATTTTTTTGCCTTTACCTCCATTATCTCACATCATTTGCTCACATTGTATATAGTCTTGTTTTTTTTCTACTGCATCATTGATTGTATGTTGTTTTACTCCATGTGTAACTCTGTGTTTTTGTATGTTGTCGAACTGCTTTGCTTTATCTTGGCCAGGTCGCAATTGTAAATGAGAACTTGTTCTCAACTTGCCTACCTGGTTAAATAAAGGTGAAATAAAAAATAAAAAATAAACAAGCTTGGCACACCTTTATTTGGGGAGTTTCTCCCATTCTTCTCTGCAGATCCTCTCAAGCTCTGTCAGGTTGGACGGGGAGCTTTGCTGCACAGATATTTTCAGGTCTCTCCAGAGATGTTTGATCGGGATCAAGTCCAGGCTCTGGCTTGGCCACTCAAGGACATTCAGAGACTTGTCCCGAAGCCACTCCTGAGTTGTCTTAGCTGTGTGCATAGGATTGTTGTCCTGTTGGAAGGTGAACCTTTGCCCCTGTCTAAGGTCCTGAGCATTCTGGAGCAGGATTTCATCAAGGATCTCTCTTCTTTTCACCGTTCATCTTTCCCTCAATCCTGACTAGTTTCCCAGTCCCTGCTGCTGAAAAACATCCCCACAGCATGATGCTGCCACCACCATGCTTCACCGTAGGGATGGTGCCAGGTTTCTTCCAGGCGTGAGGCTTGGCATTCAGGACAAAGAATTCAATCTTGGTTTCATCAGACCACAGAATCTTGTTTATCATGGTCTGAGAGTCCTTTAGGTGCGTTTTGGCAAACTCCAAGCGGGCTGTCATGTGCATTTTACTGAGGAGTGGCTTCCATCTGGCCACACGACAATAAAGGCCTGATTGGTGGAGTGCTGCAGAGATGGACATTGAGAGACTTGTCCCGAAGCCATACATCGCTTTGGGGTATTTTTCAGCAGGGCACTGTGGAATGACTCCAGATAAGCTGAGTTTTTCAAAAAGAAAAGGGAAAAAGAGAAGAGGGGTAGACTAAATTGATTACATGGTCTGAAAGGTAATCTGTGGTCCTCAGGCTCCTCTAACCACCTATATCTCCATAACATAATCACAAACAATACAAACACTACCCAATTTATGTTTTTACCATGCTTACTGTAAATGTTGTTGTCTTAGCCGTCAGCTTGTAAAAATGTTGGCCAATTTACCTTCACCTTATGCAAAGCTAGAGGTTGAAAGCGCATGTTGGTGGAATCAGATTATGTATCACCGCCAACAGAATACAGAACAATACACAAAGTAACCACCCCACTAATTGCATTGGTATCTATTAGACTGGCTTGGCAAGCATACCTAACATGGTCATTTCAATATTGTCAGCTTGCCGTTCGCTAAATAGCATCACTGAATTGGCAGCAAGACTGCTAGCCAGCTGAGACTGGCTGAGAACCAATTAACCAACCATAGACAATGTATACACACACATTCATCATTGCTACCAACACACAAACAGAGAATAAGTTAGCTTTATCGACAATTCTATTTTTAGTGAAGTGGAGTGTTTTCCAGACAAGGCTGGAAAGGATTGCTACCGAATTGAGATGCCACATAAGAGTAACATTAGCCAGCATATGTTAGCTAATGTCAAAGAACGAAGAAACATACATGATCACTCTGCTGAAGGTCTAGCAGTGACTACAACAATGGCAACGATTGACAGTGTGTACAGTATACCAAAAGATAGCTACAGTATATGATTTTGCCGATGGCTTTAAGAGTTCAATACAGGACTGTAACTTTAGCTAGCAAGCTAATTTACCCAGATGGTCCAACAAGGCTAGCAAGCTAGCTAACTTTAGGTTACCTCTAATTGAGAATATTCCGTTTAGTTGTGAACAAAAAACAATCGATGCTATCGCATCACTTCTCAGCTTAGAAATGGATTCCCTATCAATTCAGCCTGAAAATCCCTCTGATAATCTTTGGTCACCGCATCATTCTTGATACCCGCAAGCCACTAGCAGAATCAGGGTTATGTAATGCAATACTCCTCACCTCCGCTTTGTCAACAAAATAAAAACAATAACAATGGCGGTGGGGTGGGGTGGACAGTGGCGCCACAGATAAAAGGTGCCACATCTCTCACATGCGGTATAAACCTGAAGCATCCATTTAGAACTTGTTCTTGCCACAAAATATGATGATGAGAGGAAGTCCAGTGGCGGAAAGTGGCAGAAGATGGAGCACGATGAAAGTTGGCCGACATTCTGATAATTTTCTCATCTGTTAATTTAATCTCAATACAGTTTTCTCTTCCCAAAACAACATTTTGTTACGAAGAGAGTGCACTAAATTTTGTAAACTTGACCATTTCTAAAAGTTTCTAAAAATGGCATTGTTTATGAGGGCGAATTTAGTTCTTGTAGAAAGAGAAAGTGGTGTGCTCAGCTCAAATGTTTTTAGTAACAAAAACTATTTGGGTTCTGGGTTCAAAAGGCATATACTTGACTAAAAGAAAATCCACCACTAACTAAAATATTCTTCAAGTTTTAAACAATTTTTGGAGGAAAAGGAAGTCAGAACATGTTTTGGTAAAAATGCAGTGTGTTCTGACCTCCGCTAAAAAAACTGTGAACTTAAAGAATAATTCTGTGAGTGCAGGTTTTTCCTTTATTCACAATATAAGCTATTGCATATGCCAGCGTTGGCCATTGATTTGCTGAGTACATGTGTTGGTTGGAGTTGTCAACAAAGCAGCATGACAGAAATATGATGCCAAGTTTTCAAACTACCGGTAGTTTCTTTGAGGCGATATATACAGTTGAAGTCAGAAGTTTACTACACTTAGGTTGAAGTAATTAAAACTCGTTTTTCAACCACTCCAAAAACTATAGTTTTGGCAAGTCAGATAGGACATCTACTTTGTGCATGACACAAGTAATTTTTCCAACAATTGTTTACAGACCGATTATTTCACTTATAATTCACTGTATCACAATTCCAATGGGTCAGAAGTTTACATACAATAAGTTCACTGTGCCTTTAAACAGCTTGGAAAAGTCCAGAAAATGCTTCTGATAGGCTAATTTACATCATTTGAGTCAATTGGAGGTGTACCTGTGGATGTATTTCAAGGCCTACCTTCAAACTCAGTGCCTCTTTGCCTGACATCATGGGAAAATCAAAAGAAATTTGCCAAGACCTCAGAAAAAAACAATTTGTAGACCTCCACAAGTCTGGTTAATCCTTGGGAGCAATTTTCAAACGCCTGAAGGTACCACGTTCATCTGTACAAACAATAGTACGCAAGTATAAACACCATGACGCAGCCGTCATACCGCTCAGGAAAAAGACGCTTTCTGTCTCCTAGAGATGAACGTACTATGGTGCGAAAAGTGCAAATCAATCCCAGAACAACAACAAAGGACCTTGTGAAGATGCTGGAGGAAACAGGTACAGAAGTATCTATATCCACAGTAAAACGAGTCTTATGTCGATATAACCTGAAAGGCCACTCAGCAAGGAAGAAGCCACTGCTCCAAAACCACCATAAAAAAAAGCCAGACTACGGTTTGCAACTGCACATGGGGACAAAGATCGTGCTTCTTGGAGAAATGTCCTCTGGTCTGAGGAAACAAAAATAGAACTGTTTGGCCATAATGACCATCGTTATGTTTGGAGGAAAAAGGGGGAGGCTTGCAAGCCGAAGAACACCATCCCAACCATGAAGCACGGGGTGGCAGCATCATGTTGTGGGGATGCTTTGCTGCAGGAGTGACTGGTGCACTTCACAAAATAGATGGCATCATGAGGTAGGGAAATTATGTGGATATATCGAAGCAACATCAGTCAGGATGTTTAAGCTTGGTCGCAAATGGGTCTTCCAAATGGACAATGACCCCAAGCATACTTCCAAATTTGTGGCAAAATGGCTTAAGGACAACAAAGTCAAGGTATTGGAGTGGCCATCACAAAGCCCTGACCTCAATCCTATTGAAAATGTGTGGGCAGAACTGAAAAAGCATGTGTGAGCAATGAGGCCTACAAACCTGACTCAGTTACACCAGCTCTGTCAGGAGGAATGGGCCAAAATTCACCCAACTTATTGTGGGAAGGTTGTGGAAGGCTACCCGAAACGTTTGACCCAAGTTAAACAATTTAAAGGCAATGCTAACAAATACTAATTGAGTGTATGTAAACTTATGACCCACTGGGAATGTGATGAAAGAAATAAAAGCTGAAAGAAATCATTCTCTCTACTATTATTCTGACATTTCACATTCTTAAAATAAAGTGGTGATCCTAACTGACCAATAACAGGGAATTTTTACTTGGATTAAATGTCAGGAATTGTGAAAAACTGAGTTTAAATGTATTTGGCTAAGGTGTATGTAAACTTCCGACTTCAACTGTAGAGCGATATTTCCATTTTTAACAATTGCATTCACTTTTCAATGTCAAAAAACAAATGACCACTGCTGCATTATACTATTTAAAACGAGCAGCCAGCTCACGAAAGAACGAGTGTACCAGGAAAGCTAGCTAACGTAATGTGACAAAGCATAATGCACTAGCCAGTTAATTTTCATTCTGAAATAACTTCATATTTCTGAGTTGGTCAGATATTAGTTTAGAAAGACGAACTAGCTACCAGGCTACCTGCTTCCTATAGCTAGCTAGCTGCTAATCAAAGGTGGATAGCTAGCTGGATAATTTTACAAAAAAATAAACCTAACAATTTCTCAATGTTTCTATAGTTGGCTAAAACATTTGATCATGCTTTGTGATAAGCTGTTTTAGTCCACACAACATGTCACCCTGTGACTGACAGTTGAACCTTATAAACATCAGGGGGAAACAATAAAATTGGACATGCTTTTTGTCCTTCAAGATCCAGGATGAGAAGGTTCGAGCTAGTGTATCTCTCTGTCCTTCGACTCTTATTGGATGTAGTTGTCCGGTTTATCAGGTCCCAGGCTCCCATGACTGTTATGATTATTTATTTACAAGTTAATTACAATTAGCTTTTTGGTTTAGCAACATCTGTACCTGATGGAGCACATCTTGTCTCACGTGCGGAAGTAAGCCGTCTGGTGCAAGAGACTCATTCGGAGGAGGAGACTAGAGCAGACCCAGAAGTTCTGACTGAACGAACGCACATTTGAGCACCCCAGGACGGTCCATTTACTTTGTGTTGTTATAATTTATGCTATGAAATCCTGCGATTTCATTTTGGCAGTTCCCCTTCATAGAAAATAGCTGGCAAAACAGTTGAAGCAATATTCACATGACCTATGCGCCCACGGAGGCAGAGCTGGCTATCACTGAGGGGCAGAGTAGTGAGTAATTGAACAGCTCGTTTTGAACAATATATTTTTTAAACTGGAAAATGCACACATTTCCAGCACTTTTATGAGCACTTAAAGTGGGGCGCCGCCCCTAATGCCCTTATTAGCAAGCAGCCGCTGGCACACGCCCACTAAAGCGTATGCGGTCCATATTGGAAATGTGCAAATCAGGGGTTGGAACAGAAATAATTTTTGAATCGTTTTGTTCTGAACAGAACTATTTTTTTTTTTGTTCCACTGTTCCAACCAGAAAAATAAAGTTCTGCACTGTTTTTTTTTCTTAATTTAGCTTGGCATTAAATTACTTCACTAACCACTGTGGATAGAGCAGCTTGCTATGGAGCGGGCAAAAGTTATAGTTGTTTACCTGCAAGTATAGGGTGCGAGATACAACTGAAATTTTGCAGGTGGGGAGAGAGCGAGAGAAGGTGGAGGAGGAGGCTTGCTTTGAAGCACTGGGCACCTTCTTGTTATGACATGCATTATCTGAATTAGGTCCACAGAATTATACCTACGGAGGACTAGCTTCTATGAAGGAAATTTGAATGTCTTTGAACTTCAGAGAGTAGATTTAACTTTGTACCAAAACTAATTAGCTAGCTAACAAGCTCGTGTGTGCAGAGCGGCACCGGAATTCAAATAAAAGTTAATAAATCCAATGTGAAATGTTACAAGCGTGATTCAGAAATTAGGCGGATGGATTTTTTTATTAAAGAACAATGGATTCACTTTTTCAATGCTAGTTAAGGATACTATAGTAACTATAGTATCCTTAACTAGCGTTGAAAAAGTTAATCCATTGTTCTTTAATTCTCCCTAATTTCTGAATCACACTTGTAGCATCAGTAGTAGGCTAGTAGACTATGCTTCACAAGGGGAGGGGCTTGTCGCCTAGAGTAGGCCAGAAGGCTAAACTGAAAAATAAAACCTCTATCAAATAAAACGATGGCGGTGCCGCAAAAGTACTTCTGTGCAAGGGTGTTTATTTACAGTTCTTCTGGAAGAAAAACAATACTGCCACCAAAAGTATACATTACGGGACAGCTAAAACAGTGCTGCCTCATCAAAACGCCCCCCCCCCTCCCCGAACCGAAAGTGAGGCTCTTTTTGTAGGGGAAGCCCCTCCCATGAGAACATACCAAACTCTTTAATTAATTTGGAAATTACCAACATCAAAGCCATTTTCCACTCAGCTAAACATATCATGAATTATATTAATTGAACCTTTGCAATTGGTTTATCATAATATAACACAGTATAACACATTTACAGAATCCCATCACTACTGACATGGTGTCTTCCAATACGCCCATTCACATGAACACACCATTCGGGACAGGCTCTACAAAGCCTGCCAGATTGTCTCAGCTCGGGTCCTAATTCCAGCATACACAGAAGCTACAGAGAGAGAGAGAGGAACAGAAACAAACAAACAGAGCGCTCATTCATAACATTGATAAGTACAATAAATGTCACTTAAATTAAACATGAAAGCTTGTCTGTGTATTCCTTATACCATACCAAACTGTTGCTGACGGGAGGTAAGAATAATATGTGTAATGTATGAATGAAGATTGCTAATTTAACTTGTGTGTCACGTTCGTCGTATAGATGGGACCAAGGTGCAGCGGGAATGTGAATACTCATCTTCTTTGTTAAGATGAAAAAAACAAAACAAACACTTCAACAAAACGACGACGAGAAATAGTCCTGTAAGGCACACAACTACACAAGGAACAACTACCCACAAAAACCCATGAAAAAACACCCCTACTAAATAGGACCTTCAATTAGAGGCAACTAGAAACAGCTGCCTCCAATTGAAGGTCAAACCAATAAACTAAGCGTAGAAATAGATAAACTAGACACAGACATAGAAATAGACTAATACAGAACATTGCCCAACAAACCCCGAAACACATAAACAAACACCCCCTGCCACGTCCTGACCAAACTACAATAACAAATAACCTCTTTACTGGTCAGGACGTGACATTGTGTGTCAATCCACATTGCTAACGTAGCTGAAAACGGAGCAGGGAGGGTGAGATATGTGTGTGGGTGGGTGTGTTAGTTTACCAGATGCTGCCTGCGGCCTGTGACGGACTTCTCCGTCACATAAAACAACGTTATTTACCGGTTCGCATGCTTTTAAAATAATGGTTCTGTTCCGGAAAATTATAGATCACTTTCGTTCCTGGCTTTGATTCTGTTCCTCAATTATTTTTGTTATTTTCCAGTTTTCTGTTCTGTTCCCTGAGCCGGTTATAACCCCTGATGCAAATACATGCTAAAATGCACCAATAGGATCTTGCTAACTCGTGCTTGGCTCTGCTCACCTCCTTGCTTGTTGTACCCACTATGCTTCATTTGCTCTCCATTGGAAAGTGGAAAGACACCTATGAGATATCTTAGTTACCAGTATCTTTTGTGTTGCTGTTTCCCCTACTGAGGATTCCATCTTTAAAGTAACAGTACTTCTACTTGAGAAGGATATTTCAGTACTCTTTCCACTCCAAATTTTAATTGCTTTGAATGTTAAATTTATTTTCAAATGTTAATAGTATATTTCTGATAAATCGTTACTTTTTTACATTGATATGTGCCTTTTTGAAACTCTTGAAATAAATTAACTTAGTTCCTACTATGCATGGAAATTGTGTAATTACATTTTATCTGAGTACTTTTTAAATTATCTACTTTTTACTTTTACCTGAGTCGTTAAATACCCCAGTAAGTTTACTGCTACATGAGTAAAATGTAATTAAAGTAACAGTACTTCTACTTGAGTAGGATATTTCAGGACTCTTTCCACTTTTGGCCATTTCCTGTAATGACATTAATTATTTCCTAAGGGCTTTAACAATGCTTATCACAAGGCAATTGGTCTAATCACAATCTAATTTCAATTATCTAGGATTATTCAAATTTAAATTGCAGTCTATTGTTTCTTTCTTTCTGTCTTTCCGTTGTGTTTTTCCATTTATTTGACATTACATATGCATATGCTCAAGCAAGTGCAGTTGGTGTTTGGTGACCATGGTCTCCATACTCTTGTAGTTGGTCTTAGCAAGTATTTCTATATGGGGCACATGGTTGCAGCAGGTGATTCCCAGGATGCGCTGCAGGCATCTTATGTGGAATGGCTCAAGCTGCTTGTTGTGGCGACTGTAAGTGACCCAGGCTTCACAGCTGTAAAGAAGTGTGGTGATGCAGGCGGGCTTGATAGACGGCGACTTTGGTGTGGAGATACCTGTTTGGGAAGACCCTGCCTCTGAGTTTCCCGAAGGCAGCTGATGCTTGCTTGATCCTATTTTGAATTTTGAGGTCGATGCTGCAGACCTCCGAGATAATTATTTGAAGGACGGAACTATTGCCAGTGATTTGTGGTGGGTGGAAGGCTGGATTTCCATTGGCAGACCACCTCTGTCCTGGTGGTGTTGATAGACAGTCCCATCCTGCTATAGATGCTCACAGCCGTTACAAGGACGGACTGACGGTCTTCCGGAGTGTGGGCCATAAGAGCACAGTCGTCAGCATACTGCAGCTCAAGAACCGGCTCCGTCAAAACCTTGGTGGTTGCTTGGAGCCTCCTGATGTTGAATAGGTTTCCATTCAGCCTGAAGTCCACCTCAACACCGCTGCTGTCCTCAAGCTCCTTGTGGAGAAGCTGGGTGACACATAGGATGAAGATGTTAAAAGAGTACCTGTGCCAGCACACACCCCTGCCTCACACCGATGCTTACTCCAAAGGGCACTGACTCCTGCCCTCCTATGGCCACCCAAGCCTTCATCCAATCATGGAACTGGCAAAGGATGTTGACAAATTTGTCTGGACAACCACATTTTTGTAGAAAGCCCCTTAGTAGTTCCCTGTTCAGTGTCGAAGGCCTTGGAGAGGACGACAAAGGCCACGAAAAGGTCCTGATGTTGTTCACGGCACTTCTCCTGGAGCTGTAAATATCATGTTGATTGTATTCCTGTTCTTTCTGAAGCCGCATTGTGACTCTGGCAGCATTTCCTCTGTGATGTTGTTCACCAGCCTGTGTAGCATCACCTTGGCCAGGACCTTGCCGGCAACAGCCAGAAGGGATATCCCTGGCTGTTGCCGCAGATGGACTTGTCACCCTTATTCTTTTAGATGGTGACAATGTTTGGATCCCACCACTGTTGGGGGACGATCTCCCGGTCCAAACCTCAGTGATATACTGGTGGAGTGTTCTGGTGCAGAAGTAACCTCCCTTCTTAAGTAGCTCTGCCGGGATGCTGTCAGCAGCAGGAGTCTTGTTGTTCTTGAGGGAACGAATAGCTGATAACACCTCTTGGAAGGTTGGCGAATGGGTGGACGGACAGGTAGTTCTGCCAGGATGGAGTAGTCTGTAGGAGAATGCTGATTGAGTAGTGCTTCAAAGTGGTCAGCCCACCTCATCAGGATCTGGTTTTGGTCCTTCAAAAGAGTCAGACCATCAGTTGTTTTCATGGGGGTGATGGAGCGAATTCTAAGGCCATAGATAGCTTTAGTTGAGTTGTAGAAATTGTGCATGTCATTTTGTCGGCATAAATGTGGATTTCCTGTGCCTTATTTGTCCACCATTCGTTCTGCAGAGCACGCAAGGTTGATTGCACTTCCTTGCTCGATGCACGCCATTGCTTGTGAAGGGTAGCAGATGTGGGGCTGTTGAGAGTAGCCCTGTGCGCTTTGTGCATATTGTCCAGTAAGGCTGTGATGGTGTCAGAGTTCTCATCGAACCAGTCCTGATGTTTCCTACCTCTATAGCCAATGGAGTGGGCCGCTGCCTCATAGAGCACTGAGCTAATAGACGCCCACTTCTGTTCCACGGGGTCCTCTGCACTCAGAAAAGGCTCAGTCTCCCTCAGCCTTTCAGCAAGAGAGCGACGGAACTCATCCCTTACTGCAGCTTTCTCAAGCCAGATAAGGTGCAGAGGCCTCTTACTTGACTTCTGCAGGCGTTGGGGGGGACATATTCTCATCTGGAGTTTAGCCAGTATCATACAGTGTTCTGTCCAGCATTCTGTACCCCTCATGTCATGTGTCAGCAGGACGCCATTAATGTCAGCATGTCTCACTATGAAATAGTCTGCTGGAACAAGGTGTTAGTGACAATGAGATAGTGCTCGACACATAGAGTTAGCAGTCTCATGCCGTTCTCATCGAACTGGCCAACACGTACTCCGCTCCATATCCTGTTGTTCTGTCCCACCCTAGCGTTGAAGTCACCCAGCAGAAAGATCTTGTCATTCCTGGGGATGCGGTGAAGGGCCTCATCTAGTGACTGGTAGAAGCAGTCCTTTGCCTCATTTTCAGATGGTAACGTTGGTGTGTATGCACTGAGTAGAGTAGCATAACGTATCTTGGCTAGGGGGATACGGAGAGAAATGAGTCTTTCACTTATGCCAACATGTGTTTCGTGAGGCTGGGTAGAAGGCTATTCTTAATTGCCAGTGGATGTTGTCCACCCAGAGGGTAACCTTTCAAGGAGAAGGTGTAACCTTCTTCCTCCTCTATCAGGGAACCTTCATCCAGGAACCTGGTCTAACTCAGGGCAGCTATGTCAATGTTGTAGCGTCTTAGTTCTGCAGAAATCTAAGCTGTTCTCTGATGGGGTATATCGCTATTATCGTCTAAAAGAGTTCTGAAGTTCCATGTCGCCAGTTTCAGGGGAATTATTTTCTTTATCATTTTTCGACCGCTGAGTGGAACTCCCGGTAGGTGCAGTAGCCTATCCAGGATGGAGTGAGTGGGCAATTTTTAGGCCACCTTTTCAAGGACTCTCCCCAGCTGGGGTGAGCAGTGTGGCTCCTAAATAGGATTTCTCAGTCACACAGGGGTCTGCCGAGGGCAGCTGCCACTCAAGTCCCAACTGCTGGCGACCATAATAGCTCCGTGCCGCTGGTGTGCAGGGGTCTGATTAAGGTCTCCCGGTGCATTCACTGCTGTCCCTGTCACTAGACACCCCAACACCGCCAGACTTGAGTCCGGTTTCCGGTTGATGGCTTCGCCAAGGTCAGAAGTAGATACCTGCGCAAAGGAAGTTATTTAAAGTACTGCTGAAGGTGCGCAATCCCCAGACACACTACTTCACTGTAGGAAGGTAAAATTCCAGTGGCAAGGGGGGAAACCCAAGATGACCAGTATCTTCCACAACTGCAGGAGGCTGCCGAAACCCCAGTCTGTCGGCGTCCGCCTACCGCGCGCCGCCCACTAGGCAGCGGGACAATGGTTGATGGCTGCCAGGACGTGTCAGAACACAGAGGTAGGCCTGTACAGACGCATCTCTGCGGCCCACTGCTGCACCGAGATCCCCTGCCGGTTAGCCTGGAGTTTCAAGACAACCAGTTAACGTGTGTCGTCGGGCAACCGCAGGGGGCATGTGACGTGTCTAGTGCAGTAGTGTATTTTTACTATTTTCTATATTGTATTTTAAGAGTGAAGACATCAAAACTAGGAAATAACACATATGGAATTGCCTTGATGACAGCTTTGCACACTCTTCACATTCTCTCAACCAGCTTCATGAGGTAGTCACCTGTAATGCATTTCAATTAACAGGTGTGCCTTGTTAAGTTCATTTTTGGAATTTATTTCCTTCTTAATGCGTTTGAGCCAATCAGTCGTGTTGTGACAAGGTAGGGGTGGTATACAGAAGATAGCCCTATTTGGTACCAAATCCATATTGTGGCAAGAACACCTTAAATAAACAGACAATGTCAAGAACTTTGAAAGTTTCTTCAAGTGCAATCGCAAAAACCATCTAGCGCTATTATAAAACTGTCTCTTATGAGGACCGCCACAGGAAAGGATTCCAAGGATTTTGGTTCCAACCGCCGTGTCATTCTGAGACACAGAGTAGGTGACCGGATGTTCTCCGCATGTGTGGTTCCCACCGTGAAGCATGGAAGAGGAGGTGTGATGGTGTGGTGGTGCTTTGCGGGTGACAATGTCTGTGATTTGTTTAGAATTCAATGCACACTTAACCAGCATGGCTACCACAGCATTCTGCAGCAATATGCCATCCCATCTGGTTTGAGCTTAGTGGGACTGTCATTTGTTTTTCAACAAGACAATGACCCAACACACCTCCAGGTTTTGTAAGGGTGATTTGACCAAGAAGGAGAGTGATGGAGTGCTGCATCAGTTGACCGGGCCTCCACAATCACCCAACCTCAACCCAATTGAGATGTATTTATTTATTTATTAATTTAACCTTTATTTAACTAGGCAAGTCAGTTAAGAACATATTCTTATTTACAATGACAGCCTACCAAAAGGCCTCCTGCGGGGACGGGTGATGGGATTTAAAATAAATAAAATATAAATATAGGACAAAACACACATCACGACAAGAGAGACAACACAACACAACATAAAGAGAGACCTAAGACAACAACATAGCAAGGCAGCAACACATGACCACACAACATAGTAGAAACACAACATGGTAGCAACACAACATGGTAGCAGCACAAAACATGGTACAAACATTATTGAGCACAGACAACAGCACAAAGGGCTAGAAGGGAGAGACAACAATACATCACGCAAAACAGCCACAACTGTCATTAAGAGTGTCCATGATTGAGTCTTTGAATGAAGAGATTGAGATAGAACTGTCCAGTTTTGAGTGTTTGTTGCAGCTTGCTGCAGTGAACTGAAAAGACGAGTGACTCAGGGATGTGTGTGCTTTCAGGACCTTCAACAGAATGTGACTGGCAGAATGGGTGTTGTATGTGGAGGATGAGGGCTGCAGTAGATATCTCTGATAAGGGGGAGTGAGGCCGAAGATGGTTTTATAAATTAGCATCAACCAGTGGGTCTTGCGATGGGTATACAGAGATATTTACAGAGTATAGAGTGCAGTGATGTGTCCTATAAGGAGCATTGGTGGCAAATCTGATGGCTGAATGGTAAAGAACATCAAGCCCCACGAGAGCACCCTTACCTGCCGATCTATAAATGATGCCTCCGTAATCTAGCATGATTAGGATGATCATCTGAATCAGGGTTAGTTTGGCAGCTGGAGTGAAAGTGGAGCGATTACAATACAGGGAACTAAGTCCAGATTTAACTTTTGCCTGCAGTTTTGATATGTGCTGAGAGGACAGTGTACCATCTAGCCATACTCCCAAGTACTTTTATGAGGTGACTACCTCAAGCTCTAAACCCTCAGAGGTAGTAATCACCTGTGGGGAAAGGGGCATTCTTCTTACCAAACTACATTACCTTTCTTTTGGAGGTGTTCAGAACACGGTTAAGAGTAGAGAAAGCTTGTTGGACACTAAGAAAGCTTTGTTGTAGAGCATTTAGCACAACATCTGGGGAGGGGCCAGCTGATTATAAGACTATATCATCTGCATATAAATGGATGAGAGAGCTTCCTACTGCCTGAGCTATGTTGTTGATGTAAATTGAGAAGAGCGTGGGCCTAGGATTGAGCCTTGGGATACTCGCTTGTTGATAGGCAGTGGCTGAGATAGCAGATGTTCTGACTTTATACACTACACTCTTTGAGAGAGGTAGTTAGCAAACCAGGCCAAAGACCCCTTAGAGTCACCAATATACCTTTGCCGGCCCATAAGAATGGAATGGTCTACCATATCAAAAGCTTTGGCCAAGTCAATAAAAATAGCAGCACAACATTGCTTAGTATCAAGGGCAATGGTGACATCATTGAGGACCTTTATGGTTGCAGTGACACATCCATAACCTGAGCGGATACCAGATTGCATACCAGAGAGAATACTATAGACATCAAGAAAGCCAGTCAGTTGATTATTGACAAGTTTTTCCAACACTTTTGATAAACACAGCAAAATTGAAATAGGCCTATAACAATTAGGATCAGCTTGATCTCCCCCTTTAAATAAAATACAAACTGTGGCTGCCTTCCAAGCAATGGAAACCTCCCCAGAAAGGTGAGACTGATTAAAACGATCAGAGATAGCCTTGGCGATGATAGGGGCAACAACCTTAAAGAAGAAAAGATTTAAACCATCTGACCCAGATGGTTTTTTGGGGTCAAGTTTCAGGAGCTCCTTTAGCACCTCGGACTCAGTGACTGCCTGCAGGGAGAAACTTTGTTGTGGGTCAGGGGCAAAAGAGAGAGAAGCATCAGGGATAGTCGCATTAGAAGGGGTGGGAGATGAGGAAATGTTGGACGGGCAAGGAGGCATGGTTGAGTCAAATAGGAATCCTGACTTAATGAAGTGGTGATTAAAGAGCTCAGCCATGTGCTTCTTGTCAGTAACAACCACATCAACTTTAAGGGACATGGGCAGCTGTGAGGAGGAGGGTTTATTCTCCAGGTCTTTAACCATTTTCCAGAACTTCTTGGGGTTAGACCCACAGAGAGAGAACTGCTCCTTAAAGTAACTAACTTTGGCCTTCCGGATAGCCTGAGTGCACTTATTTCTCATTTGCCTGAACAAGAGCCAGTCAGCCTGAGTATGCGTGTGCCGAGCCTTTCTCCAAATGCAATTATTGAGATGGAGTAACTCTGCAAGATCACGGTTGAACCAGAGGCTGAACCTGTTTTTAATTCTCATTTTTTATGTGGGTGTTTGTTAACAATACCACTGAAAATATCAAAAAAGAAGGTCCAAGTGTCTTCAACAGAGGGGATCAAGCTGATTCTATACCATTTTACAGAGGCCAGTTCATGAAGGAAGGCTTGCTCATTATTCAAGTTTTTTAGCAAGCGTCTACGACAAATCAGGACAGGTCATTTCACTGAGCAGCCATTACGAACACAGTCTGTAAAACAGTGATCACTAAGGTCCTTACAGAAAACACCAGACTGATACCTATCAGGATTATTTGTGATGATAACATCAAGAAGAGTAGCCTTTTCTGGGTGTTTGGAGTCATACCTTGTGGAATTCGTAATACTCTGAGAAAGATTTAGGGAGTCCCAATGCTTTAGGACTTGGTCAGGTGGTTTAATCATGTCCCAGTTTAGGTCACCTAGCAGGACAAATTCAGACTTAGTGTAGGGTATAGGCCGGTGCTGATGGAGGACGATAGCACCCAGCAATAGTCAACATAAGAGCTATTTGAAAGGGTAATACTTAAAACTAGCAAATCAAATTGTTTGGGGACAGAAATCATCAACAGTAATACATTCACGGCATGGCATAGAACAGGGAGAGCTCTGCAGTGCAGATTTATGACATCTGAATGTGCATCAGACGGCAACAAGGACAGACGGTGGGGGGGACAACCAGGACAGACGGGACAGTGAAAAGATCGCCAGGTGCAATCCAAGCAGCAGTGCATCAGGCAAATGGAGCAGGTGTCACACCCACTTGGA
Organism: Salmo trutta; assembly: GCF_901001165.1. NCBI lineage: Eukaryota > Metazoa > Chordata > Actinopteri > Salmoniformes > Salmonidae > Salmo > Salmo trutta. The sequence continues at coordinate 16,301,261 of NC_042963.1, read as the reverse complement.
ATAAGCTTTTATTTCTGGAGGCAGATTTCTTGTAGAAAATGCCAGTCTCTGAACAGCAGGAGGGGGCTTCAACGCCTCTGGGTTTCAGTGGGGTAGCCTGCCATTTGTTGGGCTCAAAGGCTTTGACACCTCTCGCTTCACACATCAGTGCTAATTTAAGTTGTATCTCTTTGTCCTAGCATGCTTGGTAGCTTTCAGTCCTTATAAAGTAAAATATGTCATTGTAATCTAATTCTCTTGGCTTTTGAAAGTAAAAACTAGCTTCAGACTAAGCATTACTCACTCAGTTCCAGGTTGGATGGTGTTTTCAGGTTTCTGTTTGTTTCCAAGTGCATTTGCTCTATAGTTTGGGAATAATAATCCTTGGGTTTAGGAAGCATTCCAGGTAATTTGGTCTAAAATCAGGTTGTAGGTTTTGAGTTTTGATATGGAGTGAAGGTTATGTTGTTTAGGGTAGCATCCTGTATATGTCCCTGCCAAAAAATCTAAGTTTGTCTAACTCTAAATCTATCTATTTTTTTTAAACATTCTGAAAAATGTGGGATCGCATCTGCTCATGGCCTTTCTCTCTCTGGTTTGGGATAAGTTGTAAAGCAGAGTGAAGGAAAAGCAGCTAACAAGTGCTCAGCATATGTGGGAACTCCTTTAAGACTGTTGGAAAAGCATTCCAGGTGAAGCTGGTTGAGAGAAGGCACAGAGTGTGCAAAGCTGTTATCAAGGCAAAGGGTGGCTACTTTCAAGAATCTAAAGTCTAAAATACTCTGATTTGTTTTACACTTTTTTGGTTACTACATGATTCCATGTGTTATTTCATAGTTGTGATGTCTTCACTGTTATTATACAGTGTAGAAAATAGTAAAAATAAATAAAACCAATTGAATAAGTAGGTGTGTCCAAAATGTTGACTGGTACTGTATGTATATTATATTACACTGAGTGGACAAAATATTAGGAACACCTGCTCTTTCCATGACATAGATTGACCAGGTGAGTCCAGGTGAAAGCTATGAACCCTTATGGATTCCACTTGTTAAATCCACTTCAATCAGTGTAGCTGAAGGGGAGGAGACTGGTTAAAGAAGGATTTTTAAGCCTTGAGACAATTGACATGGATTTTGTATTTGTGCCATTCAGAGAATGAATGGACAAGACAAAATATTTAAGCATTGCTTTGTGTCAAGAACTGCAACACTGCAAGGTTTTTGATGCTCAACAGTTTCCCATGTGTATCAAGAATGGTCCATCACCCAAAGGACATCCAGCCAACTTGAAACAACTATGGGAAGCATTGGAACCAATATGGTCCATCATCCCTGTGGAACGCTTTCGACACCTTGTAGAGTCCATGCCCCGACGAATGAAGGCTGTTCTGAGGGCTAAAGGGGGTGTAACTCAAGATTAGGAAGGTGTAATGAGGGAAAATGTTGTTGTCTGAAGAGATAGCATTAAATTGTACTATCAGGTTTCCAGTAAGACCCAAGTGCAGACTGTGTAGAAGTAGCAATGTTTATTGTAACAACAGGGGAGGTCAAACGACAGGTCAAGGCAGGCAGGGGTCGATAATCCAGAGAAGTGGGGCAAAGGTACAGGACGGCAGGCAGGGTCAGGTCAGGCAGAGGTCGGTAATCCAGAGTAGGGACAAAGGTACAGGACGTCAGGCAGGGTCAGGTCAGGCAGAGGTCGGTAATCCAGAGTAGGGACAAAGGTACAGGACGTCAGGCAGACTCAGGGTCAGCCAGAGTGGTCAGGCAGGCGGGCTCGGAGTCAGGATTGGCAGGGGTCAAAACCAGGAGGGCGAGAAAAGAGACACTGGAAAAAGCAGGAGCTGAGACACAAAACGCTGGTAGACTTGGAACAAACAAGACAAACTGGCACAGGCAGACAGAAAACACAGGTATAAATACCCAGGGGATAAGTGGGGAAGATGGGCGACACCTGGAGGGGGGTGGAGACAAGCACAATGACAGGTTAAACAGATCAGGGCGTGACATGTACAGTGTTGTACAGTGTCCTTAATGTTTTTTATACTCAATACTCAGTATGTACAGTATATATATGGCTGTGATAGGAGTAAACTGAGGATGGATCAACAACGTTGCAGTTACTCCACAATACTAACCTAATTGACTGTTAAAAGAAGGAAGTCTGTACAGAATAACAAATATTCCAAAACATGCATCCAGTTTGCAAAATGTAATACTGCAAAAAACGTGGCAAAGCAATTAACTTTTTGTCCTGAATGCAAAGTGTTATGTTTGGGGCAAATCCCATACAACACATTACTGAGTACCACTCTCCATATTTTCAAGCATAGTGGTGGCTACATCATGTTATTGGTATGGTCGGAATCCTTAAGGACTGGGGAGTTTTTCAGGATAAAAAATAAATGGAATTTAGTTAAGCACAGACAAAATCATAGAGTAAAACCTTGTTCAGTCTGCTCTCCACCAGACATTGGGAGATTAATTTACTTTTCAGCATGACAATACCCTAAAACACAAGGACAAATTTACACTGGAGAAGTCAGTTAATGTTCCTGAGTTGCTGAGTTACAGTTTCGACTTAAATCTACTTGAAAATCTATGGCAAGACCTGAAAGTGTTTGTCTATCAATGATCAACAACCAATTTGACAGCTTGAATACTTTTTTATAGAATAATGGGCAAATGTTGCACAATCCAGGTGTGGAAAGCTCTTACCTAGATTTACTCACAGCTGTATTCACTGCCAAAGGTGCTTCTACAAAGTATTGACTCAGGGGTGTGAATACACAATCAACAGCCTGATCAACTCTATGCGAAGGACATGTGCCACACTGCATGAGGCAAATGGTGGTCACACCAGATACTGACTGGTTTTCTGATCCACCCCCCTACCTTTTTACCTGTTTTATGTATCTGTGATAAACAGATGCATATCTGTATTCCCAGTCATGTGAAATCCATAGATAAGTGCCATTTTTTTTAATTATTATTGACTGATTACCTTATATGAACTGTAACTAAGTAAAATCTTTGAAATTGTTGCATGTTGTGTGTTTATATTTTTGTTCAGTATAGATAGATAGATGGATAGATGCCAAAATAAAGGTAACACCAACATAAACTGTGTAAATAGGGCTTCGGGCCACCACTAGCCAGAACAGCTTCAATGCACCATGGCATGCATTCTACAAGTGTCTGGAACTCTATTGCAGGGATGTGACACCATTCTTCCATGAGAAAATCCATAATTTGGTGTTTTATTGATGGTGGTGGAAAACGCTCATCAAACCATTCAGTGCCCTGTGGATGAGGGCATTGTCATCCCGTGGGGGTATAGCCAAAATAATGGCCTGCCCATCATTTTTATGCATGGCCTTATAAATGACGGGATGGTAATTGCTTAATTATATACAGTGAGGTCCAAAACTATTTGGACAGTGACACATTTTTTGTTGCTTTTAATATTTTCACCCATGTCAGTGAACCGTTTAGAAATTACAGCACTTTTTGTACATAGTTCCTCCATTTTAGGGAACCAAAATTATTTGTATTCAAGTAGTCAAAGGTTTAGTATTTCGTCCCATATTCCTTTCAAGCAATGACTACAACAAGCTTGTGACTCGACAAACTTGTTGAATGCATTTGCAGTTTGTTTTGGTTGTGTGTCAGATTATTTTGTGCCCAATAGAAATCAATGGTAAATAATGCATTGTGTCATTTTGGAGTCACTTTTATTGTAAATATGTTTCTGAACAAATCTAGATTCATGTGGATGCTTCCATGATTACGAACAATCCTGAATTAATTGTAAATAATGATGAGAGAGAAGTTACAGAGCCACAAAGATCATACCCCCAAAACTAACCCTAACCTCTCACCATTACCAATAAGAGGCGAGGCTAGCATTTTTGGGGGTGCGAAATTTATGCCTCTGTAACTTTCTCATTCATCATTATTTATGATTAATTCATAATTATCCACAATCATGGTATCATCCACATGAATATAGAACTGTCGAATAGTACGCGGGTATTTTTTAAATCGCTGATACCTGGGGCACCTGTTTAGTTCAACAACAAAAAAGAGACAATGAGTGCATTCATTAACCGAGCGCCCCAATACGCGCAACCGTGAAATGCCTTTTAAAGTCAATGATTGTGAGGCCTGTCATCTCCAGGCCCTATCCCTTGATGTATACAGTGATATAACATGACATGTCATTGGCAAATTATTTTCATTTGTGAGTCCTCTCAGGTTAGCAACGGAGATCAACCTCCTTCAAAAAAGGAAAATGTATTATATGTTTGTACTTGTCTGAGGTGGTGATGCTGACTGATTTAGTAATGTGACAGATATGGGAGGCCTCCAGGGGAGCCCTTCTCTTCTCTGTTCTCTCCGCGATGTTCATATCACAAGCGGTGTGCAGCTCCAGACTGAGCTTGGCACGTCCCCGACAATAACGCACTCCATCTCGGACTCGGCGCCTCGGACCTGAGGGTACCAGTAACTGCCCAGGGTGCTACTCGGACATGCTACCTCACCAGGAAACTGCAGACTTTAGACGGGTATGATTTGGATTTGGAAATGCGATCTTGTGGCCACTTAAATCTTTTACAATCTATACAATCTTCAGAGAGGCAGTGCCGAGATTCAAGGATACTTCCTTTACAGGGTTAGGAAAGAAACGTTGCTGGACATCCCTTTGGCGCAATTCTGCAATAATACGAAATGCTCTGAGACCACGTTGAATTCTGAGCAGCAATTGCCTAGTGCACTTTATCTAATTGGACGAGGGTTTGACAACTATTGAATGACGCTGTCAAAGAACAATGTTTCAAACTTGTGAATTGAGGTTTGGCGTTGGTTCTGTCGTCTCCGATTTGGTAGCCTAAACATCAATGTATACATGAATTTGGAATACAAGCTCCTATTGTCGCGTGTTTTAGGATACACAATGCTAGTACTACTATTGAGATTACTGTGCTTTTCACTTTGTAGCGAGATTGTTTTCACTCACATACACCGGGAGAAGACAAAGACAAATGTTACTCCTAGACATGAGTATGCCGTCACTAACGCGAACGTAAACAAAACCAATAGTAGGCAGAGCTGGCACTCGGCGTATGGCAGAGTTGTCAACGAAATGGACAGTAAAAGGGTGCATACCTCAAGTGCATCGTCTTGGGATGTGGTTAGGACATGGGTGGATAACATGAATGGGACTGTTAATATGAAAAGAGTTATGAATGAAAGAGCAATAGTGCGCAAAAGCCATTCATCAAATGGAACCGATTATGTTACGTTACTCGAGGATGGAAAGTCAGAGAGCCTCAAGGTAGAAAAGTTGGACACCGAGAAGCATGCAACCATGGAAACGCGGGATTTTGTATATGGCCATTTAAACCCCTCCATGAGACACACGCGAGGAGGACACCACAGTAACGAGCACAAACGGATCTGCAGACACAAAAGAGGGACTGTAAGCCGTCGGAGAAGAAATGTGAAGGATGGCAGTAAAAAAGAGAACAAAATAAGTGAGCCAACCATGCTGTCAGATGCGTCTTTGGATGTACCGTTGGCCATGTGGAAACCGCTGCCTAAACCTATGGCCCAGAACCAGTCAACAGACTTGCCATTTGATGCCAGTGATTATGAACAGTTCACTTTGCCAGACCTCCAGGACTATAGCACACTGATTCCTTTCAATCCTCAAACAAAGAGAAAATATGTAAAAACTAACTTTTACCCCATAACAGCAGAATCATATGCCATCATGATAATTTCAGTCATCATTTTCACTGTTGGAATAATTGGGAATATGGCAATCATGTGCATTGTGTGCCACAACTATTACATGAGAAGTATTTCAAATTCTCTTCTTGCCAATCTCGCCCTTTGGGATTTTGTTGTCATCTTTTTCTGCCTGCCGCTGGTGATATTCCATGAACTAACCAAGAACTGGTTGTTGGGGGAGTTCTCCTGTAAAATCATCCCCTATATTGAGGTAATTCCCACTAGCTATTGTGTTATGATTGGGTGTTGAAGTGGGGTCCCTGTTCAAAGTCTGCTGTCAATAACTCTCTTCCTTGTCACTTGTCATATCTACATTCTATTCTGCATGGTAGGTACTTCATATGACATGCAATGATCTGTGCTCAATTATGTGCACAGCCTGGTCTCATAAACTAGACGTAGCATAGTAAATGTAAATCTGGGCCACTGAATTTAGTATGATATGTTACGTTTGGTATGGTTACATAAAACAGAAGGTTACTTAAGGCAAAAAATAAAGGAGGGTGGTTGGTCGGGCATATAACACGAATGTCTAGCAACCCAAAGGTTGCGTGTTCGAATCTTACCATGGACAACTTTAGCATTTTAGCTAATAACAAACTTTTAACCACTTACAAATGTTTAGCTACTTTGCAACTAGAATGTAAGCTAACCCTTCCCCTAACCTTAACACAGGTATCCTAGCGGTTAAGAGCGTTGGGGCAGTAACCGAAAGGTTGCTGGTTTGAATCCCTGAGCCGACTAGGTGAATCACCTGCCAAAGAGCCCTTGAGCAAGGCACTTAACGCTAATTGCTCATGTAAGACGCTCAGCATTAGAGCGTCTACTAAATGACAAAAAAACTATTTTAGCTAAACCTAACTCTTAACCCTAACCCCTAGCCTAGCTAACGTTAGCCAGCTAGCTAACATTAGCCACAACAAATTAGAATTCTTAGCATATAATATGTTTTTCAAATTTGTAACATATCATATCAATTGTAATTCGTAACATATCATGAAAATGGATGATGGACATTCACAAATTAATACATACCATATACCAAACGTAACATATCATACCAAATGGAGTGTCACAGATGTACGTACAGAACAATACAAAATGCTCTGAGACCAGGTTGGTGTGCAGTGTACCAGGGTTGGATTACTTGTTCTCCAATGTCACCTCAACCTGTTGTTTCAAACTCTTAGGTGACCTGTCACTGGCCAGATACAGGAGTAAATGGTCTATGGTCAGAGATAGGGTTACAGTCCTACTTTCTCTCTTGTCTAGACAATGAGACAGTGGGCCTCAGTAATTACTGCACAGACCCACACCTAATATTGCATCAGTTTACCATGTCTATTTCAGCAGTAAGGCAGCTCTTTTGTCAGCCATCTATTGTAAAATGTACAATGGTCAAATTAGGTGTTGAGGGATCACATAGACATTGTGCAGAGCCTCTAAAATAACATGTTTTACAGAGTTACACAAATCTAAACACACAGTAAAGTGTATATATACTGTGGCCATAGCATAGGTAACTTAAGGGTCTGTATTAGTATTAGCACACTTGTTACTAACTACCCCCCCCCAAGCTTTCTGAGCAAAACATTTTTATATAAAAAAATAACACCAGGAAATCAGCTCCAAGTGATTTTAATTTAAGAAATATGTTCCCAAGTATTCTCACACATATAGAGATGGTATACAAATGTGGTATACAAATGTAAGCAAGGTTTAAAATTATTATGTTTTCTTCAAACATTATATATGTTTGGGCTTCTTGCAGTCAATTTGCAGTCTATAAATTATTTATAATTATGTTCTGGCCCCTCGACCATCCGTTCAAGAAAAAAATCAGCCTGTGGCGGAATCTAGTTGATGATCCCTGCCCTAGATCTTATGCATTCCAAGAACTTGGAACACCTTATACAGTTTGCAAAATACACTGTGATTAATAAGGTCACAGCGTTAAAACTATGCACCTCAACAACTATGCACTTCAACAACTATGCACTTTCTTGGTGAAAGTAGCTTTGATTGGAATAAATGCAGATGTGAAGAGATTGAATGAGTATAATCAACACATTGACGGACCCACCTTGTCCTTGATAGGCTAGGTGCAATTTTCCCTACTGTTTACACCTATCCAATCCTTTCACATCTCCACAAGTGCAAAACCCTAGGGCTGGGTGTACCTGTCTCTGTTTTATAAAGTCCAATCCTCTCCTCTTCCACAGACCTCTTTGACTTAATCTCCTGCCTTTTACCAGTCTGTCTGTTCTCACAGTCACAGAAATGTACTTCATGTAAAATGGATGAATCTTGCAGGGGTTCACTATCATACTGCAGGTCTTGAGTGCCTTTCATGGGAAATGTGTTAATTATTTACCCGGAGAAGGAAGCACACTCCTTTTAGAAGAGGAAATCATCTAGATTAAAAAGCTTCTACGGGTGGCTAAATTCATCTGTCCGGGCGTACATATTGTACATAATGGCAACAAGACAGATAAACCACCACACAAAGACCCAAACAATCAAAATATGTCTGTAAGCTGCTTAGTGACAGGGTTTGTAAGTCCAACATTTACATTTGACATACACTCTAATGCAGAGCAATTGAGAGCCTTACCAAAGGGCACAGACAGATTTTTCACCTAGTCGGCTCGGGTATTCAAACCAGCAACCTTTCGGTTACTGGCCCAATGGTCTTAAACACTAGGCTACCTGCCGCCCTGTAGGCCATTTTAAAACCACAGTCCCAGACCTAGCATTTTAAGTCTCTTTGAGTCGCCTACCTCCATGGTAAGAACATTAAATGCATAGCGGCAGCGGCATTGTCGTTATGTTAAGTGACTCGGTAATCAAGCATTTAATGGAGCGTAATTACAGAAACAGTGGGGACATTAATTTTAATAGTTCCTGTGGCAACTGAAGTACTCTCAGTCACATGAAAATGTGTCATTATGGACACAAAGGTGACAGAGGTTAGTTACACAAGGCCTGCCCGCCACTAACAGCTGGTGCGCGGTGTCTAATATTAAAGAAGTCTCGAGGTATTGCTCACCTGAGGTAGAGTACCTTATGATAAACTGTAGACCACATTATCTACCAAGAGAGTTCTCATCTATATTATTTGTAGCCGTCTATTTACCACCACAGAACGATGCTGGCACTAAGACCGCACTCAACCAACTCTATAAGGCCATAAGCAAACAAGAAAATGCTCACCCAGAAGCTACGCTCCTAGTGGTCGGGGACTTTAATGCGGGAAAACTTAAATCAGTTTTACCAAATTTTTACCAACATGTCACAAGTGCAACCAGATAAAAAATAACTCTAGACCACCTTTACTCAACACACAGAGATGCATACAAAGCTCTCCCCCGCCATCCATTTGGCAAATCTTACTATAATTCTATACTCCTGATTCAAACAAAGGCTCATTTTGTTCAGTACAATCCAGGGTATGACGCCATGTCATCTTGTAACTGTACATTTAACATAGTGATCATAAACATTGACATGACATGACATGGAAATTAGGGTGTCTGGCTTGCTTGTATGACATCAAAGCGGTGTTTATTATAATCCTCAATGTCTCAGATTTCAAAATACATAGAATCCTCTTAATTTACAGCATTTCCCTCACCCAGACAACCATTTTTTTTCTTGCAAAAGTTGACCAATTAAAGGGAGGGGTGGGGTAAACTTCTTGTTGCGAAGGGGTGCTCAAAGTTAAGAACAGCTGTCAGTCAAAACCCATACAGCGCTGTGAATTGCAGAGCCTGAGCGCTGACATCATTTATAGCATGTTGCTGTACAGCCACTGCGTTCCAATTTAAACGCTTATCAATGCCCAAATCTTCCATTTTCAACCCGTATACGGATAGGAGTATAAAGGGCTACATACAAATGGTGCTGTTTGTGAAGTGCAACAGATCTCACTCTCTCTTTCTCTGAGGCCATAAGGACCAGACAGATCAAAGCCTGCCCCTGTACGTCTGACAGTACTCATGGCTTCTCTGGCTCAGGCACTGGCTCCTGTGTTTACACCTTCCAATGCCAAGGCCCATAAGGAGGTAGTCACAATGATCAAGTCTAGCAACAAAAGAACATAGCACTACTACACAGTCTAGAAGACAACACTGAACTTACCACTCAATGTAAACTGCATATCTGCTGTCTCTGAGTTCTATGTGTATTAGCGTGTAAGATTTGGGTGAAAAGCAACCACATTTGCAACATTTTTGTGGCTGTATTGTGATACCAAAAAATTGGATCATAGTGAATATCTGGATGTAGGGATAGAGATATTGCATTGAGATATTAATCTCCATGCCTCGTGGTCTGCAGTTTGTTTTCATGTTATTTAATCAATATGAATATGAGCTGGCTCTCTTGCCAAGTCCATAACTCGATTAGGCTAAGAAATGAGAACTGCATACTGTAACCATCGAGGACTACAATTGGTCTCCCTTGCACACAGCACGATATACTGTGCTCCTTCTTTATCACGTTACAAAGTCATCAATATTATAAGCTGTTGCTCTAAAAATAAATGTAAGTCTAAAGTTTACCCTTTGGCATCCAACTGTAGTCTCCCCACTCTTTAAAACAATATCACTCATAACACATTACTCATGGCTACTTTCAAACATCTCAGTATGGGAAATGAGGATCTAGTGTGCGATGAAGGACGGAAAAATCTGTTTGTCATTTATTAAAACAAGTGTGGACATTCGAGTTCTCCAGTAAGAGAGCTGCCAAAACAGAACCTCTTTATGGAAGATGTCTCTCCCTCTCTCTAAACCTGTTGACGTCTAGCATTCTGTGCTGTACCATTGTCATTTGAAAATTGCTCCAAGCGGTCTTTAAAACATGGATGGTTTACAGTGGACACATTCTTTTGGTCTTTTCAGAGAGCAACATGGCTCTGGGGCCTTGGTATTTTATCCAGACTTCCTAAGATGCTATACAATAAGGAGAAGTATCTGGAGACTGGATACATTTTCTCTACTTGTTTCTCAATCAAAAACAAAATAACTCACTATATTGTTAATGTGCAGTAATAAAACATTAACTGGATAGTATCTTACCTTCTCCTCCCTTCTCTTTGTCCTTCCAGGTCGCCTCCCTAGGGGTTACCACCTTTACCCTGTGCGCCTTGTGCATCGACCGCTTCCGCGCTGCCAACAACGTCCAGATGTACTATGAGATGATTGAGAACTGTGCCTCCACGGCCGCCAAGCTGGCCGTTATCTGGATCGGGGCTCTCCTATTGGCCCTGCCAGAGCTCCTGATCCGCCAGCTGGTCACTGAAGATGGCGAGCCTCCGGATGTGACGCCCTGCCAGCGCTGCGTGGTTCGTATCTCCACCGAGCTCCCTGACACGCTCTACGTGCTGGGCCTGACCTATGATGGTGCTCGCCTCTGGTGGTACTTTGGCTGCTACTTCTGCCTGCCCACGCTGTTCACCATCGGCAGCTCCCTGGTGACCGCCTGTAAGATCCGGCAGGCCGAGCGGGCCTGTGTGCGCGGCAACAAGAAACAGATCCATCAGGAGAGCCAGATGAACTGCACGGTTGTGGCTTTGGCCATCCTCTATGGCTTCTGCATCATCCCAGAGAACATCTGCAATATCGTCACTGTCTACATGGCGGCGGGAATTCCCAGACGGACCCTGGACATTCTCCATCTGGTCAGCCAGCTGCTGTTGTTCTGTAAGTCGGCAGTGACACCTGTCCTGCTGTTCTGCCTGTGCCAGCCCTTCAGCCGGGCCTTCCTGGACTGCTGCTGCTGCTGCTGTGACGAGTGTGGCCCGCCCAGATCTTCCACCACTGCCACCACCAGCGAGGAGAACGAGCACGAGTGCACCACCACCGACCTGGAGCTGTCGCCCTTCAGCACCATCCACAGGGAGGCATCCTCCTCCTACACCACTGCGGCGACCCACTGCTAAGAAGGGTCAAAAGGTCATGACCTCCATCAGATGTTACAACTGCCCTGTGAAGAGGTAAAGAGATCGGACTGTAAACCTATTGGGCTGGTTTCCTGCACTCGGATTAAATTTACTCCATTGATAATGCTTGCTAGTCTGGGGATAGGCTGAGTCTGGGAGACCCTTACAGTTAGGATTAGTAAATGTTTTATTCCCAACAATTTAGGAGTTTAGAGGACACGCCCTAATCTAAATGTTCACTTAATTTCCTGAATTGATTTTGAATTTAATTGACGTAAACTCTGGTGAACATATGTCTCGGTTTACTCAAGTTGTGTGTATATACAGATGAAGTCGGAAGTTTACATACACTTAGGTTGGAGTCATTAAATCTTGTTTTTCAACCACTCCACAAATTTCTTGTTAACAAACTATAGTTTTGGCAAGTCGGTTAGGACATCTACTTTGTGCATGACACAAGTAATTTTTCCAACAATTGTTTACATAGAAATTATTTCACTTATAATTCACTATCACAATTCCAGTGGGTCAGAAGTTTACATACACTAAATTGACTGTGCCTTTTTTAACAGCTTGGAAAATTCCTGAAAAATATATAATGGCTTCAGAAGCTTCTCATAGGCTAATTGACACCACTTGAGTCAATTGGTGTTGTACCTGTGGATGTATTTCAAGGCCTACCTTCAAACTCAGTGCCTCTTTGCGTGACATCATGGGAAAATCAAAAGAAATCAGCCAAGACCTCAGATAAAAATAATTTGTAGACCCCAAATTCATCCTTGGGAGCAATTTCCAAAAGCCTGAAGGTACCACGTTCATCTGTACAAACAACAGTACGCAAGTATAAACACCATGGGACCACGCAGCCGTCATACCGCTCAGGAAGGAGACGCGTTCTGTCTCCTAGAGATGAACATACTTTGGTGCGAAAAGTGAAAATCAATCCCAGAACAACAGCAAAGGACCTTGTGAAGATGCTGGAGGAAACGGGTACAAAAGTATCTATATCCACAGTAAAACGAGTCTTATATCGTCATAACCTGAAAGGCCGCTCAGTAAGGAAGAAGCCACTGCTCCAAAACCGTCATGAAAAAGCCAGACTACGGTTTGCAACTGCACATGGGGACAACGATCGTACTTTTTGGAGAAATGTCCTCTGGTCTGATGAAACAAAAATAGAACTGTTTGGCCATAATGACCATTGTTATGTTTGGAGGAAAAAGGGGCAGGCTTGCAAGCCGAAGAACACCATCCCAACCGTGAAGCACGGGGGTGGCAGCATCATGTTGTGGGGATGCTTTGCTGCAGGAGGGACTGGTGCACTTCACAAAATAGATGGCATCATGAGGTAGGGAAATAATGTGGATATATTGAAGCAACATCTCAAGACATCAGTCAGGAAGTTAAAGCTTGGTCGCAAATGGGTCTTCCAAATGGGCAATGACCCCAAGCATACTTCCAAAGTTGTGGCAAAATGGACAACAAAAAAAGGACAACAAAGTCAAGGTATTGGAGTGGCCATGATAAAGCCCTGACCTCAAGCCTATAGAAAATTTGTGGGCAGAACTGAAAAAGCATGTGCGAGCAAGGAGGCCTACAAACCTGAGTCAGTTACACCAGCTCTGTCAGGAGGAATGGGCCAAAATTCACCCAACTTATTGTGGGAAACTTGTGTAAGGCTACCCGAAATGTTTGACCCAAGTTAAACAATTTACAGGCAATGCTACCAAATACTTATTGAGTGTATGTAAACTTCTGACCCAGTGGGAATGTGATGAAAGAAATAAAAGCTGAAATAAATCATTCTCTCTACTATTATTCTGACATTTCACATTCTTAAAATAAAGTGGTGATCCTAACTTACCTAAAACAGGGAATTTTTACTTGGATTACATGTCAGGAATTGTGAAAAACTGAGTTTAAATGTATTTGGCTAAGGTGTATGTAAACTTCCAACTTCAACTGTATGATAAATTGTCCATTTGTTTAGACACCATACGGAAAGGAATGTGAATAGTTCAATTAAACATTTTGAATTTATTAACTCACCAGTATTTTCTCTTTTTGAATTTGCACTGAAATGTACCATCTTTATTTTGTTTGTTGTTTTTTTGTCATGTTTTTTTTATTTTGTTGTCTCTTTCTGCTTCCAGAGTGTCTGAAATGGAAAGCAATATATTGAAATGGCTGGTTGTAGTGTATTGTGTTTTGCTGAAAATTGTGATTCTTGTGAATCAGTTCAAAGTTATTCCTAGCTCCCTTGCTATGTAAGTATATTATTCAGTCTGTATTTGATAGCAGAAAACTGTGCGATACACTTCAGTCAGTCAGTAAACTTACTGGAGTGGTGTTTTTTTTATCTCACTTTAATAAATAAATATAAAAAGAGTTTCACTGAATGTTTCTTTGACAAAATGTAAATTATTCCATATAAGGAATTAACAACCCATTTACTATTTAGGGATTAATATACTCTATCAAAACTGCTAACCATTACTTTATTGTTTGTCTTGGGAACTAAACATATGTGATTATATTCTCCAGAGGAGAGTGGTTTCCTGATAATGGCCAGTTAGCTGTCATAGAGGGGAAGCTGCTCATCTGGCCACCGTGTCATCATCACTATCCACTCCCCAGAGTAAACACAGCAGGCCTTGTTCCCTACCCGTCACCAAGGCAACCTGAGGAATCTGCTTCTCAGATGTCTCTGACTTCATGGTCGGCGGAGTGGCAGGGAGTCAGGTCAGATGGTAGGATCGATGGAGAGAAGGGTTCACGGGATTGGACTTAACTAGGGTATGGTGCGACTCATGCATTAACATGAAGATGGTCTGTTACGGTCGGTTGTTGGCTCCCTTGAGCTTATTTCAGACATAAGCCTCGCTAACTGCTAACCAGAATGTTTCTGTCTAGTTCACTTCAGCCTTCCTTGTATATTTATCCAGTTTCTGAGGCAGTAGAAAAATGTTTCCTTCGAAAACAGTGTCCTTGGATCATGTGAAGATTGAAAATTTCTGGAACATGCTCGACTTGAATGTCAAGCTTTTAAAAAATTATGGTCAAGAAACATCTGCGCTGATAGGAATGGCATAGATGGACAAAATAATATTTTAGGCTAAACTGGATTGTCTCTGTTTAACAGGATTATACATGTTTTACAGTATTACTCCCTGGTCTTTTTGTAATACTGATTTTTAATACATTAGCAAGATATTGCCTGCTTGAAATACTACAGTAGCAAAACAGCCTACAGTAAGGTAGCTATCACTTCCTTATACAGTGCAACAAAATGTTGGATGAGTTATACAAAAAAAATGCATGAAATTAAATGAAATGTATGCATTCACTACTGTAAGTCGCTCTGGATAAGAGCGTCTGCTAAATGACAAATGTAAATGTAAAATGTTATATACACTGAGTATACAAAACAATAAAAACACCTGGGGGTGCAACTCAATATTAGGAAGGTGTTCCTAATGTTTGGTATACTCAGTGCATATAATTCATCCACCATGTGTAGAGTCATGATGGCCCCAAATCATTTGGCTGTCAGATCTGGTCTTGTTATGTAACACAACATAAAACCTTATTCTCCTCACAAAACGGTCATCCCACAGTGCATCTGAGACGGTCTTTCATTTTCAATCACTCCCTCTGTTCTTGATGGTAATATGCAGAGTGACTGGCTGCACATAGTTCACGGTAGCTGAGGGGGCATTGAACAACAACCCATTTTACAGGTTAAGACAACCCTGAAGAAGGCACTGCATTGCTGAAACATTGTGTAGGTTTTCCCGTGAAATTGTTGGGAGTATATGGAGAGTGTGTAACTTTCTTTCTTTGTTTTTGTACAGGGCAACACATTGCCAGAAATTAGCCATCATTGCTCAACATTTTGCTTTTTGGTGGTATTGTTCGTCTTGGCTAAAGGTGAGCTGCAGATAGAACTGGTGTTTTCAATAGAACGGCATGACTCCTGAGTCCAGCCGTCAGAGAAACAAAATCGGATCAAAAGCTGAAAAGAAAATGCTCCCTAGAGCTTTCACCCTCCCGTTTTCAGTCTTAGAGTGGGGTCATTGTGTCCATGCAGTGCATTGATGTTGGTAAGGAATGTAGTTTATAGAGATTCACTTCTTTATGTTATGTACTCATGTAATGGGATGATTTATTTAAATCCACAGGCAAAACAAATTAGTTTGGTTCTGCATTTTCCCTGAGGAATTTATTATAACTGAACATGGCAGCTGGATGTGATTTTGATGCTAAATTGATGGACATCTGTCGGTCAGGCGTTGGATCCACAGAGTTACCATAGTGTGTGTACATCTTCAACTGACCGTACCTAAAAAATATCCTGCCACACTTTTCATTCTTTTCACAATGATGATCAAAAACAAGAAGGATTTACAATTTGCCAAATGGCCAGTATAATCGCAGTAATTCTTCTCCGTGAAAACCTGTGAGAGGCAGGGTTGGACATCCCTGCTCCCTAGTTGCAATTAGAGGTTCCTCTATTCATTTGGAAACAATAGCTAGATGGTACATTGATGCATTACCACTAAACAAGTTGCTCAGTGACCTTAGCCTAACTCCTTTCAGGGTTACATGGGATGGGCAGGACATTCTGTACAAGCCCAAAGAGAGATGTGATCAGTATCCCTCATGGTTGGCAAGGACCCAGGGTGCAATGGCAACCAAAACCTCATTTGGGATAGTATACTGCCATATGCAAACTACAGTGTGAAATTAGAAAACAGTAACTGTGGATGTAAACATGCAGAAATACAGCTTCTACTTTTTTTATGTTCTTGACTTGTCTGCCAATCGTTTAAAACACATTCTCACATAACATTATGTTTAGATGCGCTTCTCACTATGTGGTATTTCATTGATGAAATGTGCATTTGGCATTGTTCGAAGACTCTCATGCATTTTCATTAAGTCTTCCCAGTCAGAAGATTGTCATATGTGTCCAAACCCACACATTTTAGGATTTATAATTGAACTGTACAAGTGAACAGCCATGCTGTTGTAAGGGGAGTGCCTTATGCATATTTAATACTTGTAAACTCTCATTGTTTCTGAGATAACCTGACACTTCAGGGCAACATGAATGGTCCACATGGATATAGTCTGTGTTTTTATATGTGATGTGTACTTTGTATTCACCTGTATATGGATCATGGTGCTCTCTCATATACATAAACAGTTCTATATCTGGATTATGGCTGCTGTGTCAACATGCTCATCCACCAATGTTACAATGTGTCCATGATCAGCAGGGCTGTCCCCCGGTCTCTGTCAAATCCAAATCCCCCTATATACGTGCACACAGACATCTACTATGAGCTCTAACACTAGCACTCTGTCCGCATGACCAGTTGGATGTTCCTCAAAAGTCTACTCTAATGTGTGTTTGCATGCACATCTCAAAGGCCCTTGGAGGAATACACAGCATAGTACAGTATGGCTGACATGTCATGTCACACCATCCTGTGGGCAGTGCCCTGTGAGTGCGGGCACAGACGGGGCTGTCGGCTCGGCTCAGCCCTGTTGCTGTATAATCGGATCCATCTGATGGAGCGGATGGCCCTCCTGGGAGGATAAGGGCTTTATTGTCTCGCCTCAGCTCTTTGTTGGATTGTTTCTTCATTTCTAGGTCACCGCCTGTGATTGAACGCTTGAATGCATAAATTATTATTTTGCACGCTGAGAATCCCCCCTTCCCTCCTTTAGGGTACAATGAGTTGTCCCCCCTTCACCTCCTCTACTGGAATGAGAATCTACAATGGCATAGCTATGTGAGCTGCCAAATGATAGATTTATTTTCTCTTCACAAAAAATCTTTGTTGATGTTTGCTTGAACTTTCGTCAAAGGCTTAATTATGGTGATAATTGGTGTTCTGTAGGATGTTCAGATCTCTTCAACTCTCTCACCCTGCCTTCTCCGCCATTGAGGCCCTCGTTTTGTCCCATTCACTCTCCTCAACATCATTATTACTGACCTCTGACCCTGATTTGTAGTCATAGTAGTGTTAAGCACATATTAGTGCTCACACCTGGCATTGACAGTTTGGTATTGATGCTAGACATCCATTAAAGCACTAAGGGTCTGCTTCGTCCTTTGTGATATACACTCCGATAGCACTGCTGTAAATAAAAAAAATAAAAAGATGATTCATCCATAGTAGTGCAAGAAGGATGATTTGAATCAACAACAAAGAATTTTGGCTTGTATCTTGAATTCAGCAAAAACAAAATCCATGAACAGGAGGGTTTTTGCACTCAGACCATCAATCCTGACAAGACTGGTTTGAGCCTTTAAAGGAGCTTTGCAAAGAGATTTGGAGTCCCCTCTTATTAAGAGATGAAGGGAATAGTTGTGAATTCGGCCAGTGCTGGCCAACGGTTGTCCTCTGTTAGCTTTTTTGGTGTGCCCAAACACAGAGGAAGTGAATCTAACCATGAAGTTCCATAAGTCTTCTGCATAGCACATTGTGCCTTGAATCAATCAGTCACAGCAATTACATACCATTTACAGCAGCAATTGAAGTGCTGTGACTGTGGCTATCAAGCAGAACATTCAAATGAACCTTGGCCTTTTTTTCCAACCACACTTCCTTCCCCCTGGTGAAATGCAGTTTAAGACAAATCTAAGACAATCCAACTTAATTGATCAGATTCACTCCACTGTTATTGTTTTTGTTAGTGCATTCTGTCGGGCGTAGATTTACGACCAGGCATAGGCCAAACTGGCCCCAGGTGTGAGGCCTAGCACAGAACTGCTTTAGTGAAACAACATTGCACTTTAAATAAAGCAACGTACTTGTCCATTTAATGTTGTAATCACAAAGAGTGAGTGCACTTGCAGCGGAACTCTGGTGACCTGAGACACAATTTGACTCGACATGATTCGGGCACTGACACAAACCAGACGGCACAGCGTTAGCACAAAGTGTGAATCCTTGAGAATGCTTCCCTAGGCTCAGCTGACTGTGGTACAGAAGAGTCAGAAGAGGATGTCAGTAATCTTACCAACACCATCCCATATCATGTTAGTCTGTGGTTTGGTTAGCTGTTTGCTGAGGAGAATCCAAAGTGAAAAGTGTGGCAAGGAATAAATCTCTACTGTGAAACAAATAGCAGTAGGGCACCTTCTTAATGTGTCAGTTCACCTAAGCAGTGTTACAATGAATCAGGCTCTATTAAAGGCTTTGTCCCCATGGAACCAAGGGGCCACAGCACACAGCAACGTGAGGAAGGCCCTACAGAGGGTGGTGCAGACGGGCCCAGAACATCACTGGGGGTGAGCTCCCAGCCATCCAGGCAGTACATGTCAAAGACTCCAGCCACCCGAGACAAGGATTGTTCTCCATGCTCCTGTCCGGCAGACAGTACAGGTGCATCAAGGCTCATACCAACAGACTCCTAAACAGCTTCTATCCCCTGGCCATAAGACTGTTAAATGGCTAACAACTACTGCTCTCCCTCATACCTACGCTGCCACTAAAATTATTATTGATTAGATTTATTAGTACCACTCCTCTGCTGTTCATTAATTATTGAATGCCATTACCATTAGTGTCTATCTATTTATCCTGCTACTGGTCACTATTACTCTTGTTTCCATGTATATATTACCATTAGTATATTACCAAGTATTTACTATATATTCCTGCTACCAGTCACTTTTCAATGCAGTTTACATGACACTCTTGCAGACACACTCACACAAACACCCACACACTTACACTTACATGCACACCCTCCACCACTTATGCTGCTGCCATACTGTTTATTATTATAATTATTATTATTATTTATCCTGCTACCAGTCACTTTCTCCTAATCCCTCCTTACATGTACATATCTACCTCAAATGCTCCCTTCTCTGCACATTGTACATTTACCCTGTATATATCTTTCTCTCTAATTTCGTGTGTTTTTATTTTATTTTTTATTTTCTTATTAGTTATACTTTTTTATATTGAATACTGCACTGTTCGTTAAGGCTTGAAAGTTAAGCATTTCACTGTACTTGTGCATGTGACAAATACAATACAATACAATACAATACAATACAATACAATAGGTGAAAACAACTTCTGCCACAGGCCAATATGAGAAAAACATCAACCTTCATACAGAACTTATTTGGCCTCTTCAGCCTTTGGTCTTGTTTTCATGACGAAAAGTTACAACATAATGAAATCATGCTTCAGATTATATTGAATTTTTCAGACACTGTCACTCCTTGTGTATGATATCTAGATTTACTCTGATTGGGAACTATCATCAATCAGTCACTGTCTACTTTAAGTTGTTTCAGATTCTGTCCCTCATTACATAAGCTAAAGCATGGAGGTACAGAATGCAACCCTCCCTTCTTCTCCCTCTCTGGCCAGTAACCAAATGTCTGATGAAGACTAACCCAGAACTTACCAGGAATAGAAAACGGCTTTTGAGACATTGCTTATGTTCCTGTGCTTGGCCTACGTGCTGTTTGATTATTAATGAAGTGATCATGCAAGGCCCCTCCTCTCCTCCTTGCTAACGAGCTAGCATTTCCAAAGCCCCAAGCCAACTCTGTCTCATGCATGACAGCTCCTAATTATTCTGTTGTTTAGCAATAATACTTAGTATCAGGTCAGAGAGAAGACGTATTTCTGACCTATTTTTAGCATTTAATCATGGTGCTGCCTAGCAGTCATGTTAGTAATTCAGTCATACATTCAGATAGGTAGGTAGCATTACGTTACAGAGACACACACACACACACACACACACTACCCTGCCTGGAGTCTCCTCCTGTCTTTTCCCAGGGGAAGTCCACAATGGCAGCAGTTGTCCTGTACCTTTCATCTTTGTTAATTAGAAGGTACGCAGCTTGTAGCACAGTAACAGTTGGCTTCCAGCCACATTGGTTTAGCAGCTTCTACCATGTGATGCAACCCCAGGGATCCATGGGGCGTCTGTTGTTCTTTATGTGTGTTTAACCAACTTTAGCTGTACACCTGGCTCCAGTGCCAGCTGCTAATTTAGACCATCTCTCAATGAGTGAATGGAGAATCTTGAGGTTAGCGTGTGCTGGTGTGTGTGTGTGATGCTTCAGCTATAAAGCAGCACCGCTCTTGCAGACCTATGCCCTTGATTTCAGAAGGCCCTGTTAAAGTAATGTTACCAAAAGTATGTATGCAATTGTGTCATCTTCAGGGGGGATTTCAAGAGGGCTTTATTCAAGTATAATTTTGTCAAAATATTTGTGTAATGAATAGTTCCAAACCAATGTATCTGTCACAGATCCCAAAAACCCTGTGTTTTTGTTACGTGTTTGTTTGGTCTTCGTCCCCGTACCCTTACACGGCACCCCGTAATTTGGGGTATAATTTTAAAAAATTATTACGCATTCCTGCGCCTGTCTCCCGAATCATTGTTACCAACGTGACAGTATCTTGAGGCACATCAAAGCACTGGCATAAAACTTGACTTATTCAGTGTTCCCAAACACAAATGTCTAAAACAGATTTTCTGAGAACTAAAACCCACAGTCTTTCAAATACCATAGTAGCATCACATTTTTTCTTTGACGATCGATTCACATCTCACTAGTTCTGATGTCAGTAGCCTTAAAAGAAAACTCCACCCAAAAAGCTATCTTTTGGTATTTGTTTCATTAGTCCATTGTTGAGATAGTCCCAAAATGTTTTGTTTGTCATCAATCAAGTTTCCAACATTTGTAACTTTCAAAATACAGAAATATTCCCGTATGATACATTTTGTATCATATGATGCAAAATGCATCATACAGGATGATTTCTGTATTTTGAAGTTAAATATCTTGAAAACTTGAATAAAAGGGGGGAAACAGCAATGCCCATTGAGGAAAAAAGTATCTTCACAGTGCACACGTGTGAGAATTTACCGGTGTTTACGGAAACATTCTTGGTCTATCAATTCTCCACAATTCCATACCACAGGTGCAATGCACACAATCTACAGGTCAATCACCAATCAACTTTGTTAATTCAGGAATTAAAAGCTTTAATTTAAAGCAATATGACATCATTGTACATTATGAAATATCAAGTTATAACTGCTATACCCTACCTACTTGTACTATGTGTACTGAGATCTCTGAACATAAGGCTTTTATCTCAGCCATTCTGGACAGCATCATGTTTTTCTACAGTCTAGTATAATCATCCTCCATATGGCCCCTTTATTATATTGGCAGGCTACTGTGTCATAGAGGCCTCTGGTAACCTGCAGTGACCTTGTGAAATTACCCATCTCCACATGCAGCTGTGATTAATGGAAAATCACCATGGCACCCAGCGCACTGCCTGTATCCAAACACGTATATCAATAGTCACGTGTGTAGCTACATGATATTTGAGAAAACTCTGGGCTTGACTTGAAAACTGTGTGGTGATTTAATTTACCACACAGTTTATAATTGTGAGTCTTCCTCATGTACAAGGCGATGAACAGGTTGGAAGATTGCAGTTTTATTGTTCCCAGGGCAGATTTGCTCTAGGGGCAGAAATATTTTCATTGTCTTTATGAAACGTTGGGCCTTGAAAAGCTATAACCACTGAAATGTTAAGATAAATAGCTAGCTTTACTAATGTTGATGCTCAGAGATGGGCAGTATTTCTTTGTTCAGGGACACATTATTCCATTTCTGTTAGTCACATGTCTGTGGAACTTGTTCAGTTTATGTCTCAGTTGTTGAATCTTGTTATGTTCATACAAATATTTACACATGTTAAGTTTGCTGAAAATAAACGCAGATGACAGTGATGAACCTCATCGTGGCCAGAGTTGGGCAGTATTTCTGTTTAATATATACTGCTAAAAAAAATAAAAAAATAACACATCCTAGATCTGAATGAAAGAAATAATCTTATTAAATACTTTTTTCTTTACATAGTTGAATGTGCAGACAACAAAATCACAAAAATAATCAATGGAAATCCAATTTATCAACCCATGGAGGTCTGGATTTGGAGTCACACTCAAAATTAAAGTGGAAAACCACACTACAGGCTGATCCAACTTTGATGTAATGTCCTTAAAACAAGTCCAAATGAGGCTCAGTAGTGTGTATGACCTCCCTATAACACTTGGGCATGCTCCTGATGAGGTGGCCCCCTGGACAGTCTGTGGTGCAACGTGGCCTTGGTGGATGGAGCGAGACATGATGTCCCAGATGTGCTCAATTGGATTCAGGTCTGGGGAACGGGCGGGCCAGTCCATAGCATCAATGCCTTCCTCTTGCAGGAACTGCTGACACACTCCAGCCACATGAGGTCTAGCATTGTCTTGCATTAGGAGGAACCCAGGGCCAACCGCACCAGCATATGGTCTCACAAGGGGTCTGAGGATCTCATCTCGGTACCTAATGGCAGTCAGGCTACCTTTGGCGAGCACATGGAGGGCTGTGCGGCCCCCCAAAGAAATGCCACCCCACACCATGACTGACCCACCGCCAAACCGGTTATGCTGGAGGATGTTGCAGGCAGCAGAACGTTCTCCACGGCGTCTCCAGACTCTGTCACGTCTGTCACGTGCTCAGTGTGAACCTGCATTCATCTGTGAAGAGCACAGGGCGCCAGTGGCGAATTTGCCAATCTTGGTGTTCTCTGGCAAATGCCAAACGTCCTGCACGGTGTTGGGCTGTAAGCACAACCCCCCCACCTGTGGACATCGGGCCCTCATACCACCCTCATGGAGTCTGTTTCTGACCGTTTGAGCAGACACATGCACATTTGTGGCCTGCTGGAGGTCATTTTGCAGGGCTCTGGCAGTGCTTCTCCCGCTCCTCCTTGCACAAAGGCGGGGGTAGCTGTCCTGCTGCTGGGTTGTTGCCCTCCTACGGCCTCCTCCACGTCTCCTGATGTACTGGCCCGTCTCCTGGTAGCGCCTCCATGCTCTGGACACTACGCTGACAGACACAGCAAACCTTCTTACCACAGCTCGCATTGATGTGCCATCCTGGATGAGCTGCACTACCTGAGCCACTTGTGTGGGTTGTAGACTCCGTCTCATGGTACCACTAGAGTGAAAGCACCGCCAGCATTCAAAAGTGACCAAAACATCAGCCAGGAAGCATAGGAACTGAGAAGTGGTCTGTGGTCCCCACCTGCAGAACCACTCCTTTATTGGGGGTGTCTTGCTAATTGCCTATAATTTCCATCTGTTGTCTATTCCATTTGCACAACAGCATGTGAAATGTATTGTCAATCAGTGTTGCTTCCTAAGTGGACAGTTTGATTTCACAGAAGTGTGATTGACTTGGAGTTACATTGTGTTGTTTAAGTGTTCCCTTTATTTTTTGAGCAGTGTATTGTGCTGAACTTAACTCAAAATACGTTTCTATACCATTTCTTAATAGCGGTTCAAAATTCTGTTGCCCCCTTTCACCCTACATTAGTATTAAAAGTCTGATAAGAGCATCTGCTAAATTAACTAAATGTACAGTTGAAGTCGGAAGTTTACATACACTTAGGTTGGAGTCATTAAAACTTGTTTTTCAACCACTCCACAAATTTCTTGTTAACAAACTATAGTTTTGGCATGTCGGTTAGGACATCTACTTTGTGCATGACACAAGTAATTTTTCCAACAATTGTTTACAGACAGATTATTTAGACACATAATTCACTATATCACAATTCCAGTGGGTCAGAACGTTACATACACTAAGTTGACTGTGCCTTTAACCTGTTGGGGCTAGGGGGCAGTATTTGCACGGCCGGATAAAAAACGTACCTGATTTAAACTGGTTACTACTCTTGCCCAGAAACGAGAATATGCATGTAATTAGTAGATTTGGATAGAAAACACTAAAGTTTCTAAAACTGTTTGAATGTTGTCTGTGAGTATAACAGAACTCATATGGCAGGCCAAAACCTGAGAAGATTCTATACAGGAAGTGCCCTGTCTGACAATTTGTTCTCCTTCTGTGGCATCTCTATCAAAGATACAGCATCTCTGCTGTAACGTGACATTTTCTAAGGCTTCCATTGGCTCTCAGAAGGCGCCAGAAAGTGGAATGACGTCTCTGCAGTCTCTGGGCAAAAAACAGCAGGAGTTTTTGTGAGTGGTCAGGCAGGGAACAATGACACTGGAGATGCGCGTCCACGAGACGACTCCGTGTTTTTCTTTCAGTCTTTGAATGAATACAACCTCGCCCGGTTGGAATACTCTTGCTATTTTACAAGAAAAATCACATAAAAATAGATTTTAAACAGCGTTGGAATATTTTGAAATGTTTTGTCACAAAATGCGCTCGTGCGTCACCCTTCGGATAGTGACCTCAACGCAAAAACAAGACTGAGCTATTTGATTATAACTATGAATTATTTGGAACCAAAACAACATTTGTTGTTGAAGTAGATTTCCTGGGAGTGCATTCTGACGAAGAACAGCAAAGGTAATCAAATTTTTCTTATAGTAAATCTGAGTTTGGTGAGGGCCAAACTTGGTGGGTGTCAAATTAGCTAGCCGTGATGGCCGGGCTATGTACTCAGAATATTGCAAAATGTGCTTTCGCCGAAAAGCTATTTTAAAATCTGACACCGCGATTGCATAAAGGAGTTCTGTATCTATAATTCTTAAAATAATTGTTATGTATTTTGTGAACGTTAATCGTGAGTAATTTAGTAAATTCACCGGAAGTTTGCGGTGGGTATGCTAGTTCTGAACATCACATGCTAATGTAAAAAGCTGTTTTTTGATATAAATATGAACTTGATTGAACAAAACATGCATGTATTGTATAACATAATGTCCTAGGAGTGTCATCTGATGAAGATCATCAAAGGTTAGTGCTGCATTGAGCTGTTGTTTTGGTTTTTGTGACATATATGCTTGCTTTGAAAATGGCTGTGTGATTATTTTTGGCAGGGTACTCTCCTGACATAATCTAATGTTTTGCTTTCGCTGTAAAGCCTTTTTGAAATCGGACAATGTGGTTAGATTAACGAGAGTCTTGTCTTTAAAATGGTGTAAAATAGTCATATGTTTGAGAAATTTAAGTTATAGCATTTATGAGGTATTTGTATTTTGCTAATTGCCTATAATTTCCACCTGTTGTCTATTCCATTTGCACAACAGCATGTGAAATTTATTGTCAATCAGTGTTGCTTCCTAAGTGGACAGTTTGATTTCACAGAAGTGTGATTGACTTGGAGTTACATTGTGTTGTTTAAGTGTTCCCTTTATTTTTTTGAGCAGTGTATGTTTTGCTTAGGCCTTCAAGACTTTTCATGTTGTTTGTCTGGCAAAAAAAACAAATGAGTGTAACAGCCGTCGTAGTAATTGGACCAAGGTGCTGCGGGTACGTGAATGCTCATGTTTATTTTACAAAAGAAAACAATGACCGGACGACAAACAGTCTTGTAGGCTCACACAGCAGTACAAAGAACAACCTCCCACAATTCCCATGACAAACACATCCCTAATTATAGGACCTTCAATCAGAGGCAACGATAGACAGCTGCCTCCAATTGAAGGCCCCAATCCCAATTACCTAAACACAGATCTAAACACCCTAGAACAGACATAGAAATATACAAACATAGAACAATGACCAAAACCCCGGAATACATAAATCAAACACCCCTCTGCATACACACACCCCGAACCATATAAAACAAATACCCCCTGCCAAGTCCTGACCAAACTATAATAACAAATAACCCCTTTACTGGTCAGGACGTGACAATGAGTGTAGCTAACATATCTATAGTGTGGTCTTCTGAGAGTTGTCTGCCAGATCTGCCCTGGAAACTCCATGATTGTGAAATTAATTATTTTGGACACTGCCATGTAAACACGTTATTCTTATAAACATGGTTAGTCTACAGTACAAACCTCATGCTGTCATGTTTGTCGTAAGAATGAGCGGACCAAAGCGCAGCGTGAGTAGAGTTCCAGATATTTATTGAGGTGAAACTTCAAACAACAAATAAATTAACGAACGTGCAGTTCGTAGCACACATAGCACTAAACACAAACAATATCCCACAACGCAGGTGGGAAAAGGGACACACTTAGTATGATCCCCAATTACAGGCAACGATATTCAGCTGCCTCCAATTGGAACAATACACACACACCAACACAGAAATAGAATACATAGAACCCCCCCTAGTCACGCCTTGACCTAAAAAACCATAGAGAAACCCGAGGGCTCTCTATGGTCAGGGCGTGACACATGCTAAGCATTTGTGCTAGAGGCGAAGGACATCAGAGGGAGTGGTAGGCCACACAAGCTCACAGAACGGACCGCCGAGTGCTGAAATTGTCCATCCTCGGTTGAAACACTCCCTACTGGGTTCATCAGGAGCTTCATGAAATGGGTTTCCATGGCTAAGCAGCTGCACACAAGCCTAAGATCACCATGTGCAATGCCAAGCGTCAGCTGGAGTGGTGTAAAGCTCGCTGCCATTGGATTCTGGAGTACATTTACATTACATTTACGTCATTTAGCAGATGCTCTTATCCAGAGCGACTTACAAATTGGTGCATTCACCTTATGATATCCAGTGGAACAACCACTTTACAATAGTACATCTATATCTTTTTTTTTGGGGGGGGGTTAGAAGGATTACTTTATCCTATCCCAGGTATTCCTTAAAGAGGTGGGGTTTCAGGTGTCTCCGGAAGGTGGTGATTGACTCCGCTGTCCTGGCGTCGTGAGGGAGCTTGTTCCACCATTGGGGTGCCAGAGCAGCGAACAGTTTTGACTGGGCTGAGCGGGAACTGTGCTTCCGCAGAGGTAGGGGGGCCAGCAGGCCAGAGGTGGATGAACGCAGTGCCCTTGTTTGGGTGTAGGGACTGATCAGAGCCTGAAGGTACGGAGGTGCCGTTCCCCTCACAGCTCTGTAGGCAAGCACCATGGTCTTGTAGCAGATGCGAGCTTCGACTGGAAGCCAGTGGAGCGTGCGGAGGAGCGGGGTGACGTGAGAGAACTTGGGAAGGTTGAACACCAGACGGGCTGCGGCATTCTGGATGAGTTGTAGGGGTTTAATGGCACAGGCAGGGAGCCCAGCCAACAGCGAGTTGCAGTAATCCAAATGGGAGATGACAAGTGCCTGGATTAGGACCTGCGCCACTTCCTGTGTAAGGCAAGGTAGTACTCTGCGAATTTTGTAGAGCATGAACCTACAGGATCGGGTCACCGCCTTTGTGTTAGCGGAGAACGACAGGGTGTTGTCCATGGTCACGCCAAGGCTCTTAGCACTCTGGGAGGAGGTCACAATGGAGTTGTCAACCGTGATGGCGAGATCATGGAACGGGCAGTCCTTCCCCGGGAGGAAGAGCAGCTCTGTCTTGCCGAGGTTCAGCTTGAGGTGGTGATCCGTCATCCACACTGATATGTCTGCCAGACATGCAGAGATGCGATTCGCCACCTGGTTAACAGAAGGGGGAAAGGAGAAGATTAATTGTGTGTCGTCTGCATAGCAATGATAGGAGAGACCATGTGAGGATATGACAGAGCCAAGTGACTTGGTGTATTGTGAGAATAGGAGAGGGCCTAGAACTGAGCCCTGGGGGACACCAGTGGTGAGAGCACGTGGTGTG
Source organism: Salmo trutta (assembly GCF_901001165.1). Taxonomy (NCBI): domain Eukaryota; kingdom Metazoa; phylum Chordata; class Actinopteri; order Salmoniformes; family Salmonidae; genus Salmo; species Salmo trutta. The sequence continues at coordinate 16,272,947 of NC_042963.1, read as the reverse complement.
GAGATGGATTCTCGCCACACCACCTGGTAGGAGCGACCTGTCAGGTAGGACACAATCCAAGAGTGAGCCGCGCCGGAGATGCCCAACTCGGAGAGGGTGGCGAGGAGGATCTGATGGGTCACAGTATCAAAGGCAGCAGATAGGTCTAGAAGGATGAGAGCAGAGAAGAGAGAGTTAGCTTTAGCAGTGCGGAGAGCCTCCGTGACACAGAGAAGAGCAGACTCAGTTGAATGACCAGTCTTGAAACCTGACTGATTTGGATCAAGAAGGTCATTCTGAGAGAGATAGCAAGAGAGCTGGCCAAGGACGGCACGCTCAAGAGTTTTGGAGAGAAAAGAAAGAAGGGACACTGGTCTGTAGTTGTTGACATCAGAGGGATCGAGTGTAGGTTTTTTGAGAAGGGGTGCAACTCTGGCTGTTTTGAAGACGGAAGGGACGTAGCCAGCGGTCAAGGATGAGTTGATGAGCGAGGTGAGGTAAGGGTCTCCGGAAATGGTCTGGAGAAGAGAGGAGGGGATAGGGTCAAGCAGGCAGGTTGTTGGGCGGCCGGCTGTCACAAGTCACAAGATTTCATCTGGAGAGAGAGGGGAGAAAGAGGTCAAAGCATAGGGTAGGGAAATGTGAGCAGGACCAGCGGTGTCGTTTGGCTTAACAAACGAGGATCGGATGTCGTCAACCTTCTTTTCAAAATGGTTGACGAAGTCATCCGCAGAGAGGGAGGAGGGGGGAGGGGGAGGAGGATTCAGGAGGGAGGAGAAGGCGGCAAAGAGCTTCCTAGGGTTAGAGGCAGATGCTTGGAATTTAGAGTGGTAGAAAGTGGCTTTAGCAGCAGAAACAGAGGAAGAAAATGTAGAGAGGAGGGAGTGAAAAGATGCCAGGTCCGCAGGGAGGCTAGTTTTCCTTCATTTCCGCTCGGCTGCCCGGAGCCCTGTTCTGTGAGCTCGCAATGAGTCGTCAAGCCACGGAGCAGGAGGGGAGGGGACATAGAGAATCAAAGGATGCAGAAAGGGAGGAGAGGAGGGTTGAGGATGCAGAATCAGGAGATTGGTTGGAGAAGGGTTGAGCAGAGGGAAGAGATGATAGGATGGAAGAGGAGAGAATAGCAGGAGAGAGAGAGCGAAGGTTGCGACGGCGCAATACCATCTGAGTAAGGGCAGAGTGAGTAGTGTTGGAGGAGAGCGAGAGGGAAAAGGATACAAGGTAGTGGTTGGAGACTTGGAGGGGAGTTGCAGTGAGATTAGCAGAAGAACAGCATCTAGTAAAGATGAGGTCAAGCGTATTGCCTGCCTTGTGAGCAGGGGGGGACGGTGAGAGGGTGAGGTCAAAAGAGGAGAGGAGTGGAAAGAAGGAGGCAGAGAGAAATGAGTCAAAGGTAGACATAGGGAGGTTAAAGTCACCCAGAACTGTGGGGGGTGAGCCATCCTCAGAAAGGAACTTATCAAGGCGTCAAGCTCATTGATGAATTCTCCAAGGGAACCTGGAGGGCGATAAATGATAAGGATGTTAAGCTTGAATGGGCTAGTGACTGTGACAGCATGGAATTCAAAGGAGGAGATAGACAGATGGGTCAGGGGAGAAAGAGAGAATGTCCACTTGGGAGAGATGAGGATTCCAGTGCCACCACCCCGCTGACCAGATGCTCTGGGGTATGCGAGAACACGTGGTCAGACGAGGAGAGAGCAGTAGGAGTAGCAGTGTTTTCTGTGGTAATCCATGTTTCCGTCAGCGCCAAGAAGTCGATGGACTGGAGGGTAGCATAGGCTGAGATGGACTCTGCCTTGTTGGCCGCAAACCGGCAGTTCCAGAGGCTGCCGGAGACCTGGAACTCCACGTGGGTCGTGCGCGCTGGGACCACCAGGTTAGAGTGGCAGCGGCCACGCGGTGTGAAGCGTTTGTATGGCCTGTGCAGAGAGGAGAGACAGGGATAGACAGACACATAGTTGACAGGCTACAGGAGAGGCATCGTTAATGCAAAGGAGATTGGAATGAAAATTAACTAAACAGCTGGGGAAGCAAGAGAGCAGGGCCTCCCTCACTAACCAGTCACTGAAACACTCAAATATAACTTTTCCAACTTCCACTTTAGAAATTATAATTGATGGAAACTACAGTGGTTCAATGTTTCCAGGAATAGGCTCAAACTTAGTTTATTCAGCTAGATAACTTGGTACAGTATTATTCCGTGAAACCCACCCCTTGCACCATATCCTATGACGCCGTAGTTAACTAGCATGCTAGCATCCAATAACACACGGTTAGCACCAATACTTGGTTACAACAAACTACCAATGGATCATTCGTGTCCTTGTCTAGTTCCTTTCATAACGCAGAAGTGATTAAACGTTGGCTAGCTAACACAAAGTCAGTCCTGCTAGCTACACAAGTGGGCTACACATCTCGAATGTTCAGAAAGTTAAGCTTACGTTGCAAAAAATCTTATTGACTAAAATGCTACAGTACTGCCAGCTGGTAGAGTTGGCTAGCTAGCAGTGGCTGCGTTGTTGACTTTGTTTGAAAATGTAGCTGGCTAGCTAACCTCGATAGCTACTCTGTACTACACCTTTATCTTTGATACAAAGACAACTATGTAGCTAGCTAACATTACACTATTGAAATCGTTCCGTTGTAATGTATTTAGTTTCTATAGTACTGCTAGTTGGTAAAGTTGGCTAGCTAGCAGTGGCTGTGGTGTTGACTTTGTTTGGAAAACGGCGTCGCTGCGAACGAATACAGCTGGCTAGCTAACCTTGTTAGCTACACCTTTATCCTTGATACAAAGACAGCAAAGACAACTATGTAGCTAGCAACATTACACTAATCAAATCGTTCCGTTGTAATGTAATGTAATGAAATGTAATATTACCCGCGGAGTGAAGTACAGCACGACTACTCACTCCAGCATCCGGCATGACACACTAGAGTGGAAACGCGTTCTCTGGAGTGATGAATCACGCTTCACCATCTGGCAGTCCGACGGACAAATCTGTGTTTGGCGGATGCCAGGAGAATGCTACCTGCCCCAATGCATAGTACCAACTGTAACGTTTGGTGAAGGAGGAATAATGGTCTGGGGCTGTTTTTCATGACATTCTAGACAATTCTGTGCTTCCAATTTTGTAGCAACAGTTTGGGAAAGGCCCTTTCCTGTTTCAGCATGACAATGCCCCCATGCACAAAGTGAGGTCCATACAGAAATGGTTTGTCGAAATCGGTGTTGAAGAACTTGACTGGCCTCCACAGAGCCCTGACCTCAACCCCATTGAACACCATTGGGAGGAATTGGAACGCCGACTGCGAGCCAGGCCTAATCACCCAACATCAATGCTAAGCCTCACTAATGCTCTTGAGGCTGAATGGAAGCAAGTCCCCGCAGCAATTTTCCAACATCTAGTGGAAAGCCTTCCCAGAAGAGTGGAGGCTGTTATAGCAGCAAAGGGGGGACCAACTCCATATTAATGTAAATTATTTTGGAATGAGATGTTTCGACGAACAGGTGTCCACATACTTTTGGTCCTGTAGGTTAGGTAACCAAGTCGTCTAAACCAATAAGGCTAGTGAATGCTTGTGTTTGCATCAAAGCTAAAAGTGAAGGCATTTGCAGATATTTAATGAGCATATTCATTCTCTGTCACAGTGACAGAACTATTATTGCATGAAAGTGATTAATGATGCTAAAGTGGGTCAGTAGACAATCAGTTCACTTCATGTTAAGTCAGTTGAAATCAGTTTATTTTAATTTAGTTGAATTAAATTTAGTCACTGAGTTACAGATTTGGGCCATGGGGAGGGATAATGACAGGCAACTTGATTAACACAAATGGCTAACTAATAAGTGGCACCAAGCCTAAACACATGAAACCCTTATCTTGCAAACAACAGTTTATACAAAGGATATGACAAATCATAATATGATTCTTAATCGGGTCATAAAAAAAATCATCATATTAGGATTTATAACGATACGATTAAGGATCAGATTCAGCTATAACTTACTATTGTTATCACTTTGTCATTAAACACACATTACACAATTAGCCTTGTGTAAAAAAGGAATTCTGGCATGTGAGCTTTCACTGAACAGGTAGAGATCTATCAACATCCACTTGTGGTTGTGTTTGTTGAAGGCACTTTCCAGCTGTAAATCAATGTAGTTTTGTACGTGCATGTGTGTATGCGTTTGTAAGTGAGTGAGAGCGCATTAGAACCACAGAGACTCCCCAGCAGATGGACAGAGCAGTAAAGTGGGGGGTTAAGGATGTATGTCACTGAGTCTCTTGATCCCCTTCTGCTATAATACCTAGATCCAGAGGATGATAGAAAAAAGTCCCTCCAACTTCCCCCTCCCAACACTCCCTGATAGACACACGAACATAGACACACGTTTCTCTTTATTGGGACCTATACAGATGCATTTTCTGGATGCCTTAGTATGTGAACCCTCTGGAAGGATGTAGCCATACAGTAAGCTGAAACCTATTGCTGGGAAGGGGCCTATGCTTGCTCTACTTCTCTTACATTACATTCAGGAAGTAGTGAGATGTGAGCAACTTCAAACCTATCCTTGACCTTTTGAAGTAAAACATGGTAAAAATGGCTTGTATAAGACAACTTCATTTGTGGTTCCCAGATAAAAAGCTTTCTAGAGGGAAACAATGTGGATTATAGTTGTCAGGATAAACATGATGATACTCCAATATGTCCATAAGAAGTTTTGTTTTTGAAGGAGATTAAATGAGAATTTATTTACCTTTATTTCAACAGGGAAATCATATGAATGAGAATAGATTTTTAAGCAGAGTGTTATCAATGCTCTGTCTCTCAGTAGATGGCTAGCTTTAGGAGAGAGAGGTTTGCTGCAGTGGATTAAAGAGACTTTATGATTATTTCTTGTTTCTCTGTGTATCCCACCCTGGGTTGGAACTTCATGGCCCCAGCTCTCTGTTTTTGAAGCAGTCTTCTCTTGGATCTGACAGTCATAGAGAAATCAAAGATAAGTTTCATGCAGTAAGGCAAAGGCAGCAGGCATGTGTGCTACTTGACATTTTGCTACAGAGAACCCCCCCCACACACACACAAACATACATAAATTGACAAAAAGACAAGTATGCATAAATATGCAACCCCAAGCCCCACCCCTCCACACAGTGCTTAAATAGATAAATAGACAAAGACCTCAATCAGCCTGACTAACCAGTCTGTATGTAGCCTCGCTACTGTTTTTCACTGTCTTTTTACTGTTGTTTTTATTTCTTTACTGTTCACCGAATACCTTTTTTGCACTATTGGTTAGAGCCTGTAAGTAAGCATTTGGTGCACGTGACAAATAAGCTTTGATTTGATTTGAAATTGCACACACGCAGACGGACACACACCAGGGACACCTTACATATTCGCTGTCTTATCATTTCCACCATAATCATATGCAAAACATTAATTCAAAGGGATTCCAAAGGGATTCAATCTCCCCAAATTAGCATGCCTAAATCCTATCGAGCACCGTCTCTAACTCTTCAGATACAAAATACATAAATCAGTAGAATTATTTAACATTCTCACACTCATGAAAAATAATAACCATTGGGACTTAAAGCTACTGTACTCAGCAGTGTTAGGTGCGGTTCTGAGACTACATTATTTCAAACTATTGTATTCCCCAGTGCATTCCTTTCTCTTAAATCAGGGTTTACCACATTTTTTCACTCAGGCCACTCTTCCAGCATTGGGGAACATCCCATGCGCCATGCCTATTTCTATGGGCACAAGCACTGTTCATGACACAAACTGTTCACAACACTCTTGTTGGAGAGACAATTTTGCAGGTTTAACCTCTCTGGCGCATGTGGGACGAACTCGTCCCACCTACGTAACAGCCACTGAAATCCAGTGGCGCGATTTTTGAATCGTTAGAAATACTATTACTTCAATTTCTCAAACATATGACTATTTTACAGCTATTTAAAGACAAGAATCTCGTTAATCTAACCCCACTGTCCGATTTCAAAAAGGCTTTACAACGAAAGCAAAACATTAGATTATGTCAGCAGAGTGCCCAGCCAGAAATAATCAGACACCCATTTTTCAAGCTAGCATATCATGTCACAAAAACCCAAACCACAGCTAAATGCAGCACTAACCTTTTATGATCTTCATCAGATGACACACCTAGGACATTGTGTTATACAATACATGCATGTCTGTTCAATCAAGTTCATATTTATATCAAAAAACAGCTTTTTACATTAGCATGTGACGTTCAGAAAAAGCATAACCCCCGCAAACTTCCGGGGAATTTACTAACAGTTTGCTAAATTACAAACGATAAACGTTCACAAAAAGCATAACAATTATTTTAAGAATTATAGATACATTACTCCTCTATGCACTAGATATGTCCGATTTTAAAATAGCTTTTCGGATGAAGCACATTTTGCAATAATCTAAGTACATAGCCCGGCATCACAGGGCTAGCTATTTAGATACCCACCCAGGTCAGCCTCCACCAAAATCACATTTCCTATAAGAAGAATGTTCTTACCTTGCTTGTTCTTCGTCAGAATACACTGCCAGGACTTCTACTTCAATAACAAATGTTGGTTTGGTCCCAAATAATCCATCGTTATATCCGAACAGCGACGTTTTGTTCGTGAGTTCTAGACACTATCAGAATGCTTCATCACTGTGTCGCGCATGGCGCATTGGCGTGACAAAAATGTCTAAATATTCCATTACCGTACTTCGAAGCATGTCAACCGCTGTTTAAAACCAATTTTTATGCCATTTATCTCGTAGATAAGTGATAATATTCCGACCGGGAATATGCATTGAGCCTAAACAGCCTTATAAAATTTCTCCTCAGGAGCGAATCGTGCACGCGCCTCATTCAAAGGTCCTCTGAGCCGCCACTTGCCAAAGCCGATAATGTGTTTCAGCCTGAGGCTCCCTCGTCAACCTTCAGTTATTTCCCGGGCTCTGAGAGCCTATCGGAGCCCTGGGAATTGTCACGTTACAGCTAAGATCCTTACTTTTCAATAAACAGATGCAAGACGCACGACTCCTTGTCAGACAGGGTACTTCCTGCTTGAAACCTTGTCAGGTTTTTGCCTGCCATAGGAGTTCTGTTATACTCACAGACACCATTCAAACAGTTTTAGAAAATTCAGAGTGTTTTCTATCCAAACCTGATCAATAATATGCATATTCTAGCTTCTGAGTTGGTGTAGGAGGCAGTTAAAAATGGGCACATATTTTTTCCAAAATTCTCAATACTGCCCCCTATTAAAGCTTATTTCCATCAATTCTGCACATTTTGCCATGGGGTGCAGAGAACATTTTGGCATTTTAAAGCACATTTTCTTGCAATTCTATACATTTTGCCATGTCTAATGTGTATGCATGTGATATTTGAGAGACTCAAACATTACAACAAAATGTATGGGCTAAAAAACCTAGCATAGCACCCCGTATTATCGGCATATTCAACAGCGTTTAAGAAATATATTACATTCAACAGTGCTATTTGTGATCTAGCCATCAATGTTTTGTGATTATTGGTGTCGTAAAAAAAGGTCAGCAATTAGCACGTTTGACATTTCAGTGGAAATACTACTACTATCAGCTTTTTGATAAGCGGTTTCGCAAAAATAATACGTCCTGTATTATCGACATACAGGCGGCAGGTAGCCTAGCGGTTAGAGGGCCGTCGTTCTGCCCCTGAACAAGGCAGTTAACCCACTGTTCCTAGGCCGTCATTGTAAATAAGAATGTGTTCTTAACTGCCTAGTTAAATAAAGGTAAAAAATAAGAAAATAAATTAATACAGTTCCCAGTTATTGGCCACCTTACTATTTTGTTCAATTACAAGATCTATCTGTTTCATTTTGTTCATACAAAAGGACACCAAACTTGTATCTGAAGTGTTTACTAGATAGTTGACTAGTTAGCTAGCCTTCCAATTAAATAAAAAGACTTGCCTGTCAACTTTTCATTGCATAGCCTGGTGAGCCCTCCTGTAGACTCTTAAAAATGGTTCTTCACCAACATCTTCTTCATTGTTGTAACCAAATAATGTCTCACTTTTTGTATACAGCGTGTCCCACAAAATGTGTATATATATTACTATTTTTTGAAAACTCTCAAAACCTAACTTAACTTACATAAATTGCAATGAAAATCGGTGGTCAGCTAGCTAGAAGGGTGTTTTAGTCGCAAAACATAGCGTTATTTTCCAGGCCATTTTAATGTTGAGCTCAAGGTGATTTAATCCTACAACCGCTAGAGAGTGTCCGAAATTAGGAGGTGTCTGATGTTGGGGGTAAATTAGCTAGCTATAAAATGTTAGCTGACATGGGCCAGTTGATCTGGACATTTCAGAAAAGTTATAAATAGCTCTCTACGGTATGCAATGACTGACATGACAAGAGGAAAACGGATGATCCACTACCCAATTCCGAAAATGCACCCTGTGTATTCTACTATTACAACTTTCAAGAATAAATTGAAAGCCGGACTGTCACGTCAGTGTGTGTTGATGTGTCATGATTAGGGCCCTGTGTTATGCTGTACAGTAAACCATTTTCACAGTGTCATTTAGCTGAACTCTGGCTACCCAGTATTAGAATACCAGGGATAGAAAAAAGATAAAGCATAGAAAAACAAAACAAAACATTTATTGAAAGGCAAAGTCTGGAATATTTCCTGCTGTTCAATGGTCATTTCAATTAATGATGAGTGTCATTTGCTATGATGTAACCAGTTCAAATGACCTTATTCGTCTCACAATTTATGTATTTTATTTCATCCATATGTATGACAGCATAATCTCCTGCGCAAAACAGGATATATGATAGGAATTGTATTCACTGTTCTCCCTTGACTAACCCATAAAGGATTCACTGCAAATATAGTTGTAACGCCCCCTACGGTTACGTTACACTATCAGCAGGAGTTTCATTTACGTTTCCTTTTTTCATGTTTTGTGATCCGTTCTGAAAGTCTGGCCAGGTGCAGCTACTTTTTTATTAATAAATATGTATTTTCAAATGCAGGAGTAAGAGCCTGGCCTCAAAGACTAGACGTAACATAGTAAACATAAATCTGTGACACTCAAGGCTAATACTAATTATGATATGTTACGTTTTGTATGGTTAAGACAGAAAGTGACTTAAGCCAAAAATGAAAGGAGCGTGGTTGGTTGGGGAGGATGGGTAGGCATACTACCCGAACGTCTAGCATATAACACAAACGTCTAGAGGCTGCTGCCTATAGGCATAGACTAGATATCACTGGCTACTTTAATGGAATGAAACACTAGTCACTTTAACAATGTTTACATATCTGGCATTACTCATCTCATATGTATATACTGTATTCTATACTATTCTACGGTATCTTAGTCACAATGTTTACATATCTGGCATTACTCAACTCATTACTCGTCCATATGTAAAACTCAGCAAAAAAAGAACCGTCCTCTCACTGTCAACTGATTTTATTTTCAGCAAATTTAACATGTGTAAATATTTCAATGAACATAACACGATTCAACAACTGAGGGCTTGCAGGCCTGTTGTAAGGCAGATCCTCATCAGACATCACCAGCAACAATGTCGCCTATGGGCACAAACCCACCGTCGCTGGACCAGACAGGACTGGCAAAGCAAAAAGTGCTCTCCACTGACAAGTCACGGTTTTGTCTCACCAGAGGTGATGGTCGGATTCGCGTTTATCGTCGAAGGAAGGAGCATTACACCAAGGCCTGTACTCTAGAGTGGGATCGATTTGGAGGTGGAGGGTCCGTCATGGTCTGGGGTGGTGTGTCACAGCATCATTGGACTAAGCTTGTTGTCATTGCAGGTAATCTCAACACTGTGCGTTACAGGGAAGACATCCTCCTCCCTCATGTGGTACCCTTCCTGCAGGCTCATCCTGACATGACCCTCCAGCATGACAATGCCACCAGCCATACTGCCTGTTCTGTGCATGATTTCAATCCCATTTCAATCCCGGATCTCAATCCCATTGAGCATGTCTGGGACCTGTTGGATCTGAGGATGAGGGCTAGGGTCATTCCCCCCAGAAATGCCCGGGAACTTGCAGGTGTCTTGGTGGAAGAGCTTTTTTTCAGTCTCTCGGTCCCAGCTTTGATGCACCTGTACTGACCTCGCCTTCTGGATTATAGCGGGGTGAACAGGCAGTGGCTCGGGTGGTTGATGTCCTTGATGAGCTTTTTGGCCTTCCTGTGACATCGGGTGCTGTAGGTGTCCTGGAGAGTGGGTAGTTTGCCCCCAGTAATGCGTTGGGCAGACCGCACCACCCTCTGGAGAGCCTTGCAGTTGCGGGCGTTGCAGTTGCCGTACCAGGCGGTGATATAGCCGACAGGATGCTTACAATTTTGCATCTGTAAAAGTTTGTGAGGGTTTTAGGTGACGAGACAAATTTCTTAAGCCTCCTGAAGTTGAAGAGACTCTGTTGCGCCTTCTTCACCACACTGTCTGTGTTTTACCAGGTACCGGCCCGTGCTAGCTTAGGCTATGCTAGCTACTAGCCCTCACGGCGAATGCTAGCTAGCTAACCACAGTCTAGCATTGCTAGCTTAGCACTCGTATTTAGTTCATCTAGCATTAAGTTGCTTTGTTCCTAATAACCGAACCAGTCCCACCAGAAGAGGCTGGTGGGAGGAGCTATAGGAGGACGGGCTCATTATAATGGCTGGAATGGAATGTATGGAACGGTATCGAGGACATCAAACATATGGAAACCATATTTTTGACTACGTTTTATTTATTCAATTTCAGCAATTACAATGAGCCCATCTCTACAGCTTCTCCCACCATGCAGTGATCACATGGCCGTTTCTAGATTTGATTTGGGGGCCTGTCATGCCAAATAATGTCCCCCGGCCAAATAGTGTCCCCCTCTACATCACAATGGGATTCGATAAACTATTAGCGTCCATTGCTATTTCAACGGTGTGATGACCTAATGATTAGAATTTTGGAGATCATTACAGCCTAAATTACATTCTTTTCATCATCGCTATGCAAACAAGGCTGATATCCGCGACAACTTCACTTTTTAAACAAGTTTTGTTTAGCTAATAAAATTAAAACATTAATTAAAACTACTTTTTGGTACCTTGTTAACACTGCTACATTTCGGAAATGGCAAAGAAAACGTGTAATCTGCTTGACACATTGAAGTACTTACCCTACAGATCACAAAGTCAGCTAATTTCCACTCCATTCATATGCAAATCCATTTGATTCATACACTGGCTTGTCTGGCTATCATGTTTTTATTTTAAACTGCCCTTCCCTTATCTACACTGAAATAATATAATTTCAGTAGTCTTCTATTATGATTTATTTTTTCTATCTCGCATAGCTCATTAGTGCACCCTCATGGTTGAATATATATGTATCTATTGTAGATCCTAGGATACAACAAATGAATAATGTGGAACAAATAAATACCATCAAAGGATACCTTACAACTCACAATAATGAACACCTTGTGAAACAGCTGTGAAAACAAACCTGGCAATATTTAAGATTGTAATACATAAACTTTGATAGTTTTTGGTAGAGTTGTGTCATACATTTATTTTCACAGATTTTTTGGTGCACTCACATGGCAAATATATTCCAAAATACTGAATTCTGGTGTGTGGAATTTGCCTGTCACTTGTTCCCAACATAAAGCCAGTCTCAGAAGGGGGAGTTGAAGAGGTGAGACTACAAAGTCCAGGCACTGCTGCTCTCTTTGTCCTGAGTGTTTGCAGTGCTAGTGTTTTTAGTTCATTTGTGTATCTCACATATTATGTGCCCAGTATGACAGAACAAGAAAACTTTCTTAGCAGATAATGACAACATGAAAACAACAGTAGCTGTGGATGATGTAATGAAAAGTTGGAGGGTGGTTGGTAATGGAGGACATCAGATGGATCCACGACTGGGTGTTGGGCAGAAACCCTAGCTCCTGGAGAACAGGAGCAGAGTTAAAAGGAAAAAAGTTAGGAGACAGAGACGTAAACAAGAAAACACACAGGTTGCACTTTACTGTGAGAAAATTTGATGGATTCTCTGTTTTAGGTCTGTTAGGATCACCACTTTATTTTAAGAGTGTGCTCCTAATCTCAGCTGGTTACCTGCATAAAAGACACCTGGGAGCCAGAAATCTTTCTGTTTGAGAGGGGGTCAAATACTTATGTCCCTCATTAAAATGCAAATCAATTTATAACATTTTTTACATGTGTTTTTCTGGATTATTTTGTTGTTATTCTGTCTCTCACTGTTCAAATATACCTACCATTAAAATTATAGACTGATCATTTCTTTGTCAGTGGGCAAACGTACAAAATCAGCAGGGGATCAAATACTTTTTTCCCTCACTGTATATGGGGCTTTGGTGACAAAACGGATTGCACTGTGATAGACTGCATCCAGTTTGCTGAGTAGAGTGTTGGAGGCTATTTTGTTAAATGACATCACCAAAGTTGAGGATCGGTAGGATAGTCAGTTTTACATGGGTATTTTTGGCAGCGTGAGTGAAGGAGGCTTTGTTGCGAAATAGGAAGCCGATTCAGGATTTCATTTTGGATTGGAGATGCTTAATATGAGTCTGGAAGGAGAGTTTACAGTCTAGCCAGACACCTAGGTATTTGTTGTTGTCCACATATTCTAAGTCAGAACTGTCCAGAGTGGTGATGCTAATCGGGCGGGCGGGTGCGGGCAGCGATCGGTTGACATTTTTTGTTTTACTAGCGTGTATGTTCCTGTTATAAACAATGGAGTAATGCAACCTTATATTTTGGGTTATGTTAGGGTAAGAGTTGCTCTATGGTCTTGAGACATTTATAAATTATAGTATTTAAAAGGTCAATCTGTGATTGCTTACATTTTTTGACTTTTTAATTTACACAAATCCATTGGTTCTTGAATAAAATATTTTCCAAGTAAATTCCTCATGAGTTTAGTCCAAATGTCATACCCCATCAGAATATATGCTTGTTCTACTTGATAGTTTATAAACAATGTACACTATAAAGTATTGGTACCATGTTTCATGAGCTGAAATAAAAGATCCCATCAATGATCGATTCACACAAAAACGCATTTATCTCCAATTTTGTGCACAAATTTGTTAACATCCCTGTTAGTGACCATTTCTCATTTACCAAGATAATCCATCCACCTGACAGGTGTGGCATATTAAGAAGCTGATTAAAGAATATGATCATTACACTGGTGCACCTTGGGCTGGGGAAAATAAAAGGGCACTCTAAAATGTGCAGTTTTGTTACACAACACAATGCCACAGATGTTCACCATAGCTGTTGCTAGAGAATGTAATGTTAATTTCTCTACCATAAGCCGCCTTCAACATTGTTTTAGAGAACTTGGCAGTATGTCCAACTAGCCTCACAACCACAGACCACGTGTATGGTGTCGTGTGGGCGAATGGTTTGCTGATGTCAATGGTGGGAACAGAGTGCCCTATGGGGGTGGTGGGATTATGGTATGGGCAGGCATAAGCTACGGAGAACACAACTGCATTTTATTGATGGCAATTTGAATGCACAGAGATACCGTGAAGAGATCCTGAGGCCCATTGCCATGCCATTCTTCCGCTGCCATCACCACAGGTTTTAGCATGATAACGCACAGCCCCATGTCACAAGGATCTGTACACAATTCCTGGTACCAGTTCTTCCATGGCCTACATAATCACTACATATGTCACCTATTGAGCTTGTTAGGGATACTCTGGATCGATGTGTACTACAGTGAGTTCCAGTTCCTGCCAATATCCAGCAACTTCGCACAGCCATTGAAGAGGATTGGTACAACAATCCACAGGCCACAATCAACAGCCTGGTCAACTCTACGCAAAGGAGATGTGTCATGCTGCATGTGGCAAATGGTGGTCACACCAAATACTGACTGGTATTCTGATCCACGCCCCCACCTTTTTTTAAGGTATCTGTGACCAACCAATGCATATCTATATTCCCAGTCATGTGAAATCCATAGATTAGGGCATAATGAATTTATTTATATTGAGTGATTTCCTTATATGTACTGTAACTCAGTAAAATCTTTCAAATTGCTCTGTTGTATTTATATTTTTTTCTGTCTAATTTTAAATAAAAGCTGTTTAGTCTCTGAATATGGTTATAATTGTCATTTTGAGAGTGGTTACATTCCTCCACCCCCCATTCTTCAGCTTTTTACCAAAACAGTGGCATAGTGGTTGCTTTGTTGTTATTTGAACTGCAGATTGCCCCTGTAAGAACCAATGGGTATTTACAGTACAGTATATCAAGATTAGGAACATTAAATATATTCCCAAATGGCAGATTGTGGCATGTGTGTTTTTCCTGAAAAAACACATTTACATTACCAAGTACATTATTGGGTTAAACCTACTCTAAGAGTATGTACACTATTAAGCTGTTTGAGAGGTTTTAATCCTAACCAACCCATCCAATGTGAGTACATCTGTTGTTGAAGAACAGTAGATCAATAAAGCTGCAGTACTCTAGTAGTAGTCAAGCTGCTTATGCTGAAAAGCCTTCTTAGTGCATAGTTCAAATTAGCTTTTGAATTTCCTGTCTTTTTCACATTCAGACAAAAGCTAATATTTCACTTAAACATAGTTTTTTATTAATAGACGTGTCACTACCTTTTAATGTTGTTATCGAACAGTTTTTTTATTGTGTTGCTTTGTGCCTTGAACATGATGTGTTGTTATTATTATTTTCTGTTTATATTAATCTAAACTCAAGAATTGGTTTAAAATCTCTTAGGGCTAGGGGGCAGTATTTTCACGGCTGGATGAAAAACGTACCCAATTTAAACAGGTTACTACTCTGGCCCAGAAAATAGAATATGCATATTATTAGTAGATTTGGATGGAAAAGAAACTGTTTGAATGGTGTCTGTGAGTATAACAGAACTCATATAGCAGGCAAAAACCTCAGAAAAATTGAACCAGGAAGTGGAAGAAATGAGAAATGTAGTTCTTCTTTTGAATCCCTTGAAAAACTACTGTGACATAGGGTTTACGTTGCACTTCCTAAGGCTTGGCTGTCAACAACCTTTAGAAACTGGTTTCATCCGTCTCCTGTTACCGGGCAGAAAATTGTGGCTCAGTCAATCAGTGGCCAGTCTGAGGACAGGTGTCTCGTGACGCGCGTGCATGCGAGCTCGCTGTTTGTTCTTTTTCTTCTGGGATGAATACCGGTTTGAAAATTATAGCAATTTTACATTAAAAAATACCCTTAAGATTGATTGTAAACATCGTTTGACATGTTTCTACAAACGGTAATGGAACTTTTGAACTTTTCGTCTATGGATTTGCGCCCACGCCTCATGGCATTGTAATAGTGTTCTGGATGGGCCAACAAAACTGAGGTATTTGGACATAAATGATGGACTTTGCAGAACAAATGAACATTTCTTGTGGAAGTGGGAGTCCTTCCGAGTGCATTCCGCCGAAGATCAGCAAAGGTAAGAAAATATTTCGAACATATTTTAGAGATTTGTCGAAGCCATGGTTGTGGGCTAACTGTATAGCTTAGCATTGAAGGTTAAGTTCTGTACTGAGAATATTGAACAATGTGCTTTCTCCGTAAAGTTATTTTGAAATCTGACAAAGCGGTTGCATAAAGGAGTAGATTATCTATAATTCTTTAAATAATTGTTATAAATTTTGTCAAAGTTTATGATGAGTATTTCTGTAAATTGATGTGCCCATTCACCGGAGGTTATGGGGAGAAAACATTTTCTGAACATCACGCGCCAATGTAAAATGGGGTTTTTGGATATAAATATGAACTTGATCGAACAAAAGATGCATGTATTGTCTAACATGATGTCCTAGGAGTGTCATCTGGTGAAGATTGTCAAAGGTTAGTGCTTAATTTTAGCTGTATATCTGGTTTTGTGACGGCTATCCGTGCTTGGAAAATTGCTGTTTTTTTTTCTTGCTATGGTGCTATCCTAAAATAATCTAATGTTTTGCTTTCACCGTAAAGCCTTTTTGAAATCGGACAATGTGGTTGGATTAACGAGAAGATTATATTTAACCTCTCTAGGGCAGGTGGCACCAAATCGTCCCACCTACGTAACAGCCAGTTGAATCCTGTAGCGCGATTTTCAAATACCTTAGAAATGCTATTACTTAAATTTCTCAAACATATGACTATTTTACAGCTATTTAAAGACAAGACTCTTGTTAATCTAACCACACTGTCCGATTTCAAAAAGGCTTTACAACGAAAGCAAAACATTAGATTATGTCAGCAGAGTACCCAGCCAGAAATAATCAGACACCCATTTTCAAGCTAGCATATAATGTCACAAAAACCCAGAAGACAGCTAAATGCAGCACTAAACTTTGATGATCTTCATCAGATGACACACCTAGGACATTATGTTATACAATACATGCATGTTTTGTTCAATCAAGTTCATATTTATATCAAAAACCAGGTTTTTACATTAGCATGTGACTTTCAGAACTAGCATACACCCCGCAAACTTCCGATGAATTTACTAACAATTTACTAAATTACTCACGATAAACGTTCACAAAAAGCATAACAATTATTTTAAGAATTATAGATACAGAACTCCTCTATGCACTCGATATGTCCGATTTTAAAATAGCTTTTCGGTGAAAGCACATTTTGCAATATTCTAAGTAGATAGCCCGGCATCACAGGGCTAGCTATTTAGACACCCACTAAGTTTAGCACTCACCAAAATCAGATTTACTATTAGAAAAGTTTGATTACCTTTCCTGTTCTTCGACAGAATGCACTCCCAGGACTTCTACTTCAATAACAAATGTAGGTTTGGTCCAAAATAATCCATAGTTATGTTCCGTCAGCGGCGTTTTGTTCGTGCGTTCAAGACACTATCCCAATGGTAAATAAGGGTCACGCGCACGGCGCATTTCGTGACAAAAGATTTCTAAATATTTCATTACCGTACTTCGAAGCATGTCAACCGCTGTTTAAAATTTTTATGCCATTTTTCTCGTAAAAAAAGCGATAATATTCCGACCGGGAATCTGCAATTAGGTAAACAGCTGAAAGAAAATACAGCACGGGGTCGACTTATGCAAAATGATAGCTATGCAGGCTGGATAACATTATTGTCACTTGCTAGCTAACCAGCAAACTAACTAAGTCACGTCAAACATTGCACCTGGAATGACAGTACACTATAATGTTTTTTCTACTTGTTGGATATAACCATGATATATATATATATATATACACTGCTCAAAAAAATAAAGGGAACACATCCTAGAACTGAATGAAATAAATAATCTTATTAAATACTTTTTTCTTTACATAGTTGAATGTGCTGACAACAAAATCACACAAAAATAATCAATGGAAATCCAATTTATCAACCCATGGAGGTCTGGATTTGGAGTCACACTCAAAATTAAAGTGGAAAACCACACTACAGGCTTATCCAACTTTGATGTAATGTCCTTAAAACAAGTTAAAATGAGGCTCAGTAGTGTGTGTGGCCTCCACGTGCCTGTATGACCTCCCTACAACGCCTGGGCATGCTCCTGATGAGGTGGCGGATGGTCTCCTGAGGGAGCTCCTCCCAGACCTGGACTAAAGCATCCGCCAACTCCTGGACAGTCTGTGGTGCAACGTGGCGTTGGTGGATGGAGCGAGACATGATGTCCCAGATGTGCTCAATTGGATTCAGGTCTGGGGAACGGGCGGGCCAGTCCATAGCATCAATGCCTTCCTCTTGCAGGAACTGCTGACACACTCCAGCCACATGAGGTCTAGCATTCTCTTGCATTAGGAGGAACCCAGGGCCAACCGCACCAGCATATGGTCTCACAAGGGGTCTGAGGATCTCATCTCGGTACCTAATGGCAGTCAGGCTACCTCTGGCGAGCACATGGAGGGCTGTGCGGCCCCCCAAAGAAATGCCACCCCACACCATGACTGACTCACCGCCAAACCGGTCATGCTGGAGGATGTTGCAGGCAGCAGAACGTTCTCCACGGCGTCTCCAGACTCTGCCACGTCTGTCATGTGCTCAGTGTGAACCTGCTTTCATCTGTGAAGAGCACAGGGCGCCAGTGGCAAATTTGCCAATGTTGGTGTTCTCTGGCAAATGCCAAACGTCCTGCACGGTGTTGGGCTGTAAGCGCAACCCCCACCTGTGGACGTCGGGCCCTCATACCAGCCTCATGGAGTCTGTTTCTGACCGTTTGAGCAGACACATGCACATTTGTGGCCTGCTGGAGGCCATTTTGCAGGGCTCTGGCAGTGCTTCTCCTGCTCCTCCTTGCACAAAGGCGGAGGTAGCGGTCCTGCTGCTGGGTTGTTGCCCTCCTACGGCCTCCTCCACGTCTCCTGATGTACTGGCCTGTCTCCTGGTAGCGCCTCCATGCTCTGGACACAACGCTGACAGACACAGCAAACCTTCTTGCCACAGCTCGCATTGATGTGCCATCCTGGATGAGCTGCACTACCTGAGCCACTTGTGTGGGTTGTAGACTCCGTCTCATGCTACCACTAGAGTGAAAGCACCGCCAGCATTCAAAAGTGACCAAAACATCAGCCAGGAAGCATAGGAATTGAGAAGTGGTCTGTGGTCCCCACCTGCAGAACCACTCCTTTATTGGGGGTGTCTTGCTAATTGCCTATAATTTCCACCTGTTGTCTATTCCATTTGCACAACAGCATGTGAAATTTATTGTCAATCAGTGTTGCTTCCTAAGTGGACAGTTTGATTTCACAGAAGTGTGATTGACTTGGAGTTACATTGTGTTGTTTAAGTGTTCCCTTTATTTTTTTGAGCAGTGTGTATATATATATATATATATATATATATATATATATATATCTATCCATGATAATGACATCTCGTCTGGGCACTGTTCACTCTCTATGTATGGTACAGAGATCGAAATTCTAAAGTGAAACATTTTCAGAGGTCGGACAGGCGTATATTAACCAAAGCTGTACCAGACCAAATGCTAGGCTAGAAGCAAGGGGAAATAATGTGTGAGATGAGATAAATACAGGAGATGATTTGGACAGCAACATGAATATGATAATATTCTTATGAAGGCTCACTGATAATTCAGATGGAACTGTTAGCAGGCATAGTGTGCCTGTGACGGCCAATACAAACCATGCTTGGCCAATCAGCATCCAGGATCTAAACAACCCGGTTTATAATTATAAATAATTTATACATTGCAAATTGACCGCAAGGTGCCCAAACAAACAGTATTTCACAAAAGCATAATTTAGAACCTTGATTACATTGGGAAACGATCACATATGCCTTTACAGTCTTATGTGTATTTTATGTCTTTGCTCAGAAAACTTGGGGGGCAAATAAAACCACCCACGTGTCAACGCTAGTTGGGGAACCCTGATAAACAGTCAAATTAGGTGAGGCCAAATTTAAGATTAGCGCCATTATGATAGATGTGTGGCAAAAGAGGTGGGACAGCGAGCCCAAGGGCCAATATGCCATCCAAAGAAAGATTCTAAGGTCAGATAAGGAAGGAAGAAGTGGTGTTTGCTCGGTTGTGCCTAGTACATTGTACATTTAACTCGTCATTACATCTGGTTGGCAAGCAAGTGTATGGTTGATGAAACACTGAAGAATGTATTGATGTGTTGTAAGTACCAGGATGTGGAAAAGAGGAAAATATTGATGTGTAGGGTTATTGAGGTTGGTCAGGGATGGGGGGTGATTTTGGGGAGGATTTGTTAGTAGTTAGTAAGGCTCTTTTTTTTATTTACTTAGTTCAGGATTAGGTAGGAGGGTTTGTTTCTTTCTTTATTTAGTCTGTATGCTGTGATTATCTACACACTCCAGTACAGTAGGTTGTGGCATGCACCTCTAACGTTTATTTGGGGTACCGCCATAATACCATAGAAGAGGACGGTGAGAACTTTTGCTTCGGGACATTGTCGTAAGAGATTGGATTATTGTACCAGTGTTGAATGTCCAAACGGAAAAAGCTAACTATGTTAGGTTGGAATTATTTGTGGTAAACGTTGTTGCTTTGTTTGTTGAAACTGTCACTGGGCAGTGATGTTGTTAGCATTATCTTGTTAACTAATGTTAGATAAAACAGACCAAAGCGGACCTTAGTTAAAAGGTTCATTTTGTGCATTTTTCTGCAGATCATTCTATGCATCCTTCTGTCTGTGTCTAACAACGTTAGACGTCGAACATACAGTAGATACTAGCTAGCCACCTAGTTAGCTACATTAGCTAGACAGCTAACTAGGTTAGATTACGACGTTTGAATGTTGACAGCTAGCTAGCTCCCGGAGCGAAGAGGCTATCCTGTTAGCTGACATTACCAATAATAGTTTTTCCTGTCAGTAAACACATCTAGGTCCAAAAACGTATGACGTTGGATACCTACCCAGTTATTTAGCTGGCTAATTAGATATTTAGAGAGCATTCGGAAAGTATTCAGACCCCTTGACTTTTTCCACATTTTCCAGACTTATTCCAAAATGGATTCAACTGTTTTTTCCCCCCTCATCAATCTACACACAATACCCCATAATGACAAAGCAAAAACTGGTTTTTAGACATTTTTGCAAATGTATTAATAAAAAACAGAAATACCGAGTGCCGCAGCAGTCTAAGGCACTGCGTCTCAGTGCTATAGGCGTCACTACAAACCCTGGTTCGATTCCAGGCTGTATCACAACCGGCCGTGATTGGGAGTCCTATAGGGCGGCGCACAATTGGACCAGCATCGTCCGTGTTAGGGTTTGGCTAGAGTAGGCCGTCATTGTAAATAAGAATTTGTTCTTAACTGACTTGCCTAGTTAAATAAAGGTTAAATAAAACATTTACATAAGTATTCAGACCCTTTGCTTTGAGACTCGAAAATGAGCTCAGGTGCATCCTGTTTCCATTGATCATCCTTGAGTTGTTTTGGAAAGGCACACACCTGTCTATATAAGCTCCCACAGTTGACAGTGCATGTCAGAGCAAAAACCAAGCAATCAGGTCGAAGGAATTGTCAGTAGAGTTCCTTGACAGGATTGTGTCGAGGCACAGATCTGGGGAAGGGCGGGTGGTTAGGGCTCCACAGAGCTCGAATTTGTAAATAAAAATAGCAAAGTATGATCTAATTTACAGAAAAATATATGCTGCAGTAGCTGTTTTCAAAGTATTTCTGCTGTTTTGTTTTGTAGCTGGTAAATTAATCACATCACAAGTCAGAACTAAGAATTCTATAGCCTATCCCACCTCATGCGGCAAAACCTGCCTTGGGGCTGTGCGGATGTGAAATGCTGAGTGAAAGATGCATTTTTAGAAGTGCTGCACACAGGCATAACAGGTCTAATTTACTTCAAACTAAAATCTACTTAGACTTTGTCCTTGTGTTTCTTGGCTATTTACATTGTTTTGTTCACAAGCTAGGTGGTTTTTCAATGTTTGAGTTTCAACTGATAGGGAAGTGAAGATGAAGTGGCTACTAGTCAAACACTCAATCTCGCAGGCACAAACAGAACACAATTAACCTCCTGCCCTTAAAGGGGCAGGTTAAAATGTTTGTCTCATCTGTGATTTTGGTTAAAAGACTCAGGTCACAAAAATGTATAGAAATGAAACAATATACCACCTTACTAAATATGATGAATTGTTTGTAGATAGTGTTATGTATATGTGTGTGTGTGTGTGTTGACAGACGCAGCGATCAACTTGTAGGGGGTGAACTGGGAGCACATTGCAGTAGCGATGGGACAGAGGAGATGGCAACAGATAGGGCTTCGTCCTGCGCCCTATATTACGAACCACATTTGACGAGTTAGCGATGTAACTTTGGTCAACTCTGAGTTCAACTTGGGATAACCGGTACCATGAAAGTGTCTCGACCTTTAGCCAGGAACATTTCTATGTCAACGAATCCTTCAGGACTAAACTGCTCTGGGGCAGGCTAACTCAGGGCCAACTCCATTTATCCTGAATGAAGCGTTGACGACCAATGAATTCAAATACCCTCCCTCTCTTAATAAAGATTGTGTCATCATCCCCTTCATTGGAGGAAGACGACTGATAAAATATTTTATTAATCAAATGTTTTTTTGTGTTTAAAAATAACTAATGTTAAAATACATATTAAAATACCCACATTATACATCTAGTAAGGACAGCATTTGCTTTCCAAACTGTACATTTCTCCACAAGTGTATTTGGACATTTGTGAAAGGCAAACTGACAGCCGCAACCAACAACAGACATATAATCCATAGATGGCAATTTCCATTCAAGTCAAGACTGGCAGCCATTGCTAGTGTACCCAAACCCTTCTATGGATTATATGTCTATGGCCACAACCCAACAAGCTGTTCCACAAGGAGCAATAGGAGTGGGGAAAAAGGTGCTTGTGCATTGGTAGTTCTAATTGTCGGTAAGCACACTGTCATGAAAGGAAAATGTGTCAATAATAAAACAGATGGCATACAAAATCAAACCAACTCAAATGTAAGGCTCTGAAACACATTTTTTTGCTTAAAAAAGACAGCCAGCAAAGTCTCTAGCCTTTAAAAAAGAAAGGTCAATGCTTAGTTCAGTTCTGAATCCAAGTAAGAAGTCTATTTAATCCAAGAGTGTGCAAAACTGTCATCAAGGCAAAGCGTGTCTACTTTGAAGAATCTAAAATATATTTTGATTTGTTTAACACTTTTTAAGGTTACTACATGATTCCATATGTGTTATTTCATAGTTTTGATGTTTTCGCTATTATTCTACAATGTAGAAAATAGTAACAATAAAGAAAAACCCTTGAACGAGTAGGTGGGTCCAAACCTTTGACTGGTACTGTATGTATATACAGATTTGTGTATGTGATTGGATGTATTGACATTATGGACAGTATGTGGATAGAATATGTGGTATATCTGAAGAATAAGTGATAGAGTAGTATACGGTGTATACAGCAATAGTTGAATAGGATGGTCTTCATTAGAATACAGAATACCTCTAGACAGTGCATTCGGAAAGTATTCAGACCCCTTGAGTTTTTCCACATTTTGTTACTTTACAGCCTTATTCTAAAATCTATTAAATAGTTTTTTTCCCCCTCATCTACACACAATACACACAATGACAAAGCAAAAACAGGTTTTTAGACATTTTTGCAAATGCACAGTACATATATAAAAAAAAGCTATCCACTCAAGCTCTGTCAGGTTGGATGGGGAGCGTCGCTGTACAGCTATTTTCAGGTCTTGCTATTTTCAGGTCTTTCCAGAGATGTTCGATCGGGTTCAAGTCTGGGCTCTGGCTGGGCCACTCAATGACATTCAGAGACTTGTCCCGAAGCCACTCCTGCGTTGTCTTGGCTGTGTGGACGTTGTTCCTGTTGGAAGGTTAACCTTCGCCCCAGTCTAAGGTCTTGAGCGTTCTGGAGCAGGTTATCATCAAGGATCCCTGTACTTTTCCCCGTTCATCTTTCCCTCGATCCCAACTATTCTCTCAGTCGCTGAAAATATCCCCACAGCATGATGCTGCCACCACCATTTTTGTATTTTAACCTTTATTTAACTAGCTAAGTCAGTTAAGAACAAATTATTATTTACAATGACGGCCTACACCGGCCAAACCGGGACAATTGTGCGCTGTTCTATGGGACGCCCAATCCCAGCCAGTTGTGATAGAGCGTGGATTTGAACCAGTGTGTCTGTAGTGACGCCTCTAGCAATAGAGATGCAGTGCCTTAGACCGCTGCTCCACTCGGGAGCCCACTCGGGAACATGCTTCACCGTAGGGATGGTGCCAGGTTTCTTCCAGATGTGAGGCTTGGCATTCAGGCCAAAGAGTTTAACCTTGGTTTCATCAGACCAGAGAATCTTGTTTCTCATGGTCTGAGAGTCCTTTAAGTGCCTTTTGGAAAACTCCAAGCAGGCTGTCACGTGCCTTTTACTGAGGAGTGGCTTCCGTCTGGCAACTTTACCATAAAGGCCTGAGTGGTGGAGTGCTGCAGAGATGGTTGTCCTTCTGGAAGGTTCTCCCTTATCCACAGAGGAAATCTGGAGCTCTGCAAGAGTGACCATCAGGTTCTTGGTCACCTCCCTGACCAAGGCCCTTCTCCCCCGATTGTTCAGTTTGGCCAGGCCGGCCAGCTCTTGGACAAGTCTTGGTGGTTCCAAACTTCTTCCATTTAAGAATGATGGAGGCCACTGTGTTCTTTTGGACCTTCGATGCTGCAGACATTTTTTAGTTCCCTTCGCCATTTCTAAGCCTCGAAACAATCCTGTCTCGGAGCACTATGGACAATTCCTATCTATGCATAGTCACTTTAACTCTACCTACGTGTACATATTACCTCAATTACCTCGACTAACCTGTGCCCCCACACATTGACTCTGTACCGGTACCACCTGTATATAGCCTTGCTACTGTTATTTTATTGTTGCTCTTTAATTATTTGCTATTTTCCTTCTTTCTTTTTTTTACTTCAGTTTGTTTTAGTAAATAATTTCTTTAACAGTTATTTTTCTTAAAACTGCATTGTTGTTTAAGGGCTTGTAAGTAACCATTTCACTGTAAGGTTTACACCTGTTGTTTTCGGCGCATTTGAAAAGAGTGTTTGCTCCTCCAAAGGAGAAGACGTACCTTTCGGGAAGGCAAAAAGAAGAAGACAAACTACCTCTGGGGGATGGCCACCACGAGAGGGGAGCTATCCACAAACGAACCATTAAGACGGTGACAAATCCATGATTTATGTTACAGTTTAAAGATACTCGTCTTGTGTTCCTTTTTTGTTTAAAGAAGAAGATTTATGTTTTCCTTGGGAGATCATCATTGATTGTGTTGGAGTGTTTGAATTGAAAGAAATCCCTCAATAGAGAACTTTGTTTAATTAAGAAAACCTACTCCTGACTCGTTTATTCCATCTTTCCACTTTAGAGTAACACCAAATTTCTTGTTCCGCTCACAGTACGTAGATTGATAAGGTGAAAAAGGCTGTAACGTCTGACCGCCGTGAGATGCACCTGTACTGACCTCGCCTTCTGTAATTTTTTTCTTTAACATTTATTTAGCTAGGCAAGTCAGTTTGTGAGAATCTTAGGGGCCAAGATGATATTCTTCAGTTTCCTGAGGTTGAAGAGGCGGTATTGCTGTTGCGCCTTCTTCACCATACTGTCTGTGTGGGTGGACCATTTCAGATTGTCAGTGACGTGTACGCCGAGGAATTTGAAGCTTTTCACCTTCTCAATATTGATGGGGGTGTGCTCCCTCTGCTCTGCGTGCTCCCTCTGCACGATCAGCTCCTTCGTTTTGTTGATGTTGAGGGAGAGGTTATTTTCCTGGCACAATTCCACCAGGGCCCTCACCTCGTCATTGTTGGTAATCAGTCTGTTGTGTCATCCACAAACTTGATGATTGAGTTGGAGGCGTGTGGCCACGAACTCGTGGGTAAAAAGGGAGTCAGGAGGGGGCTGAGCACGCACTCTTGTGAGACCCCTGTGTTGAGGATCAGCGTAGTGGAGGTGTTGTTGCCTACCTTCACCACCTGGGGGTGGCCCGTCAGAAAGTCCAGGACCAAGTTGCCCAGGGAGGGGTTTAGACCCAGCATTCTTACAAAGGTATTCCTCTTGTCCAGATTGGATAGAGCAATTGCATCATCCGTGAATTGCAGTGGGTCAAGTAAGCTGGCGGTGATCCTTAACTAGCTTCTCAAAACACTTTATGATGACAAAAGTAAGTCCTATGGAGTGAGTCCTATGGAGCGCTTTTTTGGGTACAGGAACAATGATGGACATCTTGAAGCATGTGGGGACAGCAGACTTGGATAGGGAGAGATTGAATATGTCCGTAAACACTGCAGCCAGCTGGTCTGCGCATAGTCTGCACACACATGTGGGTTTGTGACAGAAAGAATTTTGTGAAATTACAATATGGTAACGTAACTGTTTACAGGTCCAGTTTTTGGGGGGTAATCAGATTACATGTAACTGATTACATGTGTTACTCCCTAACCCTGCCCAAGACGAAACACTAACAACTTCAAACACACTTCAAACAATATCATGAGAGAAAGTGAGACTAAACAAAGTTGTCAAATGGGTAGAACAAAGGATAAAAGGTTACAACATGAATGTAAGCTTACCTGTTCCAGCGATTTTCACACAAACTCCTTGCCACCCACCACACTCTGTAGGTCCCCTTTTCCTGCTCAAAATCATTAACCCCTCACTACAAACCTTCATCTGGGAGTGTGAATAGTGCATCTCTAAATAAGTTCTGCAATAGCTTTAAGCGTAGCATAGCAAGCGCTTGTGGAAACTTGTCACCACAGAGAAGACTTATTTATGTTTGATTTATGCGCTGTTTTCTGACTCCTTCAGGGGTATCTTTTTTTGAGAGTAACTGATGTAAACAGGCTTAAAATGAGTGTCTCTGTGCCTGGAAGGTGATATGAGAAAACAAGTGTATAAGAACACCACCAAATATCCTTGCTATGTGGCATGACACGCAACTCACTGGGCACAGACGTCAGTTCAACATTTATTTTTAATTTGTCAACTAATTGGAATTCAATGTGAAATCAACATAAAATGTCACCATGTGAAATTCCCTTGCGTTGATGATTTTTTTCAAATCCAATCAGTTTTCCACATTGATTCAACGTCATCACATTGACTATTTTGGTTAAAATGAAGTGGAATTAATGTTTATTCAACCTGTTTATGCACAGTAGGAAGGAATGATTTGTTCCTAGTATTTTTCCTTCTATATGCTTGGTCAGCATAAGTTGGAAATTTACTGCTGAGTAATTGTAGATACTTAGCCAGTCATTTCATTATATATTAACCAAATATGTTAACACAGTATTTCTTTAATGTAATCATCCCAGTACCATTACTCAAAGACCCTAAAAACATTGGGGTTATTGGGTTAAATGTTACAGGCTCTGCATACAGTCCAAAGGATATCATATAATACAACAATGTAAAATATTTTTGAATTTTATTTTGACATAAATATGTAATTTCTTACTTTAGTGATTCAGTCCTATAGTGCAGGATTCAAAAAAAATACTGTTAATCGAAAAATGAGAACCTTGATTATTTGCTTCAATCATATACACGTACCCTTACTGTGAATGCATTTGTCAGATTCGTGAGATTTTCTAAGAGTGAACCCCCAGGGAGGCTAAACTTGAATAACCATTGGGGTCATGGGACGTGATAACTGGGGTGAGCAGCTACTGCCTGTGTAGCACTGGCAGGTGAACTTGTCTGCTAAGGTGAGTAGGTCAGCAGAGGAGGGTATTCCAATGGCCACGTACTTTTGCTGGGACATTAGGAGGCGGAAGTTGTCTGGGTTCAGGTGCAGGTAGTCATTGGAGTTGTAGTCCTTTCTGACACAGCGGCCATTGCCCTGGCAAAGGACGTCACTACAGAGTTTGGCGGCAGCGGTCACGTTAGCAACGTATGGGTTGAGGGTGGATGTCAGGTATGTGGATAATGCTTCACATGAAGCCTGAAAGGAGAGAGGGGGGGTGGGGGGTGAAACTGGAACATTTGTGCATCATGCAACAAATCTTTATAGGACATGAAGAATAAACATATCGGCAATGTGTGTGCGTGTGTGAGTGTGTGTGTGCACATGTGTGTGTTCAAGTTATTAACGTGTGTGTGTGTGTGAGTTATTAATGAACTTGCTCTTGGGACGGAATGCTGGATGAATTATATAGAGGATAAAAGAAGGTGGCCACAAATGGACATGTCATATCCAAGTGTTGTGCCACCTGAAAACATGTGAAAGGTGATATGATAAGCATAAACATTATTTACTTTCAGTTTTTTACCTAAATAGCAAATGAAACAGCGTGCCATCATTGGTCAGCATTTCCTTCCGTAAAAAAACACATGAATTTCACTTTTCAACAAGTAGTGATGAAGTCGATCTATCTTCCACTTTGAGCCATGAGAGATTGACATGCATATCATTAATATTAGCTCCCCGTGTACTTTTAAGGACCAGCCGCGCTGCCCTGTTCTGTGCCAATTGTAATTTTCCTAAGTCCCTCTTTGTGGCATCTGACCACATTACTGAATAGTAGCCCAGGTGCGACAAAACTAAGGCCTGTAAGACGTGCCTTGTTGATAGTGTTGTTATTAAGAATGCAGAGCAGCACTTTACTATGGACAGACTTCTCCCCATCTTAGCTACTGTTGTATCAATATGTTTTGACCATGACAGTTTACAATCCAGGGTTGCTACAAGCAGTTTAGTAACCTCAAGTTGCTCAATTTCCACGTTATTCATTACACGATTTAGTTGAGGTTTAGACTTTAGTGTATGACTTGGCTCAAATACAATGCTTTTCATTTTTGAAATATTTAGGACTACCTTATTCATTGCCACCCATTCTGAAACTAACTGCAGCTCTTTGTTAAGTGTTGTAGTCATTTCAGTTGCTATAGTAGCTGACGTGTATGCCTGTGAGTCATCTGCATACATAGACACACTGGCTTTACCCAAAACCAGTGGCATGTCATTAGTAAAGAATGAAAAATGTAAGGGGCCTAATCAGCTGCCCTGGGTAATTCCTGAGCCTACCTGGATTATGTTGGAGGCTTCCATTAAAGAACACCCTATGTGTTCTGTTAGACAGGTAACTCTTTATCATCAAAATAGCAGGGGGTGAAAAGCCATAATACGTAATTTTTTCTAGTAGTAGACTGATCGATAATGTCAAAAGCCGCACTGAAGTCTAACAAAACAACCCCCTGCAATCTTTGTATCATCAATGTATCTCACACAAATGACTGATGATTGGCTAAGTGCTTGTTGAATGTCCTTCCCTATAAGTGTGCTGAAAGTCTGTTGTCAATTTCTTTACTGTAAAATAGCATTGTATCTGGTCAAACACAATTTTTTCAAAAAGTTTACTAAGGGTTGGTAACAGGTTGATTGGTCGGCTATTTGAGCCAGTAAAGGGGGCTTTACTATTCTTAGGTAGCGGAATGACTTTTGTTTCCCTCCAGGACTGAAGGCACACACTTTCTAGTAGGCTTAATTTGAAGATATGGCAAATAGGAGTGGCAATATTGTCCGCTATTATCCTCAGTAATTTTCCATCCAGGTTGTCAGACCCCGGGACAGGTCGATTAGAAAGGCCTGCTCGCTGAAGTATTTTAGGGAGCGTTTGACAGTGATGAAGGGTGGTCATTTGACCGTGGACACATTACGGACACAGGCAATGAGGCAGTGATCGCTGAGATCCTGGTTGAAGACAGCAGAGGTGTATTTGGAGGGCAAGTTAGTCAGGATATCTATGAGGGTGCCCATGTTTACGGATTTATGGTTGTACCTGGTAGGTTCCTTGATAATTTGTGTGAGATTGAGGGCATCTAGCTTAGATTGTAGGATGGCCGGGGTGTTAAGCATATCCCAGTTTAGGTCACCTCACAGTACGAACTCTGAAAATAGATGGGGGGGGGCAATCAATTCACATATGGTGTCCAGGGCACAGCTGGGGGCTGAGGGGGGTCTATAACAAGCGGAAACAGTGAGAGACTTATTTCTGGAAAGGTGGATTTTTAAAAGAAAAGCTCGACTGTTTGGGCACAGACCTGGATAGTAAGACAGAACTCTGCAGGCTGTCTCTGCAGTGGATTGCAACTCCGCTCCCTTTGGCAGTTCTATCTTGACGGAAAATGCTGTAGTTGGGGATGGAAAGCCAGCCTGCCAGCTTAGTGGAGTCTGCCACTAGCACAGTTAGCGTAGTCAGCTCAGCTTTCCCCATTGAGACCGTGTCTGTGCCTCGATCTAGGTTGGGCAAAATTAAAAATGGCGGTGTTCGCTTCAGTAATCTTACTAGTATAAAGACCTCCTCCATTCCTGCCATTATTGAAAGAGATTGTGATACTTCACATCTCAAAATTGGGTTACTTAATGTTAGATCCCTCACTTCCAAGGCAGTTATAGTCAATGAACTAATCACTGATCATAATCTTGATGTGATTGGCCTGACTGAAACATGGCTTAAGCCTGATGAATTTACTGTGTTAAATGAGGCCTCACCCCCTGGTTACACTAGTGACCATACCCCCCGTGCATCCGGCAAAGGCGGAGGTGTTGCTAACATTTACGATAGCAAATTTCAATTTACAAAAAAAAAAACAATGACGTTTTCGTCTTTTGAGCTTCTAGTCATGAAATCTATGCAGCCTACTCAATCACTTTTTATAGCTACTGTTTACAGGCCTCCTGGGCCATATGCAGTGTTCCTTACTGAGTTCCCTGAATTCCTATCGGATCTTGTAGTCATAGCAGATAATATTCTAATTTTTGGTGACTTTAACATTCACATGGAAAAGTCCACAGACCCACTCCAAAAGGCTTTCGGAGCCATCATCGACTCAGTGGGTTTTGTCCAACATGTCTCTGGACCTACTCACTGCCACAGTCATACTCTGGACCTAGTTTTGTCCCATGGAATAAATGTTGTGGATCTTAATGTTTTTCCTCATAATCCTGGATTATCGGACCACCATTTTATTGCGTTTACAATTGCAACAAATAATCTGCTCAGACCCCAACCAAGGAAGATTAAAAGTCGTGCTATAAATTCTCAGACAACCCAAAGATTCCTTGATGCCCTTCCAGACTCCCTCTGCCTACCCAAGGACGTCAGAGGACAAGAATCAGTTAACCACCTAACCGAGGAACTCAATTTAACCTTGCGCAATACCCTAGATGCAGTTGCACCCCTAAAAATTAAAAACATCTGTCATAAGAAACTAGCTCCCTGGTATACAGAAAATACACGAGCTCTGAAGCAAGCTTCCAGAAAATTGGAACGGAAATGGCGCCACACTAAACTGGAAGTCTTCCGACTAGCTTGGAAAGACAGTACCGTGCAGTATCGAAGAGCCCTCACTGCTGCACGATCATCCTATTTTTCCAACTTAATTGAGGAAAATAAGAACAATCCGAAATTTCTTTTTGACACTGTCGCAAAGCTAACTAAAAAGCAGCATTCGCAAATGGAGGATGGCTTTCACTTCAGCAGTAATAAATTTATGAACTTCTTTGAGGAAAAGATCATGATCATTAGAAAGCAAATTACGGACTCCTCTTTAAATCTGGGTATTCCTCCAGGGCTCCATTGTCCTGAGTCTGCACAACTCTGCCAGGACCTAGGATCAAGGGAGATACTAAAGTGTTTTAGTACTATATCTCTTGACATAATGATGAAAATAATCATGGCCTCCAAACCCTCAAGCTGCATACTGGACCCTATTCCAACTAAACTACTGAAAGAGCTGCTTCCTGTGCTTGGCCCTCCTATGTTGAACATAATAAACGGCTCTCTATCCACCGGATGTGTACCAAGCTCACTAAAAGTGGCAGTAATAAAGCCTCTCTTGAAAAAGCCGAATCTTGACCCAGAAATTATAAAAAACTATCGGCCTATATCGAATCTTCCATTCCTCTCAAAAATTTTAGAAAAAGTTGTTGCGCAGCAACTCACTGCCTTCCTGAAGACAAACAATGTATACGAAACGCTTCAGTCTGGTTTTAGACCCCATCATAGCACTGAGACTGCACTTGTGAAGGTGGTAAATGACCTTTTAATGACGTCAGACCGAGGCTCTGCATCTGTCCTCATGCTCCTAGATCTTAGTGCCGCTTTTGATACCATCGATCACCACATTCTTTTGGAGAGATTGGAAACCCAAATTGGTCTACATGGACAAGTTCTGGCCTGGTTTAGATCTTATCTGTCGGAAAGATATCAGTTTGTCTCTGTGAATGGTTCGTCCTCTGACAAATCAATTGTAAATTTCGGTGTTCCTCATGGTTCCGTTCTAGGACCACTATTGTTTTCACTATATATTTTACCTCTTGGGGATGTCACTCGAAAACATAATGTTAAATTTCACTGCTATGCGGACGACACACAGCTGTACATTTCAATGAAACATGGTGAAGCCCCAAAATTGCCCTCGCTAGAAGCCTGTGTTTCAGACATAAGGAAGTGGATGGCTGCAAATTTTCTACTTTTAAACTCGGACAAAACAGAGATGCTTGTCCTAGGTCCCAAGAAACAAAGAGATCTTCTGTTGAATCTGACAATTAATCTGGTTGGTTGTACAGTCGTCTCAAATAAAACTGTGAAGGACCTCGGCGTTACTCTGGACCCTGGTCTCTCTTTTGAAGAACATATCAAGACTGCTTCAAGGACAGCTTTTTTCCATCTACGTAACATTGCAAAAATCAGAAACTTTCTGTCCAAAAATGACGCAGAAAAATTAATCCATGCTTTTGTTACTTCTAGGCTCGACTACTGCAATGCTCTACTTTCCGGCTACCCGGATAAAGCACTAAACAAACTTCAGTTAGTGCTAAATACGGCTGCTAGAATCCTGACTAGAACCCAAAAATTTGATCATATTACTCCAGTGCTAGCCTCCCTACACTGGCTTCCTGTTAAGGCAAGGGCTGATTTCAAGGTTTTACTGCTAACCTACAAAGCATTACATGGGCTTGCTCCTACCTATCTTTCCGATTTGGTCCTGCCGTACATACCTACACGTACGCTACGGTCACAAGACGCAGGCCTCCTAATTGTCCCTAGAATTTCTAAGCAAACGGCTGGAGGTAGGGCTTTCTCCTATAGAGCTCCATTTTTATGGAATGGTCTGCCTACCCATGTGAGAGACGCAGACTCAGTCTCAACCTTTAAGTCTTTACTGAAGACTTATCTCTTCAGTAGGTCCTATGATTAAGTATAGTCTGGCCCAAGAGTGTGAAGGTGAACGGAAAGGCTGGAGCAACGAACCGCCCTTGCTGTCTCTGCCTTGTCGGTTCCCCTCTTCCCACTGGGATTCTCTGCCTCTAACCCTTTTACAGGGGCTGAGTCACTGACTTACTGGTGTTCTTCCATGCCGTCCATGGGAGGGGTGCGTCACTTGAGTAGGTTGAGCCACTGACGTGGTCTTCCTGTCTGGGTTGGCGCCCCCCCCCTTGGGTTGTGCCGTGGCGGAGATCTCTGTGGGCTATACTCGGCCTTGTCTTCGGACGGTAAGTTGGTGGTTGTAGATATCCCTCTAGTGGTGTGGGGGCTGTGCTTTGGCAAAGTGGGTGGGGTTATATTCTGCCTGTTTGGCCCTGTCCGGGGGTATCATCGGATGGGGCCACAGTGTCTTCTGATCCCTCCTGTCTCAGCCTCCAGTATTTATGCTGCAGTAGTTTATGTGTCGGGGGGCTAGGGTCAGTCTGTTACATCCGGAGTATTCTCTTGTCTTATCCGGTGTCCTGTGTGAACGTAAATATGCTCTCTCTAATTCTCTCTTTCTCTCTATCTTTCTTTCTCTCGGAGGACCTGAGCCCTAGGACCATGCCTCAGGACTACCTGGCATGATGACTCCTTGCTGTCCCCAGTCCACCTGGCCATGCTGCTGCTCCAGTTTCAACTGTTCTGCCTGCGGCTACGGAACCCTGACCTGTTCACCGGACGTGCTTGTTGCACCCTCGACAATTACTATGATTATTATTATTTGACCATGCTGGTCATTTACGAACATTTTAACATCTTGACCATGTTCTGTTATAATATCCACCCGGCACAGCCAGAAGAGGACTGGCCACCCCTCATAGCCTGGTTCCTCTCTAGGTTTCTTCCTAGGTTTTTGGCCTTTCTCAGGAGTTTTTCCTAGGGAGTTTTTCCCAGCCACCGTGCTTCTTTCACATGCATTGCTTGCTGTTTGGGGTTTTAGGCTGGGTTTCTGTACAGCACTTTGAGATTTCAGCTGATGTACGAAGGGCTATATAAATAAATTTGATTTGATTTGATTTGATTTGAAATTTCAGAATTTTTGGTGGCCTTCCTAAGCTAGGATTCAGACAAGGCTAGGACATCAGGGTTATAGATGATAGATGTTTAAACTATGTATTGCTACCACTGTATCATCAAAGGCATTATCTAAGTTTCCGAGATAGTCAGAATATGAATGTCATCTGTTACAAGCATGTTATGAACCTTGTTTCATGAACCTTGTTTCTTAGGCTACAAATGTTATTATCGCCTATTTTTAGCACTTTTCTGGGTTATTTGATTGTTGGTGCATAAAAAAAATATTTTGCTGTTTGAAAACAAATTTCTCCATAATTCTGCTTAAGAATGGAAGGCTGGAGATTGGCCGAAATTGCTAAGAGCTGAATAATCTAGATTACTTTTCTTCAGAAGGGGTTTCACCATAACAGTTTTTAGTGCGGTTTGGAAAGGGCCTGTGAATAGGGAGTGATTAACAATACCTTGCAATTAAAAACTATTTTGAAGAAGGTGGTGGGGATATGATCGAGAAGGCAGGTAGAAGGATTAAGTTGTGATATCACTTTCCTGAGCATGGCTGAGTAAAACAGGGAAAATAAATCCATAGTGCCTTTGCGTGGTAGGCTAGGGCACATATCATCAAACTTCTCATCAGGTCTTGCTTGACTGATACCCAGCCTAATGTTGGTTATCTTATCTCTGAAATATGCCGCAAACTCATCACATATAGATGTGGAGGAAAGTTCACTTAGGTTTGAGGGGATAGGATTTATCAGGCCATCAATGGTCAAGAAGAGCATCTTTAAATTATTCTGATTAATAGTGATCAAGTTAGAAAAATGAGCCCGTCTGGCATTTCTAATGGCCTTGTTATATATGCCAAGATGCTCTCTCAGAATATCATAATGGACCTGCAACTTTGACTTTCTCCCCTTCCGCTCTGCCTTTCTGCAATTTCTCTTGAATTGATTTAGTTTCCTCACTCATCCAAGAGGCTCTCCATTTGGATGTGGACTTTTTCAGCTTTACTGGAGCTATGGCATCAATGGTTACCCTTAATGTGCTATTAAAATGATCAACTAAATCATTACAAGAGGAAGGCAGAAGAGGTAGTGGAGTATTGTTCATGCACTCAATTAAATCTGTAGCAACGTCAGAGGTAAGATAGCGTTTCTTAATAATGGGTTCAGTGTAACCCTGTGCTATGGGAAACAAGGTAATACAAAATACACAGTGGTGACCAGGTAAATCAACATCAACAATAGAGGATATGTCAATAGAAAGCCCCTTGGTAATAACTAGGTCCAGAGTTTGGCTGCGGTTATGGGTGGGCCCAGTAGAAAGCCCCTTGGTAATAACCAGGTCCAGAGTATGGCTGCGGTTATGGGTGGGCCCAGTAGAAAGCCCCTTGGTAATAACCAGGTCCAGAGTATGGCTGCGGTTATGGGTGGGCCCAGTAGAAAGCCCCTTGGTAATAACCAGGTCCAGAGTATGGCCGCAGTTATGGGTGGGCCCAGTAACATGTTGGATAAAGTCCATAGAGCTCAAAATATTCATAAATTCAAAGACCTTGGAGTCAGTCTCTTTGTCAACATTAATATTAAAATCTTCCAACACAATGATTTTATCATAGTTCTCAGGGACAATAGACAATAGCTCAGATAAATCAGTAAAGAAAGTTGGTTCAGTGCTTTGGTGGCCTATACAGGGTAATGGCCAACACTGGTGGCTAACATTTAAACAGTATAGCATGATGCTCAAAAGACCCAAAGTCGCCAAACAAAATATTCTTACAGCTAAGAGCAGTATTAAAAGTAGAGGCTGTCCACCCACCCTTTTTCCTTTTCTGATAGAGTATCAAAAGCTGTAGTCCGGGGGGGAGGCTTCAATAAGGGCGGTACTAGAGTCTGATGGCAGCCATGTTTCAGTGAGAAACATGCAATCAACTTTGCGCTAAGTAATGATGTCATTCATGAGAAAGGTTTTACTAGTGATTGCTCTAACATTTAAAAGCATATTCAACGGGGCATCTGCCTCGAGGTGACACATGGAATAACATCCAAATGATTAACATTACAACCATTTTTTCTGACAGTCTCCAATCTAACAGAATGGTAGGAGATGACAGTTTGTATAAACTCACTAGAAGGTGGAGTTAAAGGAAGATAAATTAGGTTACTCACAATAACCGTAGTGACATTTCCATAAGATTTGATATGCTTTCCAAGTCCTTTGTTGCTTATTCTGACATGGAGAACTGGAGCACTACCAGACCCTGTCCGTCAGTCTCTAAAACAGTTTGCGATGTTGCTGGAAATAATCCTGAAACATCTCCGCACTTAGTAAAAGTGTGCCATCTGCACTGTTATTTTAGTTATCAGTTATTCTGTCTATTCCCTCATGATTGATTTCATTTACTTATTTCAGCAATTCTGAGGGTTTTCTGTATAGTTATCAATGTTGGTGGGGCATATT
This sequence comes from Salmo trutta, assembly GCF_901001165.1. Classification (NCBI taxonomy): domain Eukaryota; kingdom Metazoa; phylum Chordata; class Actinopteri; order Salmoniformes; family Salmonidae; genus Salmo; species Salmo trutta. The sequence goes on along the minus strand of NC_042963.1, from coordinate 16,236,635 downwards.
ATTCAGTTTTAATGTTACTCCTGAATCACTATGATAAATAAAATTGTTTTTCTTCAGTGTATTTTTAGCAAAGATTTACTTTGTAGTCCAAAGTGTAAGAATACAGGTGAAATCAGTTACTGACACATACATGTGTCAGTACGGGTATATGTCACGTGAAATCATGTGATTTCTCCATAAGGGTACTGCACCACATGGTGGCATAGCAGGAAGATCGGAATGCTGTGAACCAAAATGTTGTGCATTCAAATCCCACATAAGGACATGTTGAATAATAATTACTGTATAAATAA